>NC_066367.1:17127857-17457500 GCF_013377495.2 Cygnus atratus
AAAGAAAGAAAGAAAGAAAGAAAGAAAGAAAGAAAGAAAGAAAAAGAAAGAAAGACAATTCTATTATACTTTCTGAAAGGACTCATTAGACTACAAGAGGAAGTGTGCAGAGGATAATTGCATAAGAACAAGCCAAATACTGCAATATTACTGTAGGTCAGAAGAAGAAGGCTATGAAATGTGGGCACCTACACACATCACGGCTACTAAGGAGAAAGGAAAGGTAGGTAACCCTTTACTGCTACAATACTTTATTTCACTTTAAAACATTGAAAATAGTATTTTTTCTGCATTAGAAATACAAATGACACATTTTTCCATGATACCCTGCTGTCCTGCTAGCAAATGTTTTCCGGTCAATCAATCAGTCGCTCAAGCAGTCAAAATCTTTAACCACATAAAAATCTATTGAGAACAAGTTTTATTTACAGTGGTGACCTGGCCAAGAAAGCTCACAAACAGCAATATGTAACATCACTTACAGACATACAATCACTATTGTATATTACTAGAAAGTGCCCAAACATATCACCAGGCATAAATCAATTATATAAAATACCACAAACATCAAATAAACCAATAAAAGAGGGAAGGTCATAACACCACCAGACATGTCATGAATAACTGCTACAAACATCAGCCAGTGATTCATCCAGAGTATGAATAAATATATATATATATGTGTATATATATATGCAAGCAATTCCTTTTAGATCCTTTTGTGTTCTGTTAAAAATGTGTTGCTGTCTTTTGATGTCTATTTTACAACATTACTTCTATTTATATTTCACTAAGGACATTGATTATTTTTAAAGTCTATGTTAATTAAAATTGGGGGTGTTACTTGTTATATAAATGTGCATTTCAGCATGTTTGTTTTGCTTTACAAATCATTGCATATATTTCTGTGCTTGCTTATAAATGGTAATACTTTGCATTTAATATTATAGTTCACTATATTATTATAGCTTTGTCTACTAAAAGAAACTGGACCTAGAACACTATAGGGAACATAACTTGGTATAATTGTCATTGTCATTCCCCCACCCCTGCCCCAGATTATGAATATACATAATTCAAAAACCACTAAGATTTGAACTCTCTGTTTGAAATAATATTACAGACATGTTGTAAGCTTCAAGTCTTCATCACCTCTTAGAGTCTGCACCAGTATTTGTATATTAGCAATAAGGAGTGCATATAAAACCATCATTAAATGTGGTCTTTAGAGAGCTGAGAGCTTATACATAGAACAACATATCTGTAACTGTTAAATACGAGAATTGCAATCAACCCATTTTTAAATGCTGGACTATGGTTTTCTCAGTATGTCTGCATTCATCTGTGTCTTATTCCCAGAGGTCCATGTTAAATGCTACCAGTCTAGAGGGTCCTATTCCTCCTTGCTCCCAACTGGAATATACATTTACATTTTTGCAAGGGCCACAAGAGTTTAACCTTCACAAATTCTGTTTTATTTGATAGTTTGACTCATGCTTTTCACAGGAATAAATTACTGCATTCAGAACAGATGTCCCATGCATATCTCATCTATTTGAATGGAATTTTATGAAATAAATTATATAGAATGTGCAAATTTCCACCAATTGCTTATTCAATATGAAGATAATGTAAGTAAGCATTACTTTCAATCTGTCAATCAAACTTGGCAGAAAATTAGGTAGTATCTCTCATCAGATCTTATTCTTAAAGGGGATGTCTGTGAGCAACCCACAGTTTACAAGGTGTTGATATTGCCCACCATTTACACTCCAATAGTCTTCAGCTACTATCAGCAAGACAAACCTGTCTGCTAAATTGGCAACAAAAGTGTTTCATTGCTGAAAATGAGATTTGCTTTTAAACCTCCTTTATGGCTAAATTGAATGTATTTGAATGGAAAAAAAATGTATGAAAACATTTGGTTTATTTATATACATTCTCTTCCAGATATGGAGCTTATTCTGAAATTCAGAATAAATAGATCATCCAGACTCTTAATCTAGATCCCCTGCTTTTAAACTGATGATATTGGCTGAAAATCAGACTGCTATCATTTCAGATTAGTCATTTTTGCTTCATTGATAACATATGCGCTTAGAAGCAAGTTCTGCACATTTAAAAAAATTCCAACCCTTCTATGCATGCATTTTTCAGATATAGACCCAACTAGTATATGCTAACACTAAGCAATTTGTTTTGCAGCATGTCACATAATTCTCTTTTTTTTTACACCCAATATCTATGATTAAGAAATGTAATACATACTAAGAAAGTCTTAGATAATTTACACGATGCATTAAAGTGTTTTGCATGAGAATATAGTATGATGCAGACAGCAGAAGAATTATGTCTTTCATTAAAAGGTTTGCAACTCAGTGTGCTATGATATAACTATAGCAGTTTTTCTGTCTCGGTGAAGGTTTTTTATTTTAAACACTGCCTTGAAAACCAAGGGATGCATATGCAATAGCACTACTTTAGCTATATGTTTTAACTTAATATCACCTCTTAGTAATTACACACTGTCAGTTTACCTGCTGTCCCAGGGTTATGGGTGAACAGCTATGCTGTCACTGTTCTTCATCTCTCTGAATCTTGATGTAAGCAGTAAAATAAGATGGCATTTTTTCATTATTTAACGTTTTAAAAAAATCCTAGTTCAAAGTCTATTTGAAGCAGTTCATCAAGAATGATATACATTAAGGTCAGGATTAAAAGAAAACCAATTACATGAAAGAAATATGATTTTTGCCATGGATCCTTTATGTGCAAATTAGCATGTGTACTTGCTGCCTAATTTAGAAAGCACCAAAGGTCAACTTACAGGGATGCAGAGTGGCTTTTGGAGGAGTTCAGAATTGGTGTTTCCTGAAGAATTTAAGCGGGAAAGAGGAATGATTCACTTGACAAGAAGGCTTGTGCTTGGGGTAAAACCTAGTCATCATTCAGCAGGGCTTACACTATCTGAAAAAAACATTTTAGCTGGGGACCTGTTTTAACTAGCAACTTGGAAGCTTCTCTGGGTTGAAGTAATCTCCAAGTGTACACAGAGGTTGTCCTGCACCCTATTCATACCTTCACTGTATTGCTGACAGAATAAAAGTGAGAGCTCTTAGCTGATGCAGCATTTTGATGCTGTCTGGCTGTAAGAATGGCTTATAAGGCAGAAAAGGCTCAGCTCTTTGATTTTCAGGATCTGTTTCAGAGAAATTGGGGTCTATTCCAGCAGCACTGCAAAATATGCCAAAAGCCTTACAGGTGTCTTCCCTCTCTCCCATCCACTGAAGTTGAGATCGACTTGCTGTAACATTTTCTACCTGTTTTCATTCTTCTACATTGTCTTCTCATCACTTGTCTCCTTCATTTTGTATTCATCAGTTCTTCATGTTTTCACAATAAATATTTGCTTGGAATATGTAGCTATGAAGCTGTTCTTTCTTTCCACTTCAAAAATCCTCTTCTATATTTTCAGGAAAAACAATGGAGTGTACTTTTTTATAACATCCAGACACCATAACTGGCATTTTATGGAGTCTTTATCTCACCATGTAGATCAGCATGATAGGTAGTTATACTAGTATATTATCATACTATATATTTGAGCTTCTGGTGAAGGTAAGAACGATAATATCTATCTAACATTGGTGGCTATAAACTAAAATGCAGGAGATTGAGTTGTGTATCTGAAAATCCCTATATAATAATATTAGATAGTATAAGAGCTAATACCATTTCAGCTAACTTGTAAAAATGCTGCAGTATCTTGTGCTGAAACAGAATTCCTCTGTTTTGCTGTTTTTGACTAATATAACACACAGACTTAATAAATCCAAGGCGTTTAAAGGATATTTCCATAAATTATTCTGTTAGTATGTGGACTTTGGTGAAATTTGTCAAGCTGTATTAAAAAACAAATTGAAGAAGCAGTAAATCTTTTGTTTGGCCAGAGCTTACTTCTACTTGTGTGCAGAAGGATAATGTTCTACTGTGAGTGCAAAGCTGCCAACACTGAAAATCTGTATGTCCTCCCAAATGCTTGTTTATGAAGACAAGAAAACAGCATGGCTTGTTCTGCAGTGACACTTCACTATAAAGAGGTTGTTGTATTTCTTCTGCCTCCTTCTCCCCACAGACTCTGGCAGGTTGGAGTCACAACCCAGAGGCCTTGGGCAGCAGTGTATTCCCAGAGCGTAGGAGAAACCCTTATGCAACATAGAGCTATAACTACCCCATGCAACACCATGCTCTCAGATTAATGAGAGTAGTATGCAAATTCTTGACTATCGTACTGGTTTTGAAGGGTGTGGACATCTGGATGTCTTTTAATCTGATGGAGTGCTCAATTCACCAATGATACCATGCACAAAGATGCCAACGGTATAGGGCTATTTTAGTCTCCTTCCTGCTAACTGAGCTGAATTCCAGACCCCTGTAGTGAGGTCCCCATCCTCACTAGGCTTGCTGTCTAGTTAATAATTGGCTGCATGAATTACAAACCATCTTCCAAAGGCTCTAGGAATCTGAAATAGTGAAAGTGACAGTGATTCACCTTTTGAAAATGTGGTAAATTAAGCTACAAATGAAAACTGTTATTAAGCTATGACTGGCAACTGCTAGTAAGGCATTTGGCATGTCCTGGGGGCACGGGAACTCAGAATGGGTTGTTGCTACTTTTCAAGGGATGGCCCTGTGGAAATGTATTTATTTCATACCCAATTAGCTCAGATAAAAAATAAGTCTTCGGTCTATCCAATTGTCCTTCAGCTCAGGTATTTGGAGCCAGTGAGCCTTCACCTGATGTAATTCTTCCGAGCCTTCTCCAGACCAGAGCTATGGCAGAACTGGACTATCTCTGAAATTGCTGTTGAAAGATGAGGAATTAAAATTAAGCTCAACCAAATGAAAACTCTCCATAGATTTTCTGGGTTCATCTCTGACATCCATTGTCTTAGTGATGCCACATATCTTGCTCTGCAGCAAATTTGTATGTGGTCTGTAACTCTGTGTTCCCCTTTTTCTAAAGTTCCATATCCTGTGTGCCGTGACTTTCAGCACTGAAGATTGCTCACAGCAGAAGTCATTAGAAGTTGAATTTTCAATGTACTATGTCCTACATGTTACTAATTACTCATCCTCACTCTTGCCAAAATTTGCCATCTCGGATAAGCACCCAAATTTATTGGAAACTTCTAATTTTAATATCAATCTACCTTAAGTCAACAGCTGTGAAATAGAGGTAATAGCGCCTATTTAACTCAAAGAGATAGGAGACGGGTGCTTCACACAAAGTACTGTATTGATAAGGACCAAGGCATTCACCTGACAAAATGAACTCTGTCTTCAGAACGTGCTTCAAATACAGCATAGGAAATAATTCCTGGGACAGTACACCTTTGGTTAGGGGCATACATGCAACAGGTTTGAGTTATTTTTGTGCAGACATCCATTATTCTACCATTTCTTAACTTTAGTGTTCTTGGCTCTGTAACCGTATTATTTGGGTCATCGGTGAAATGTTGAATCAGAGTTGAAGGTCAAGTGAAGAGACAATTTGTCTGTGGTTTCCAGCTTAATACATTAGTTAAATCGCATGTGTTCAAGGATATTCTCATTTAAAAATAATCTAACCCAAAGTTATTCAGGTTTTTAGTATTGTCATTCAGCTGCTGCAGAGATGTCATTGTCACTGTGTGGCAAGTGCTCTGTAACAGCCTTGTTCTGTACTTCTCTTGGTTGCTAACAAGTTTCTACACACAAGGAACTGTAGAATAGTTTTTTAGTTTGCCTTTGTGTCTGGGCTTTACATATTAATTTGAGCTGTAAATTATAGAAACATGCAAATTATATGGTATAAAACCATTAGAAACACTAAGTTCCACAGCTTCAAGTTATCTTAGTTCATATTTCCACAACATTCTCCTCAAAAAACTGGCTGCTCGTGGCTTGGACTGGCGTATGCTTTGTTGGGTTAAAAACTGGCTGGATAGCTGGGCCCAAAGAGTTGTGGTGAATGGAGTCAAATCCAGTTGGAGGCCGGTCACTAGTGGAGTCCCCCAGGGCTCAGTACTGGGGCCAGTCCTCTTCAATATCTTTATCGATGATCTGGATGAGGGGATTGAGTGCACCCTCAGTAAGTTTGCAGACGACACCAAGTTAGGTGCGTGTGTCGATCTGCTCGAGGGTAGGAAGGCTCTGCAGGAGGATCTGGATAGGCTGGAGCGATGGGCTGAGGTCAACTGTATGAAGTTCAACAAGGCCAAGTGCCGGGTCCTGCACCTGGGGCGTAACAACCCCAAGCAGTGCTACAGGCTGGGAGATGAGTGGTTGGAAAGCTGCCTGGCAGAGAAGGACCTGGGAGCACTGGTTGATAGCTGGCAATATGAGCCAGCAGTGTGCTCAGGTGGCCAAGAAGGCCAACAGCATCCTGGCTTGTATAAGAAGCAGTGTGGCCAGCAGGTCTAGGGAAGTGATTGTCCCCCTGTACTCGGCTCTGGTGAGGCCACACCTCGAGCACTGTGTTCAGTTTTGGGCCCCTTGCTACAAGAAGGACGTCGAGGTGCTCGAGAGAGTCCAGAGAAGGGCGACGAGGCTGGTGAGGGGTCTGGAGAACAAGTCTTACGAGGAGCGGCTGAGGGAGCTGGGATTGTTCAGCCTGGAGAAGAGGAGGCTCAGGGGTGACCTTATCGCTCTCTACAGTTACCTTAAAGGAGGCTGTAGCGAGGTAGGGGTTGGTCTATTCTCCCACGTGCCTGGTGACAGGACAAGGGGGAATGGGCTAAAGTTGTGCCAGGGGAGGTTTAGGTTAGATATTAGGAAGAACTTCTTTACTGAAAGGGTTGTTAGGCATTGGAATGGGCTGCCCAGGGCAGTGGTGGAGTCACCATCCCTGGAGGTCTTTAAGAGACGTTTAGATGTTGAGCTTAGTGATATGGTTTAGTGGAGGACTTGTTAGTGTTAGATCAGAGGTTGGACTGGGTGATCTTGGAGGTCTCTTCCAACCTAGACGATTCTGTGATTCTGTGATTCTGTGATATAAATAGAAAAACTATTTTTAACTCTAAGAGAAAATGATATACTATCTCAAAAATTGAATATTATGTCTTGAAGGAGTAGTTAGCAAGAACACTAAAGGACACAGGAAGCTCTGTTCTTTCAGTATATGAAAAGCTTTTGAAAATTACTTGCAGAAGCTCCTGACATCATGACAGAAGAAAGAAAAGAGCCTGTCCCTGGTGGTTAGTAAAATCTAGGATCCTGAGTTCTGTACTCCGAGGTCTTGAAGATTTTGTCTCTTAATGTATTTGACTAGTTCGAAAAATGGAGCAGAAAAAATGATATAATTGTTTCATCCCACAGCCTTACAGTTTGTACATGAATATGTATACCCATACTGTTAGAATTTGGTCCCCTATTTACAGTTAGGCCATTTTCATAACCTCAGGAATAAATAAGATATTCTCTACAAAGCCAATCAGATTTTTTGAACAATGCTTATTGTTAAGATTTAAATTCACATAAAGAAGGGCAAAAAAATTTGTTGGCTTTTTTTTTTTCTCCCCATGATATTACAATGTAGCTATGTGATCATGCATAAATGTGACTTTTAAAGCCAATGGCAGTCTTTGACGTCAACAACCTGATCATTTTAATTATTTTAGCAGAAGTTAAGTGCTTTGTTAAAGACTCATTTTTAAAAAACAAAAAATCAAAATCCTTACTTTCATATCATTTTGTTTATTCCAAAACCATCCATTTTACCAGGTGGATTGAGAAAATGCCATAGCAACACAAATCACTTGAGTCCTACGGCAGGGGCTTAATATTAGAACTGCAAGACCAAGTAAGCAGTTTCTGGAAACTGAGAAAACTACATTTCTAATAACTACCCCACTAATTCCCTGGTAAATATACCAAACATTGTCTTGTCATAGCTGCCTGTTGACTGAGGAACGGGCCCTTAGACTACTGAGGTTGAATGTACGTTTTCTATTTCTGCAGAAATTCCAGAATTAAAGTCTTGCAACCACTAAGGTGGATAGCAAAATTCCCATAAACCTTACCAGACTCAGGGATTTATGCAGATACTTCATCACCAAATGGGAGTTTAATGGTAGTCTCTAACACCACCTGCAAAAATGAAAAGTACCTCAGAATGAGATCTGTACTACTTTGCCATATACTTAAAATTCTTATGCAAAACGTACTGATCATAAGTGAAATATGTTATTTCCTAAATTGACCTTACCTCACTATCATTTATGCATGTTTCAGCATGTATGTACAGACCCATTACTAAATGAACAATCTCTAGGCACCCCTGTAATAAATGAATGACCCTTTACACATTTATAATGTTTTAACATTTATGACACTGCTGTCTTTAATTTTGAGAAAAACAGAGTTTGCCCATAATTTAAATTTATGTGGCTAATTTACTGAATGTATAAAATGAACAATGCTTTATTTTAACATTTAAATTCCCTTAAACAAGGACAGAAGAACAATGTAGTTTATGTTAGCATTTTTTTTCCAATTATAGTACAGATACTGAATGTAGCTATGTGATCATGCATAAACATGACCCTTCCAAAAGAGGCCCCTGGCCTTAGAACAGTTCTTACTAGTGAAATTATAGAAGCTTGGATGGCCAACAGTATCAAGAAATAATTGCGACTTTATCAGGCTGTTCTCAAGTAAGTGCTGTCACTGCCTGAATCTGGTGATAAATTGCATTGATCATGTAGGTTACAGAACCCCTATCAGTATCAAAGCAAAGACATTATATTTTGACAGTGGTGCCTTCATTGTCAACTTCTGGAAGTATTGTACTGTACTACATTGAATGGCTCATTTAATAACTGTTTATAAATTAAACAAGCAGAAAAAATATTAACTATTTGAAATAGCTGGGAAATTTTTTAGAGCACTTAGTTTTAAGAGACACTTCAAATTAGGTAAAAGTTTGAATTCTGGATATCGCAAAAACATTGGCTAATGTTGTTGCAGATAACAAATTGGTGAACATGCATTCTAGAAGGCAACATTAAACATTTTTTTAAACATATATATGGGTGCTTATGGGAGGGTATTATGGTGTCTATGTCATGGTCAGTTAATAGCAGTTACAGAGGAGTTTCCACAAGCTGCATGGAAACCCTGGCTTCAAATCTGACAGGAGTTTTTCATATTATAGCAAGACTCTGATTCTGTATTCCCTTCTTACCTGTGAGTGGTTTAGGATTGCTGTAAAACTTTGAGATTGAACCCACAGTCCTAATATTTAATTTGAATGGTATAGCAGCAGGCTGTCATGCTGGATACTGGTATAAACAGTTAAAATGATATTTGAGAGTATTTTATTAAATTTAAACAAAAGGTGGAATTCACAGTAAAGTCAAATCCACCCAATAAACCAGACAGGTTGTGCTCATAAGCCTTAAGGAAATCTTTTGTCACCCCTTCTGGCTTGAACAGCTAGCCAAAATTCTGACTTTTTTTTGGTTATTTTAGGAGGAAAATTAATGATCGTCAGATACCTCTTTAATTTAGAATTTTCAACTTTCTTAATATGGGAATATAATTTATCAGAATGTGGTGGAAAAAAAAATTAGTTTATAAGTAGTGTAAAGTGAGGGTAGGTGTTGCCATTAGTCTAGGAACACTTTTTTTCTTCTGTACTCAGTATTGACTCATACAGAACAGACTGTTTTACACCAAATCTGTGACTAGAAACTGTCTCCTTGCAGGAAAAAATCCGATATCCAGTCCCTTGTGCTTCTAGTGCCTAATAGACAACAGAAGTTTTGTGTACTTGACTACAGCTTCCCTCAAACCCTTTTTTCACTAATTCTACTCCAGGTCTTCAGAAATGAGTGGCTTCATCCTTGGCCCACCTTAGCTTGCTTCAATAGGGAGAGTTAGGAATTCAAAATAAAGTGTCTCATAGGTTATGTCTGCTAACAAATTTCCACTAATTGACATCAAACTGGTTAATTTCCATATAATAAGTGTTGATTGATTCAAGGGTTTGACTGAACTGGCTAAAACTGTCCTTACAATGATCACTTATGGGCTACCTTTTTGGAACACAGTGGTATATTTAAGGTCTTGCCAGATTTCAAGGATGCTGGGAGTTGGAACAATGTTTTTAATCTTGGCTACTAATTATGTGGCAAAGGTATAAACTGGGCTTTGCAAATCATTATTTCCATTAGAAAGGTGTTGGAAGCAATTCCACTGAGGGCTTCCCTCCTATTTATGCAGCTGTTATTCCCATGGGAGGAGGCCATTGCAGTCCTGGCTGAAACATGGGCTTCTGTTCTGTTTCCACAGCACTTGGAAGAAAAACAAAACAGGACTAATGAAAAACACACACGGGAAATGCTTTATTATTTCATCATCCTCACCTACTGAGATCTGGCACCACTCTGTGTTTAGGAAGAACTTCTCCCGCCCTCCCTCTCTCGCAGTGTGGTTATATAAGGCTGACACTCTGTCATTTCCTGTCAGATCATTTCAGAGGAATTTGCTCTTATTTCCTCCCAGCCTCATCCCCTCCTCCCGGCCTCAGCCTTGGCTGCATGCCCCAGCAGCCATGCTGTGTTTACTTAACCGCATAGAGCGCTGGGCTGTACGGCTCAAAATTCTTGGGCAACACGCACACACGCACATCGCGAGCAAGTTCGCAAAAGTTAGCATTCCCACTCAGGAAACAGACAGCGATTCTTTTGTAAAGAAAGTATGCAGGGGCCAGTGCCAGACCTTAGTCTTTGTAGGCTATGGAGAGGCCTGACTGTTTTCACTAAATGGGGACAAAAATCTTGGATTTCTGTTGGCCCCTATGTCTCTAAGTAAATTTCTCTTGGGAGATACATTTTTGATCATTCCACATATTCAGACTAGGGTCTATTCTCAACATCTCTGTGCATCATGGAATTCATAGAGCATCACTAGCAGTTAACTTGACATTCAAACAATGTGTTAGTATTTGCTAAACATGTCTGGCTCCAATATATGTACCTACAGCACTGCACAAATACATGGTTACTCCTAACATTTTTCTACTTTGGCATACCTGTAACGGACTGGATAGATTAGTTAAAATGTCCATGCCATATAAATGGTGTAAAACTATTTTAGCACCCAACAATGGTGTGAAAATAAACCATGCAGAAACATACTTGAATGATGTGTGAGCTTTTCAGTGGGTAAAGTGGTCACAGTTCATTGTTTGAAAAAAAAAAAGAAAAAAAAAAAGTAATCTTTAGTCACTAATAATCTCCACACTAAGATTTATGGCAATGGATAAAAAGAACTAAGTAAACTATCTGACTGAGAAGTCATTTCTTCCTTCCCTGGCAGCATAGGATTTGTTTAAATGCTGTTAGAAGAAGGCTAATTAAAATAATTTTGCCAGAAGTCTAGGAGATCACTAAGTCCAACACGCGTGCTCTTGATCTAGAATGACAACTTGTTTCCTAACATAAACTAGAACTTTCTTACCAATACAGAAAATTAGAAATCAGAGTGAGAAATTCTTCCCTCTGTCGTAATTATAAAAATAACCATTATTTTGGGTAGCAGTCATAAAATAAATGACAATTGACATTTTGGGAAATTTAAGTTTTATTTAATATTATTGCTAATATTTATTTAATGTAAAGGTAGTAGGCTACCTTCCAGGCCAGGTCAGGATTTAATAGTTTCCATTCTACTTATGATTGATTTTTCTTGTCCAGAAGACTATGAGAATTTTAGAGCAAAATCATCGAATCATGATCTGTATGAGACTGTTATCACTAGCTGGAGTTAACATTTAATACACGTCCCCTTGTACACTAATACAACATAAGAAAAAAATTTGCAGTTTTTCATTTTATGATTCATATCTGTTTTGCTTTCCCTGTTCTATTGTACTCTAAGTAGAGGGAAATAATTGATGTAAAGAAGAAAATAGTATTTTTCCAGTCCCATTTCCACAGTATAGAGATTTCAAGTCTAAAATTAATGCAACTTTTGGAATTTTCCAGTTTCTAAATATATGAAATGGAAGTTAAAGAAATCCTAAATTGCCAAGCTAAAATTAAATTACAATAATGGAATTTTTGCATATATATTTGGAAGTGTATATATCTGGAAGTGTACTTTTTTTTCAAAGTAATTATGTCAGATAGTCACAGGTCTTTCTTTTATGATGTGACCTACTAAATAAGACATTTTAATGTTTCTGAGAAATGGTAGCAGAATTTTAAGCACATTTTCTCTATTTTGTCTAATTTGAGTGATGTCCTTCATAAGTCAGATTACTATCATATGCCATTATTTTCAAGATTATCACTATATACTTTCAGATTTCTTGAGTTTCTTTATATTCTTATCTTTCTAAGTCCTTCATAGCGATGACAGATCAAAAACAATAAATAATGTCAGTGGAAATATTTCAAACCAAAAAGAACATTTATTGTTGTTTAGCTCTCAATGAGAGAGAGAGAGAACCTAAGGAATGCAAGAGTAACTGGCTATTTGTAATAAAATAGTATGGAAAATTTATCACAAATACTGTCATCTCATCTAAACACGATTCTGCTCACAATCACCAACAATAATGATTTTCTTAAATTTTATTCATTACTTAAATGAATTCAGGAATTCTTTTTAACTCTGTTGAATTTACTATGAAGAATTTCCTATAAGTATTCATTACATGGTACTCAAAGTCTGAGCTATGTTTCACAGAGGTGATTGGGCAAGGCATAATACTAGCTTTGACATTTTATGAGTTCCGTTATGGACTGTATGGTCTCACCATCTCCTCTTGAAGTACTGTATTTCTTTCTTGCTGAAAAAATCTGCGGGAAGGTAGAAAACTGGTTACTGAAATGCTGAGATCTGTTCAAAGTATCTATAACAGACAATTACTGTGTTTGAGTCCACTGTCTTCCTCCAAAGCAGGAGTATCCATGCCATTTTAGTAGATGCTTGTCTAATCTGCTTTTAAAGGTTTGCAAGGATTAAAACTCCTAATCTGCAGATTCTATAGCAGCTGTAAGGTACACTAGATTTTTAAATATCGGTTTTCTGGAGAAGAGAAGAATTGAGATTTTCCAGAGAGGGATAGTTTACCTGAGAATTTGCTGAAGTTGCCAGGAAAAGACTGTCACTAGCCAGCAGTGACTAAGGCCTCAGAAAATATAGGAAAGTGGACAAAAAGGAAGGCGGGATGGAAAACTAGTCTTGAAGATAAAAATCCAAGTCATCTCCATTAAATGTACTTTAAAAATATCTATAAAAAAATCCAAGGCAATAAGCCTAGATAAAGAGGGCTATCCTAGGACTGTGATGACTCATTCCTCTGAAGACTCTGAAGAGAATAAATAAGATGAAAGAGGATCTACTGCAACTTTCTGTAGTAACTTCTCATATGGTAGCTTTTTCTATTCTGGGAGCTATAACTAAAATAATTTTGGCAGAAAAGACATACTTATCATGACAGGCTTTATGACAGGCTTTATGACTTATTAACCAGAAGCAACAGAATGACTGAGACAGCGTCTACAGCAGCAGAAAAATTGGAAGATTGTTCTACTGGGAATACATTTTGTGATCTAGTATTTTCCAAGGAAATGTTATTAGACAGAGGGATGAATTTCATATCTATTTTGATGCAGAGTCTGTAGATGAAATCTAGGATTGTACTGCTGTATTAAAAGTACTTTATTATGATTCTAAAAACCTCAGTCAGTATATGCCTGCATTTATAGGGCACATAGTAACTCTAACAGCAATTGTTTACCTCAGGATGACCTAAGAGTCCACAAAATTCCTCTTCTGAAGTCATGTACAGAAATAAAAGGGGCTGTTAGACCTGATAGTAAATGATCAGAACAGAGAAGTAGAAATATTTTTTAAATCCATGCTTTGACAAATATTTAAAGGAAGTGAAAATGCACATTTGGGCAGTAATCTTGAAGTTATATCTATGCAGCTGGGAAGAAAATAAGAAAGCTGTTCTTTACTGCATAATTAACCCCAAACCTACTAAAATTCCTGGAGAACAGAGCAATACAATGATTTTAATAGTACACCCTGAGTCCAAACATCAAGCTCTGCTCTGCCCCATAGATGTGCTGAGATCCTCCTGTAAGTGTAATGGTGACCAGGTGGAGGAGAGGTGGAGTGTTCCCTTTATGAATGGCATCAGTGGGAATGAGGTCTGACTGGAGATGGAGGTAACCACTGGGATGATCAGGAGCAGCATGCCTATGTGGATGAGTCTAGAGAAATGAAATGCATCTAAAACTTTCTCTCTGGCCATCACAGAAAATTATAGGAATTATGATGACTTAATGGTGAGGTTAATTAATTTATGGCATTTTTCCAAGTAAAAGTTCTAGATAGGCACAAGGCAGCATCTATATATGAGGATTCTGCAGTTGCCAGTGGGTGGCTGGGAGTTGCCTCAGAACACAAGAAAACAACAACAGGTGTTTACTTCAGCAAAGGCTTCTGGAAGGGAGGTAAGGGTCTGTGATAATTTAATCAGACCGAAGAAGAAGTCAAGGAGCAATTCTCTGCACTGTTGAAAATGGTCCATTAAAGCTATGAGGAGAGTTGTATTGATTTCAAAAGATAGAGGAGATAGTGGAAATTGGGATGCTTCTCTGACGGGGACTTTTAAGCTTAAAAAATAAAACAAAAAACACATACACTCCTGTATGTGAGACAGAACCAGGGACACTGTTAGATAAGGTGTAAATAAAGTCCTTCACTTTTTAATTGTAAGTAGAAGGCAGAAGACCATTAAGCCAGTTGGGAGACAATGTGGACCTGTGAGAATGCAGAGGGGTGTTCCTGCTTCCCTGCTCAGAGGGACCTCACACTCTGGACTCTGATGTGAGGAGGCCCAAATGTCCTCTTACCAAATGCTGGGGCAGGAGCCAGCCAGGCTCTAAGTCAGGAGAAAGGCAGCTGCCTAATTAATCCTCTTCAGACAGGTAGTCAGAACATTTTGCCAAAACTGAATATCAGAATTTGAATTATTTGTTTGTATTTGTAAGTGCTGACAGTGTGCTAAGTAGCACAAAAGAGAGAGTTCCTGTTTTAAGAGGCTTCCAAAATAAATATAATCTAATTTTTTTTCTGGAGTTTGGCCCAGTGCCTATTAGTAGCCGAACTGTGATACAATCCTAGAGCATAATGACATACTGTGCTCATTTTCCTCTGAGAAAAATGACTGATGATATTGCTTATGAAGAATTTCAGCTCTGTTACATGGGGACACGTGTGCACAGACTGCAGGGCCATGTGTCATTTGGGAAACAAGCATGCATTCAGTATTTTTCAGTGTTGAGGCAGTTGCGTTAATGACCTGACTTTTGCTGGTAATATTCACATGTGTAAAACTCACCAGGAAATAATTAGGAACACAAGATAAAATCTTGATCCCATTGGAGTTAAAAGGAATTTTCCTTTTGAATTAGAAGTTTGCAATATCTCCATTTAGCTTCATCAAGAGCATTCACCTTTTTGTTTTGCTTTTGTGCTTCCTATGTCCAAAACCTACAGCTATATTATGTAACTCCCTTTTACCAACTCCTTAAAGAGGAAAATTAACCTTATCATAACTGTTATATAACATAAAATTTCACACTGTTTCTTGATCTGATTTTTGGAATTTAAAATGATCTTTTTAATTAAAAATTAGAAATCAGGATTTCACAGTGCAAAAGATATAAAAAGGTCCTTCTTATTCTGTTACCTAAATTGGTGGTTTAAATTTAATTGTAAATCATAAAGAATGAGATTCAATATTTGAATATTTGCAGGAAATCCAATTACATACTTTATGCAATGTAGTAAACTGCTATTACCTTACCTAGGAACATTTTTAGCACACACATAAACAGATATGTTTCATCCATGCCTATGACAGGGAAAAGTGGTAGATACTTTTAACATGTTTTACTTCATCGGATTTGAATAGGGTCTTGTTTTTGTGAAATCTGGCTTGAATTCAAGTTAAAACATTGTTTGCTTTCTTTTTTTGTCTTCCTGCCCTTAACTATTCCTTTGCAGTGTGAAAATACCACAGCCTATGGTTGATGTCTTCATCACAGTGGAATGCTTTTAAACTTAATGAAGAGTTGCAATAAATCAGTATACTTCATTCTGCTTTCTATCATCAACACATATATACTTTCTTAGGTATTAATCCCCTCAGAGATTATTAGAAGTCAATAAGACATGTTAAAAATAATTATTATTAACTTTGTAAAGGATTGTATCTAGTATCTTAGCTGGTAGCTATCTTGTCTCCAATGACGTAACATTTATACATTATCCATTCATGTATTCCTCAGAAGATTTAATTAATATATATATATATATAGCTTACGGCATTTAACCACAGTCTTGCCTTAGGATGCTGAAGTTGAGCATGTGCATTTTGTGCAGAACTGGGGCTTTAGTTTAATGGCTCTTTCAAGCCAAGACTTTATGCCCTCCTGTGTTTGTTCAGCACCTACTATGAAACATTATTTTTCGATGCTTCTTAGTTCTAGATGTGGTAAATTACTTCAGGGATAGGCTTTTTCTTTCCCCTTAGGTTAATGGTTCCAGACTTTTTACCCCAAACCCACAGTAAATTTTCACCTCAGCCCTCTTTCTATGATTGTGGAAAACCAAAACAAGTTGCTCTCTCTCTTCTTAGCTGCAGCCTTTGCAGAAATTGAAAGCTGGATCTTTCAATTGACCAATTTCAATTGAGCAAACAGCTGGTCAAGTGATTCTCCAATTACTTCTAAACTTGCAGTTTTAATATTCTTGAAAAGGCTTTGGTCAATTTTTGGACAAACACTCAGGTCAACTCCTTTACTATTAGAATTTTATTGTCTTTTTTCTTTTCTTTTCCTTTCCTTTCTTTTCCTTTCTTTTCTTTTCTTTTCTTTTCTTTTCTTTTCTTTTCTTTTCTTTTCTTTTCTTTTCTTTTCTTTTCTTTTTTCTTTTCTTTTTTTCCAACCAACCTAGTTAGATCCTAATTAAATGTGCTGTACCTGAAACGTGCCTTTTTAAATACTGAGAGTGATGGCTAGGGCAGGTTGTTTGCTTTTGCCTCAGGTTTTGCTTCTTAAAGACAACAAGGAAACTAATAATTGGGTAAAGCATTTGTGAAAGCAATACAAAGCCGAACAAAGAGAGTGTATTCATTTTGTCTGAGAAATTTCTACAGTACATTTGCCTATGGGGTTGTCCCTAACCAAGGTTACCAGCTTATTAAGGAGGTTACTATGGCAACAGTGAAAAAGGGTTTCACAGATTTCTTGATGGCCCTTCTCAGTTAGGCTTTATTCTACTCCTTGTTACAAAATTAAATATACTTTTTCCATGAATAAGCAAGTCTCTCCTGATGGTAAATAACTTCTTGACAATTACAAAACATTAGAAGTCCTTAGAAAGCTGTTTAATAGTTTATTCTCCACAAGGATATAGCATATTTTATGAGATTATTTTTTGGGGGGGTCTAGAAACAAGTTTTATGCTACCTTTACTAGCAGCAAATTGTTAGTATTCAGTTTTTCTTTGAGCCCTGCGTAATAAACCTATAGTAGAGAGACGCCTGACTGATAGGCCATATAAGACAGAAAATATCTTCACACTTGAATTAAAAGCAACTTTTTAAAAGAATACTAAGTCCTTAAAAGAGCTATTTAGAAAAAAAGAAAAAAACTTTCATGTATATTATGAACATCTCCCTTCGGATGACACTGGAGTTATCTCCATGTTGCACCCATGAAAAGGAGTAACCCTCCCAAACTGGATATAATCAAGATATCAAGCTAGAGCTTCACTAGGGAGACTATGCAGATCTCTGGTCCGCTCACTTTTTTCCTACTTTGATACTAGACGTATCCAGTACTTAAAGACATTTATACCTCAGAGTATAACAGGAGAACAAGAGCAGTTCATCCCTCTCAGTACTTTTTAATACTTCTCCAAAAGTAAAATTACTGCTTGAAGTTCTTGGAGACATGAAAAGCAGTGGTATGTTGGATTAGACACACAGTGTTACAGTTTTTTCCTCAGCCATGGGTGCTCCTTGTATTTGTAAATGCAAGCTGAGATTTGGAGTAACAGCACAGTCCTTAAAATGAGAGGAGCTGCCCGCCCCACTCAGGTTTCACAGCATCCACGTTTGTGGGAAAGTTACTCCCTCACAAACTCATTCCAGTCTAAACGTAAGCAGAGCTGTACCCTCATAAGTTTCTGGCATATGAAACGAAAGCCTAAGAACCAAAGACTTTTCCTAGCATATACAAGAAAGTCTGCTGAATTTCAAACAGATTGGATCTGCACCACAGCAGTTTTGGAGCCTCTCAGTGGGTTACTGTTACTTCGGTGATGACTGGGAGGAATGTCATCTGCCCTGTGCAGCAGAATGGAATTAAGAGCGCTGTTTCATATAAAGAAATAGTCAGAGAAAACTTTCTCCCAATAGTTTTAGCTTTGAAATGCCTTCTTTACTTTTGAAGATGTATCAACTAATATATAGGCTAAAGGATTTCCAGTTGTCTCTGCTATTAACATATAACATATATTCTTTTTGCTTTGCTTTGGACTTAACCAATTTTCTCTAAAATACATCCAAGACAGATAGCCAACATCTAAGTTCATTTGGGGTTTGGGAGGTTTACACATTATATATGCTAACTTACAGGAGCCTTGGTTACCTGGAAGTCTTAAAATTAGAGCTCGACTCTTTGTGGGCACTGAATTGGACCCATTGCATTGATTCACTGCCCAGTAGTTTTCACACTGAAATGGATAAGTTACATGTTCATAAAATAGACAAGTCTGCTGGCTTTGCATAAATTCACCAACGATTTACATTGAAACATGTGAGTTTGCCACTAGCTTGCTGTTTGTTTTTGTACAAAGATAGCTGTGTATCTAACTGCTGACTATACTGAACAATTGCATTATTGTAATGTTTAAATTGCTCCTAGAGGCCTATTTTAGCCTGATAAAAATTATAAATGAATAAATTAAACTGTGTTTCAATATTCAGCATTTTACTACTGCTAATAATTTAGGAGTTGATTTTCTTTGCCTATTTTATTAATGTATTTATAGTACACAAGGAATAGGCAGAGGTTTAATTACTTTTTATTTTCAGTGCTTACAGAAATTCAAATTCTGTACTGGACCAAATTCCACTCTCAGGATAGGATATAACTTAAGATTTACCCTTAGCTGTGTATGCAGGGAAAAGGTTTGAGCCTACTGTGATCATTCTATTTTCTTATTTTGTTTTAATTTTTTTTTTTGAGAAGCTGAATTGAAAAATTTTAAATATTAAGTAATCCTTCAGGGTGTCTAACATAATCTTAACAGTTTTTTTGAGGAATGCAGATAAGGAATAATATCTTGAAAATTTATTAGGTATAGATGCTTTTTTTGCAAAAAAAAGACAGAACTAAAAAAGAAACAGTCAATTTGTCAAAACCAGTCTTGTTTGAAATATATGCAACACAAACTGCAGAAACTTCTTGTGTTACAGAGGAGAATAAGTGCTGAACAGAAAAGGTTGGCTCTTATCACAGACATCACTTAAAACCATCTTTTATAGTGCCGTAGGTACACACTTTACACACTTTACAGGGTTATAAAAAGTCCTGGTGGGTTTACAACCCACAACCATGTGCTTAAATACCTTGATGGATCAGGCCCTTAATAAGAACAAACTCACAGTGAGATGAGGTAAGAATGGCATCTAGGGAGGACTGATGGGAGGTTATTAAATGGGAAGCAGTGACACTGTGTGTGCACCCTGAATGAAAGAGGTTCTCTGCCCCAGAGACCCACCTCTGGAGGGCAGTCCTGCTGAGACATGGTGTATTCCAGACTCTCAAGACACATCTTTTTCTTTCAAGTATCTTTTTGCTATTGAACACTGTGAGGCTTCTTGGAAGAAACATTGGTCAAAAAGTAAAGGAAAAAGAAGTTTGTTCTGTGAACAGGGAAATACCTAGCTCAAGCACCACAGAAGTAGGAATACTAGACTTAGCTGAAAATAGGAAAAGTCCATAAAAATGTCATACTTAGTGCTTTTTCAGATATCAGAGGACAGAACTAATGCAGACCTAGTACAGCTTTTCATGCAGCAGACTACAACATTGAAAATAGTGGGTTTTGCACAATTAAAGCAAAAACGCAAACAAACAGATAATTTTACTCATGCTTCCACACACAGTAACACACTGTGTCTCTGTCCTCCAATCTGCTTTTCAGCCAAGCAAAATAAAAGACCAAATACAAGAGTGAAGAGGAAAGTTAATAATCAGTGGAAAAGACGTGTCACCTGTGTGTTGTGACAGCCATGGCATGAATCATGTGCTGCCCAGCCTTTCTCCACACTGGGGGATAATAATGTTCCAAACAGCAAATGGGCTTTTCAAGGATGCACTCTCAATCCCGACCTGCCTCTCTACAATCTCATTGTTCTTAAACCAAAGTACTAATATCAAATGTATCAATTTCTAGCTAAAATTCATTTGAAATTATTTTGCAACTCTTTTCTCCAGCTGGCAAGAAATCTGGGATTTCTCAGATAATACCTTGAGAGCAATAGGAATGTCATTTTTTGTAATATAATTATATAATAAAATGGGGCTGATCTGTGATGGAGATTTCCTCATGTACTTAAATAAATCAAAGCGACTACCAAATTCACTATACAGCTCAAGTCCCTCAGCAGAGTTCCCTTCAGGCATATGAAACCTATATGTGAACAGTTCTTTATACTGTTGCCCACATGAGACCTGAGGATCTAGGACTGTTGGAACAGCCTCTACCAGCAAATTGTGGAAAAGAAAGAAAGTAGGAAAGCTAGCATAATCAAATCATATGCACTGCATGTCAGAACTGCCAGAACAAAAAGTGCTGTCAATCACACAGCCAATGAGTGATGGATATGTGTATTGCACCTTGTCAGAGTCCTGAGTCTGCCTACAGAGCCACTAACCAATTTGCTAGCTCAAACCATAGCTGCCTCAATTCAAAGCAAAGGAATTCACAAATCTTCTGGCAGTAAGCCTGAGATAGATAACTGCCCTTAATAACAACAGAGCTATGGTGCCTAGATTTTTCATGTTAATTCACTGAGGAAATACATAAGAATAATATGGTTAGCTATCCAATGTAACCCTTCCTCCTGAATGCTCTTTCCTTTGCAGGTACATGGTATTCTCTAGAACAGGGAATTTATACACAACTATTCACTGTTTTGAAAGCATATTATTGAATACAAATATAATTCAGAGACTGTAAAGGCCCTAACACAAGCAATATTATCATTCACTTGTGACTGGAGAATTTTTGGATATTCAAACCTAGCAACTTACCGAAAGAGAAAGCTAGTCCATTAAATGGAAACCAGGAACAAAGGATAATCTTAATGCGCTATCTGATTGGCAGCAGGATGTATGGCCAAACCTTCTGGAGCATGTCAAAGTTGTGCCAGCAGATTAGGGAGTAAGAAAGTTTTCTTTATTCCCAACCATAATCTTGCAACATGCGTGGACTGCTTAGACCTCAAGGTAGGCCTAAGAGATATGTCTGCAGTGTTCAAACCATCGCCTGTTAGAAATTAGGATATGTTGGCAATATCAACCCGTGCTTCAGTAAGAGTCTTCCTGCTAAATTGACATGTATCTCATAAAGGTGATGATGAACTATTGTTTGATAGCCATGGTATGAAAAGTGGTGTAAATTGAGCTTTTTTGCATAGTTGTGCCGGTTTGCGTGGGCACACATCACAGAGGCTCTCAGGCCAGGCTATGTGATATTGTTGACATTCAACAGAGCTGCATGCAAGATGAACACAGCTTTCAACCTGGGGCAAATTTACAGGGATTTGAAACACTAGTGTCATTTACACAAGGGAAGAAAGAGGCAGTAACTGCCAGAAAAAAAAAAATCACTATTAGAAGGGCACACAATAAAACAAAGTATCCCCAAATGTTTCAGCATCATCTATGGGACCAAATTCAGTATTGGCAGCTCATGGAGCTCTGTAGAAAGGTACATTCATTGTACATTGTCGATTCTCATAGACCTGTAACTTTCAGTTTCCAGGTCAACTGAATGATAGACTGATGTTTATTGTCACTTTATTTATTTATTTGCAGTAATCCCAATACATATTCAATCTTTTTTCAAAAGCTAAATTTAACCCACACAGTTAGCAAGGGTTATTCCTGCCCATGTTGTTGCAAGAGACTTTCATGAAAAGCACTTGGCTGTGTAGTTCCTGCTCTCTGACAGCCCCTTAGCACTCAGTTGCATCTCTGCACCAGACCTTTGTACACCCCTAGCCAGTCTTCAAATAGCTGGCTCCCAAGATTTGTGTACCCCAATGCTATTTGCAGAAGCGTCCAAGAAGCCCAATACTTCTAGCACATCTATCAAATGATGTGCAGAAAGACCTGCAGGTGATTCTTATTCCAAAGAAAGGGGCATAATTTCACAGAAGTAGGCAATTTAGCTAAGTTAAAATAACAGATCTTTTATGAGTGATATCCAGTAGAGGAAATTCAGAAAGTGAATGGAAAGCAGAAAGAAAACAGACTTAATATCTGTTTGCCAGCAGAGCACGGTAACTTCAAACCTTAATTAAACTAAATGCATGACTGAATTAAATATATTGTTCTGAATGATCCTCCAGGTCAATGAAATTATTAACTGATTGATCTGCAAAGTTGGACAGGTGATGAATCAACCCAAATTTACTCAGTTTTCACCCCATCCCCCCAATGTAATTTGTTCTCGACAAACTGCGTAAGTAGATAAAAATGGATAAGTCATTCAGCTGATAGCCTGTAAGAGTGCTCCTTCCCTATGTGCTGATAGTGCCTAGGTGTTTTTAAGATTAACACTAGGCCCTTTATTCATATATATTTTGGGGATGCTGGGGAGGGGCATGTAAATGACTGCAAGAAAATAAGTAGACTGCAGAAGTTTTATTCAGGTAGCCTAAGCTGTCAACTGCAGATAAGGGGATGGTTACGGTGCAAAAGTCATGGATTTACCCATCCCATGGACTGATAGCCCCTTCAGTCTGCCACTATTTAGAGGTTCAGAAACTCTTTTAGAGGACCAAATATAGTATGACTCTACTTTTAATAGTAAATTTAAGCAAAAAGAAACCCAAAAAACCTCCCACACCAAATAATCCTACACTCCCTGAAAAGATGAGGCACAAAGGATAATTAAATCTCTATTTCCATTGGTTTTGTGCTAGCCACAATTACATTTCTGTAATCAAATGGAAGGTGAAAGAAAACATATAGCAATGCCTCATGCCATAAATAATGCATGAGTGGCTGTCTGAAAGAGTGAAAAACAGTTAACAAACAGGCCAGTTTTGTGAAATGTAGTCCTGTAATGTTGCCAAAGACAACTGCCTAGATTATCTGTGTTGTGAGGGTTGGCTGTGTAAACTAAAGTCACCTGGGGACACGTTAAATTGTCCTCTTGAAGGTCTTAAAAATGTTCAAATGCTTTAAATCATAAATCAGGATCTTTTGATCACTTACTCCCCTACTTTCTGGTCTCTGAGCCTGTCAAATTTCAAAAGCTAAGGGGAATGGAAAATAAAAGAACTTTTAAGTAACTTTTAAGTAAGGCATAGGCCAGAAATGATGTCTTCTGTGAGTTTTGTTCTTCCTTTTGAAATGACACAAAATGACAATTAATTAGGGAGAATGGTAGAATGCAACTAGTGGTGTCATTCTCTAGATTGAGGTTTGAGGCCACTGGGGTCACTAATGATCCCAGATTTATTTTCAAAATGACCAAGTGTTTTAAGAATCTTGTGTTTTATTTTCAAAAGTGACTCTTTCCCATAATGAGGTTTAGGTTCCCAGACCTCTTTTGAAAATATACTTATGCACTTTGATGCATTTTGGTGTATATGAATAGAGGTTTAATATTATTTAAAGCAAAGTAAATTTAGGTGCCAATATACCTTTAAACATTTAACTCTACGTAGGTCTTGAGACCAGAGATTTAAGCTACAGAGTCACTTCTTTTTTAAGGACTTTCCCTCACTTCACACCATATATGTTATGGTTTCTTACCCAATTTGCTTCCAGTTAAATCTAGATGAATATTTAAAACATTGTGAATACTCAGTGGAATTCTTTGGGTGCGCTGACACTGCTAAACAAGTTCATTTTCAAGTTCTACATCCTGAAGATTCTTCTTTGCAGGAAAGCACAACAAAGAAACATTCCTTAGGTTTTGTTTGCAGAATAATTAGTCATGTTTATTTGCACTGGAAAAATTATTAAATAATACCGCTTATCTATGAGGCATGTGATGCTACATCTATGTGGCACACTGAGCAAAAGTCCATTCTAGATGGAAGCCTGTGCTCAGCCCTTGACGCTTTTTGTTAGGTCTGGGAGAGCAAACAGAAAAACTAGAACTCCCATCACTTCCCGGGGCTTCAAAAGCCTGCTTGTTGCTGTGGCAGAGACAAGACAGCCCTGGCCACAAACCTGCCTGCCTGGGCAGAGCCCTCCACCCCATATCCTGCAGAGCATCATTTGACAAAGGTTTAGCAATTCAAACAGCTGTGCTTCTAAGCATTTCATCCAAAGGATGTGAGTGGTGAGAGCATGCGAATTGCAGGCACCCAAACAGGTGTGAACCGTGGGGCATGGACCAGCCCCTGTGCTTCTACAGACAGTGAGATGCTGTAGGCACTCAGACACTGCTTCTGTGAGACTCTGGTAGGTCAGCCATATTTGTAACAGCATTTAGTCTGTGCCAAGGTGCATGAGTTATATGGTGGAGATTTTAGAAATATAACATTGAAAAAAAGGCTTGTAGATCTATTCAATCCTACCTTTTGCTTTGCTTATAATTCAGGTTGAGTATAGCAAGTACAGCTAGTTTTGTTTGTTTGTTTTAATTTTCTGTTTCTCTGCTGTTAGCCCATAGGCTTTTAAACATTTCTTGTGTGTTTAGCAGTTAACTCAGAAACAAAATAGAAGTACACTGATTTTTCTGAGCAACTCATGAAAACTGATCTCACACTGGTAAGGGTTTCAGAAGTTGGTGCTGCTTCTTGGTGTGTGTACATAAACTGCCTCATGGTGAAAAGGGCTGTGTGACATTTAGTTAAATGAGATTGATTGCATTAGATTATACAGATTCAATTAAATCATCTGTTATTCTGAAAGCAATGAATTCACACTGTTCATTAAGAATGTGAAAAACTGATGTTGTATCTGTCTTCCTTTATAACTTGCTCTGTTATAGTCTAGCAGGACATGCTGAGCTGTAGCGTAGTACATTGGTTTAGATTATACTGAATACTAAAATTCATCTCTATCTATGCTGTTCCTCTGTAGAAATGTAAGCCTTTCTGCAGCATTGTTGCAAAGCCAGAATGCTAAGGAGGCAGACTTATTTTGTTGGTTTTCCATAACTACCATCCTTCTTTACATTTTCATGGAAAAAACTCAAAGGAAAATTCTCATTCCATCAACCGTCAGATAAGGCCTGGAAAAGGCCTGCACAGTTGCTTTCTCTTTCCAGCCCAAATTGCTTTGATCAGTCGCCCAGAATGCCAGCATGGGGACCAGAAGGAGCAAACAACTGTCATTTAGTCAGCAGCACATCATGCTCAGTAACACTGATAGTATCAAGGCAAACTGAAGCCTACAAAGCCACACAAGTGTAGAATGGGGAGGGGGCCGTGACTTTATTCCTGTAGCAAACTGACCAGGGTCAGAAATGGCTCCCCAGAATGGATCTTATATTTCTTTATAGCCATGCTAGCATTCTAAAGATACCCACTATTACAAAGAAATATTTTTCGTCTGATCCAAAGTCATCTTCCCTATCCAGTACACAATTCTTTCCCAGATGATTCAGTGGGCTAAAATCATCTATAGTGGAATTTTAAGAGTCATTTAAAGGAAAAATATTTCTTCTGTTTGCCTTTCAGAGTCATGTAAGATCCTTCTGGGGAGACTGCAGATATGCTTGTCTGTTGTGTGTCATTTTGCAATGCACAGGGTCCAACTAGTGTCTGCTCAGAGGCATAACCTGAAACTTGGAAATAAGTGTTTCTTTATACTGGAGATAAAATAATTGCTGGTGTCTTGATAAGGGAGATGATTGTAGCAGTGACTGAGCATGCTGTTGGTGGCTCTTTATTAAGCAATAAGACAGCACACTAATTCCTCTTCAATCTTGGATAAACTCCACACTTATTTTCCTGGTGATGGTAACAATCATTGAGCTCTTGTGGCGTTTCAGTGTCATACTACAAATAGGAAACCAATTAACTCTTTGCTTTGATGGCAGTATTTAATTCTGTATTATTAATTTAAACCTTACTGACTGTGGATTGCCACACACAGTTGGCTTTAAGATGCATGCTGAATCAGGCTCCAAGAAGTACGCAGGCTGAGTTCCCTTAATATTTGCAGCTTTAATGCAGTCAATTAAAATGTGATCAAATGATAAATCACATTCGTGCGTTTCATTTGCTTTTCTAGGGAAAAAAAATGCAACAGCTTGGATTTATGAATCAGATGATCCTTCTAGGGATTAGTGAACTGAGTCTTGAAATCAAATGTTGACCACACTTTTAGAGCAACAAATACAAATTATTAATCTATATTCTTTTCTGTTGTTGCTGTTTGTTTGTTTGTTTAAACCCATTTCCTTAGAATAAACGCTCAATATAGTAAAATGGAAATCTGATGTTTAGAGCCCTGGTGTATATCAACTATTACTGCCTTTTCATATAATGTGAAGTGCAGCAATCATTCTGTGATGTCAAAAACTGTTTGGGCTGTAAGACAGATGGGACTTTCAAAATGAAATGTACCTATGACTGTTTGCTACTATATATATAAAACATCTCATTTAGTCTCATCTGTGATTTTCCAAGAGGAAAATGTTACCACAAGTAATTTATCTCAGTCTCACAGGTTTGGATAATTGAATGACCACCTCCAAACAGGTCTAGCAATTGCTTTTTTTTTTTTTTGCCTTTTTTTTTTATTAAACTAGGGATTTTTCTTTGATTTATCATGAACACTTTCATGCTTGTAGAACAAACAAACAAAATTAAAATAAATACCTCATAACAAAGAATCAAACAAATATTTCCTCATTCTTCCAAGTTTTGTTAGTGGGGTGGTTTGTTGTTGGTTTTTTTTTTTACAGACCTTAGTTTAGTAAGGTATATGTGTGACTTTAAACCCTTTAATCAAATTAATACATAGGGCATAAATAAAATCGCAAGGAGATATATTTCAATACATAAAAAATTCAGAAAGGTCTTTGGTCAATAGGACAGACAGTTGACTACCCTGTCAGGCGCCTAGCTGAAATCCAGAGAAGGAAGGACAGGAAGGCAGGCTTACTGTTTCTGAGGTTGACCTCAAAGGTGGCATTTTTCCAGAGCCACTCATTACAAACTTGGACGCTGGCACTGGGGATATTCACCTAAGGAGTGAATCTTCTGTATCCCTTGATACAGCCACTTCAGCAAGTAACTTCACTGTTAATTCTCTTCACAATGGAAATAAGTAAAGGAGTTTTATGTCTAAAACACTGAAAAGGAACGTTTACTCATTTTAGAAGAAAATGGACTTTTTCTCTTGTGTAACAGTCAAATATTTTTACAACAATGAGGACTAGGTGACATGGAATAAATATTGAAGATTTAATTTTATTTTCATTTAAGCAGAGGCTATCTTATGATAAATTCTTTCTCTGTATACTGAATCATTTAACAACTATTCACTTACTGACCTGCAGAGCATAAGGATGGTTTGCTAGAGAACATTGTTGCACTGTCTGATTCTTAGGCAAGTGAGGTAGGAGTCTTAAAAAACAAACAGAATACTGGAGGAATATAAAAGACTTGCAGTATGTTCCCTATGTTGTAGTTTGTATGAAAATTCCTGCAGTGCTCTTTTATGAAAGGTAGATTATTTGGTGTTTATAAATATTTTAATGACTATTGTCCTGTAAAATAGTGATTTTACAGTTTTAAATTATGTTTTATCTACCATATTCTTTCCTTGCTGTCTCCTTCTCTCAGAAGTTACGTTGTATTTTGTATTGAAGGATGTAATTTGTTGTTCTGCATTTCTGTATTTAAACTTTTGTTTAAGTACATTCTTCCACACATTTCTTTAATTATTGTGTGGAGCTTCCCTCCTATGTTGATACTTTCTCTTAGAATTTTAACTACTGTAATCCAACAAACAATGAATAAACCTAACCAAACTGCCTTTTTCTCACTATGAGGGCAGAAGAGGGCCTGACTGTAAAAGTACCTTTGCTATTATTGGAGAAAAAAAAATGTTTCTGGAAAATATCTAAGGGGAAAAAAAGCAACAGTCCCCAAGAGATAATTAAGTAACATGTCCTACTGTTGATCTCCAACTGGCAGCCCCAGCTACTTCTGATGACAGAAAGCTGCACTCCAATGACAGCAGGAACACCAGCAAGCCAACCTTGCTAGCACTGCAAGCACAGGATGAAGCATCGCTCTGAGAGCCTTGGATGAAGAGTGGGGTGTTGAGAGCTCTGCTCCCAGGTCTGTCAAGAATTGACTGGGATAAACCAACAAGGCCACTTTTAGAGGACTGGAGCCAAAACAACAAGCCAAAGTGTCAGGGGGAAAAAATCAATTTGCAAATGACAGTTTCCAGTGGTAGAGTAATAGACAGTTCTCAGTGATTAAAAGCTGGAAATGATGTTTCGAGCCAAAGGAACAAGAACAGTGATTTGTTTACTTCTTTATGGTACAAGTTTCTCTTTATACCGCTTTGGAAATGGGTATTTTACAACAGTTAAGCCACAATCAAAGTTCACTAAAATCAAAATAATCTCAGGCCAGATTAGTGAATTTCTGGCTTGAGGAAGCATGTCAATACAGAAACACTGACTGCTTAATGTCATGACCTTTCCCCTAAGCTGTTTCTCTTTGGTTCCTGAGCTGCACTTGTTTCTTTTTGCCTTTGAGCCCATGGCCCAGCACCATGCCCGTGCCCCACCATGAAGCACAGGCCAAGGTCATGTTTCTGCAGAGGTCACAGGGCCACCAGAATTCACATTTCTTTGTAGTCACATGTCATTTCTCTCCTGTCATGGAAAAATTAATTAGCTTTCCTTGTATACCCCCATACTGAGAACGGAGTTCTTCATTTCCTTTGAGAGGAAGGGTACTGCTTCCTTTCTTTACTGGGTGAACATCAGCAAATGAAAATCATTACTGGGCTCACTCAATGTATATGTCAGGAGATATTTTAGGTGAAGGGAAATTTCTTTCACAGGACGTTGCCTCACAAATGCTCAATCTGAAGTTCAGAGGAAAAATGAAGTGAAAATGTTGGCTTTCACCAGAGATAGGAGCCTTTTTAAGGCCAGATTCTGTAAGTAGCAGGGCAATTTCCATTACATGAGCAGTTCCATTTATTTTTGCACAAATGTCATTATGCAGAAACACACAGATCAAGGATGAAGCTTTCGCTACTGCTTTCCACCAAAGCCATTATCCAGACTTCTTTCCCCTTCTCTTGGAACTTCTGTTCATACCAAACCTGACATCTTCCATTACCATCTCAACAACCTACATGGATGAATTTTGATGTGAAAATCCTGATTGTTCCCAACTCTAGCCATTATTCCACTGAGCTGAAGTACTCAGCTTCATGAAAATGACAAGGGGGATGTTCCTACACACAGGCTGTTCATTAATCAACACTATATATTTAATTTTTATTTTTATGGTGTGACAATGTGACTACATCCACTCTATAGTATTAGTGAATAATTAGCAGAGAAAGTCTCTGTGACTCAGAAATTTCCTCCTCCTTTACTGGAACAATGTGAAAACCTCTGAATCTAAGCATGTGGAGATGGACATCAGAAGTCGCTAGCAATGCGTCCTTGGCATAAACATCAAAATGATCAGGAATTCATCCTATGCCTCTTTGACTAGCTGTCTTCTTTATTTCCTGTGAAATGGTCTTTACTAGAGTAGTGTAACAAATAATAAAGACAAATTTACATCACTGAAGAACATTTAAGTTTTTAATTACACGTTACAGTGGAAGGACTGGAATCCATATTGATGTGTTATAACAACCCTTATGAATGTATTCTAGCACTGCCATACAATACCTTTTGCAATTTGAACAGTGCTGTAGACTTTCCACAGTTAACTAGGATGTTTTCTTCCACTGATAAAGGGCCATAACATCCCATTTCAGCTACTGCTCCTCTTTTGAGACATGGCTATTTCCACCTTTGAGGGATGGCCTCATCTTCAGCCATAATAAGCCAGGCTATTGTACATCCAGCTGTTACTAAGAAATGCAAGGTATTGTCATTGGCCAAAATTTTTAGCTCAGTTAGTCCACTAAATTTACTTCATTTCCTGGATCAGTGTTAGTCTAATTTACACCACAGAGCAGAAATGATCATGTTTACTGTTTGTGCTGTTGACTTAGGGCCTGTAAAAGTTCTAGTCAAAGCGCTCTTGTGCTTGGTGCTTCTTATTACACTGATGGCATAACCCCTGGTTCACAGAAGCTTAGTATCAAAATCTCTGATGAAGCAGACAAGTACACCTGCACTAAATTTATCACTTCCCTGTGAAAAATCATTGTGACTACTTGCACAGCCAAAGCTGGGCAAATGCTACTCTGCCTAAAGCTGGTTGGGGGTTAGTGGCTGTACAAGCAAGAAGAGGGTGATCAGTGTATCAGTGGTGAGGTGTTGTACCTGTACAACTTAACAAGATGGCAGGTGGGTACAGGTAGTGACTCCTAAATAAAAGGCTGCATTATCATTCTAGTATGTCTACAAGGATGAATGGAATAAAACTGTAACAGTGAGTGCGTTTAGGTATGCAAATATACATTTAAGAACATTTAAAGAAGTCAATGCAGTGTAAAATCATCTTTGCCACGTTTTGTCTGAACTATAGATTGCATTGACTGTTGAAGATCTACATGGAAAGTGAATCAAGTAGCAATCTACTGATAATTGTTACCTTTATTAATCTTAGATCTATTATTTCAGTTCCAGATATGACCAGCCTTCCAAAGGCTGGAATTAATTGACTTCCTATAATTCACATGCGGTAGAACTTTGTACTCCCTTCTGCAATGCTTAAACTTGATATTTTGCTTATAAACATACTGAAAAGATATATTCACTCTTTAGCTTCCTGGAAGAGCTAGGGATGTGAAAGGGCACAGACCAAGGGGCATTTGCTGGATCCTGGGTTGAAAGGCCAGTTTTACTGCCAAGAACAGGCTAGTAAAGGCCAGATTTAGGTATGTTTCCTTGTACTTAGTATTATCCCCCCTTCTCAAGTAATTTCATTGATTTCAGTAAGGAAGAATTGTGGACTGAAATACTAGTTGGTCTTAACAAGGAGAGTGGAACCTGACTTTTCAGGTTCTCTTCTTTTAATAGAGCTACATTTTTTTGCCGTATCCAACTATCTTATTTTTAATTCTGACAGCTGTGCTTTGCCTTATACGTCTTTCAAAAGGCAGAGTGCTAACCTAGCTGAAGAAAATGCTTCACAAATCTGACATGTTCAAACTATCCGCATCAAAAGATAACTTTTTTATCTTCAATTTATTCCGAAAAAAGACTCTGGGGGGTTTATTTCAAAAAATGAAAAATGGGCCAGCAGAAACGGTGGTGTACAGCTCCTATTTATCTGCTTTACAGCTATCAGTTTGATTGCTGGAATAGCACTGGAAAACTAGATGTTTTCTTGAATGTGGTATAACCAACATTCTATTAATACAAAATGAAAATAAGTTAAAAGCGGAAAGATAAGCCTGAGATTTCATTTTATGGACAGTAAAAGATTTGACTCATGAGATCTCTTCAGTTTACCTGCAGAGGATACTGCTCCTGCAGCAAGGGAAGCAGAGCGGGTGTTTTGAGTTGCTTTGTCTCGCATTGAGGTATGTGAATGTGACCTGCAGCTGCTTTTGGTGTGCAGCCACACAGCTGGCTGTGCACTGTGGGGCTGCAGAGTGGGCACAGAGCTCACTGCTGCCCTGCAGGGGGGGCAGGCTGGAGGACAGCCTCTGCTCACACAGGAGTGCTCTCACTCTTTTCCCCAACTTCCTCAGGCTAAATTAAATACCCTTTCTAATGGACTGTTACCTGAATTATCTCATAAAAAATTCAACATGTTCTAGGCACCAGAAGCACAATTAAAAAGTCTTCTCTAGTAGGAAATCAGGTATTTTTAACAGCCCATTTCTTTGATACAACAGTTAATTTAACCACTGCTGTCTGCTTCACATGGGCTGTGATCATTGAAGCTGTTCTATTTTCTGAGCAAAATGGGAAGTGCATGGAGGTACCTCTGCTTCTGTTACAGACACGTCGGAACAGCTTGGGGAGAATTCAAATCTGTCTGATGATCAAATTACAAACCAGCAATAACAGGATAAAGAAACACGTTTGATGCGTTATTGCAGTTAAGTGAGAGCAAGGACAGTCATTAGAAGACATGTGTATCCTGTCCTGCTACAGCTTTTAGAGAAATCAGAGATCACTTAAAGTTCATAAGACGCTTACTTATTTTTTGACTTTTTTTTCTGACACTGGTTGTATTTAAGGGATTGCAATCAGAAATAATCAGTAGTGATGTAAACAAACTCTAAAAGCAGCAAGTAAAACAGGGCTTTTATGATATTTGAAAATTTCTCCTTTGTGGGAGAAACTCTAGACTGCACACATGGTGCCTTCAGGACACCAACTGAGAATAAAGCTGCTTTCAGAGGCAGTAAGTGATTTCATTCTATTAATGTCCAGGTGATTTGTGGTGCCCATTACAGCATCACTAATGTGATGGCAAACATTTCCTGGGCATGCCATGTTTTCAATGTTCTGCAGAACATAGTCAGCTCAAGTGCTTGTACAGTGCCTGATTGGAAAAGACAGCCCCTGGGGTTCATTCTTTTCATCAGTCAAGTACTAATTCTGAAACAAAAGAGGATCTTTTCATTTCCAAAGATGCTGAAATAAACCTGGTGTAAAAGAGCAGAAGGACAGAGTAAAAGAGCCTGGAAAGCAGGTGTATAAGAGTCAATGGAAACAGTCACAGAAAATTTCCATATGCTATTCTTTTCATATAACCTTTGTCATACATTTGCTCCTTATTTTTCCTAGTTGAAAAATCAAGTAAATGTTTAGGCTATGTGTGTATGCATATGTCACCATTTAATTATGTTTGAAAAGACGAGCAAAATAATGAGACACATTTTGAGTGGAAAATAGAAATGAATGTAAATACATATCCACACTGCACACGCAGCCTAGAGGATCCTAGAGGATCTCACTTGCCCACTGTCCTTCTCTAGGGCAAGTGATTCAAACTTACCTGTTTAAAGCTGAATAAAACAGGTGGCTAACCAATCAAAGCACATATATTGCTCATTGTTTTGCTCAGTGGAGAGAACAAGGAAGTTCTGCTCGATGGGACCGGAAGGAGTCAGCTGGTTGCTTGAACCACTGGCTCCTCCACAGCACTGGGAGCCCTGCATGGTTGCACCATGGCGATGTCCATCAGCAGGAGAAGCCTGGGCACGGGGAGCAGACCAGGAGAAGGGAAACTCTGTGACTCAGCCTCTTCACATGCAATAGTGTTAATAGTAAGAAAAGTGGCATGGCATCTACAGGAGAAGATAACTGAGTGTGCATTAGCTTGTGACGGTTGTGTTACAGCTCCTGAAAGAACAGTAGAGCTTGAAAAGCCTGATGGAGCGGATGAGCAGATGGGATAGACAGCTCCCTTGCATCTGCCTGCGTTACATGGAGCTGTTCCAGGAAGCTCTATTTTCTATGGGGATTATATAGTAAAAGCTCCATGTAGGTCAGTGTGTTGAGTTTCCTGAGGTTTGTCTCTTGGGCATTGCAGCAACAGAGTAGGCTGCAGCTGCAGATGAGATGTAGACTCAGTGATACAGTGAATGAAGCTCTGGAGCACAATGAAAACATGTGAAGGGATGAGCACAACTTCAGGTCACTGAACAATGCTGCTGCTAATCAGCTGTCTTTCTCCCACTCACTACACTCTCACTACACTCCATTCCTACTAACAAAGTGAGATTTTTTTCATCTTTTTAGTGCTGTAACAGAAGTAGCTATTGAAGACCTGGAATAATTGTCTAAAACAATATGATTTTAGAATGAAAATACTATCGTTTTATAAACTCAGTCAAGATTTGGATTCTATGTAAACCAAGAGAAACTTTTAAAAGGATGATAGGGTAAAATCAATATTGATTATTAGGAGTAAAAGTGCTATAATTGAGGCCATAAAACCTTTTAAGATCCATCTGAAATTTTCCAGTAAAACTACAATAAATTATTCCTAAAGAAGTAGAATATTTGCATGGAATTTAATGTCATTATATCAGAGCCTGTTTAATAAAAAAAAAAAATGAGTATTACTAATTCTGCCATGAAAGCTATTATAAGAAGAGGATTAGCACAGCTATTTTGGCAAGTTACCTTTTTCTACTAATATTTCATTGTATTCTACAAGAATCTACTGTAAAAATCTCTACATGCTTTTAAGATCTCACTTTTCATTGCTGCTTGTTTTTCTGCTTCTTGGACCTTTCAAATCTGACATATTAGATCTCTTATTATAGCTCAGCAAGAGCAAGCCCTTTTAATTTATGGAGGGCCCTAATTTTTATAATCTGATATCAGTACCAGCTGTAAATCTTTTTAATGATAAAATAAATGGAAATCTAACATGGCATTTTTGTCATCACTTCTTTAATAGTTTCTATCTTTTTTTTAAAGAGTTGTGATAAGTAGAGTTATGCACAGGAATAAAATCAAATAATATTTTGAATCTACATTTACTGTGTTTAGGAGGTGTCTTACTCATGCATTATTCCACGTCTACTGCAAAATAACTTGGAGGTCGTGGATTTAACTGATAGCATGTACTTGTTCTTTGTTCAGTGGAAGGACATCCCAGAACTTTTAACTGCTATCACATGAGAAAGCAGCCATAACTAAATCCTGTTCTGTTTTTCACTTACATACAGTGAAAAGCTTTACAGATTGCTTCTACCAACACAGACTTTTTGATCACGCTTCCTCCAAGATCAAATAATGCAAAATCCTTCCTGCTATGCACAGGAAATCATCCAGAAATTGAAGATGAAGGAGGGCACAATGGCCTGATGGTTCAGGGAGGCTTCCTTCTGCAATCTGACCACTGACTTATTGGGCATACTGTAGGTTTCTGCGTGAAACTGAGAATTTTGCTTTTAATCTAGAAAGTTCTGTGCTGGTTGAGAACCAAAGGACTGAAAGACAGCTTCTCCTGTGTAAAAATCAGCACAAGCAGGGCTGGTAAATCAGCACAAGCTCCTCTGTACGAAGGAGAAGAGGCCAGAGGCTGAGCTGAGCATGGCTTCTGGGCACTCTCTTCTACATTTTGTCTACAGTAGCTTTGTTCTGATGGGCTTCATAGAACAAGGCAAAGCTCTTCAGGATGAGCTGTTGATGCTGCTAGATGAACTGCTAGCTTAGTTGTTAGGAATTATCCTACTTTGGCAAGCTGTACTTGCAAATATTGCTTGATGCAAGCTTGTTACAGTACCTATAGCATATGATTAATATTTACATTCACTTCAGTGAATTCCACTGTGCAAAGGTAATTATCACAGTAGTCAGTTTATGTTGCATTAAACTTCAGATGTGTAAGAGTCCCCTGAAGGAGCATATTAGTATGATATGTGTGTACCCAACCCTGGAGGGGAGGAAATCCGTTTAGGCTTAGACAAAGAGCTGGGCTGCTTTATGGTGGTATTAGTCCTCTGCATCTCAGGGTGTCTGCTCATGCAGAAGGCTGAACGAGCCATGCTGTGAAGCGCCATGTAAGCTGGCATGGCCTTGCTTCAGAGGAAGGTGTTGTGCACAAACTGTCTCCCAGCACACCTGTATAAGCCTTTCCTTGAAAGCAGCTCTGTTTCCCTAAAGAACAGTACCCATCCTGTTGTACAAGTCATCCCAAGATGTGCAGAGCAATGTGGGAAAGGAGGTGTTCATCACCTTGCAGGCATGAACTTCAGAAGAATCATCTGTTTGATTTAACAGTGACATTTGTGAGAAAAAAGGTCTTTGTCTGAACAAGGGTCCTTCCTGTAGACTGGTCTGTGCATGGGAGTTTCTTACCATGGCATGCTGAGAGCATGGAATTTTTCACACTGAGTTCTTGTGGTTTCACACCATGAGGCTTGAGCCTAGCATGGTTCAGGAAAAAAGTCTGGATGGGAAACTGGTGGGTGGGTTTCATTAAATTAATTGGTGGTAAGAAAGCCTTCTGCTCTGCAGCTCCCGCCATCTGGAACAGCCTTTCTTTATCTCTCTACCTCATTGACTCTCGATCTGATTTCAAATCTCAGCTGAAAACATCTCTCTTCTCCTGTGCATTATAGCCTGCAATTTCTCTTTCCTGTTATTATTTCTTATTTAACTCTAACATGTTTTCAGATGGAGCATTAGAGTTACCACACAGCGTTTTGTGACACAGCACTGTTACCCAATCTGCATTAGGCCAAGCAGCAGCAGTGAGCATTTTCCCCCCAGAATGTTAATAGATTTAAATTACCCAGATGCCTGTCAATCATGTCATTTAAAATGTACGTTTCAATTGTCATTTTAATGAATGATTTTGTGGGAGGCTTTTATTACTTTTACTTGCAGTATGCTCTATCTTTCCTCAAGCCTTAAGGAAATTAGAAACTATCCTGAGTGTTAAGGAATCCAGACACTATTGGATTTTTTTGTGTCTCTTGTTTATAACAGTATATCTCTACTACAGTGAAAAATATGACTTTAGGTCATGCACATATCCCAAAATAGCATTAGTCTGAAAAAATTAGGTTGCTCAGACTATAGAGTTTGTAGGCCTCAGCGCTCACTGTAAAAGTACCCTTACAAAGAGGGTTGAGCAATGCATGTGTTGATGATGATGACCCTCATATCTGTAAAGCTTTTCAACCAGAACACATGGGAAAGGGGGTGGATAGAGGAGGGAGGTGAAAACAAATATTCACATTGTGCCTCATAATAAATTAACTGTATCACATTAAATCGAGGTATCTGTTGGAAGGCAACTCCTAATGGCCACTAAAACTGCAATAAACTGTATCAATTCAGTATTAAAAAAGCAAGGGCCCAGATTACAGAACTGTTTGTTGCTGTTCAGATAGGGCCAAATCCTGAATAGTGGTCATCTGACTAAGTGGCATTACTGTGGCTGGGATTTACTGTTACAAGTGTGTGAAAGTCAGAACGGCAAGTTTATAGGGAGGAGTAATATTTTATTAGAGCTATTGCCATCACTGAGAAAAAAAAGACACTCTAAAATTTGAGTGCATAAACCCTCCTTCTGGTCTAAAATCAAAGCTGGAAATGTCAAAGAGCAATAATCTATACTATCCCCATGTTGCTTCTTTCTTGGGAGACTCATTAGTCTCTCAAGAAACTATCAGTGTAGACACTGTTGTCTAGAGATAGCTCCACTGATTTCTATTTCCCTTGCTCATAATCTCCCTTCCCACAGTATATGACAATTTTCTGTAACTGGAACTTCATGGTAGGCAGTGAGTGTTCACACCTCCCTTGCGTTTTTAGATGTGCCACATAACTGAGCCATTCAGCTTAAGCTAAGGTCTTCTATTTTGGAAGCAAGGACAGAATTTAATGGCTTCTCTAATAACATCCATGATATTAAGATTTAGTTTAGAAGAAAGTGTGTGTGCAAACCACATTGGCTCTCTTGTCTCCCAGAGATAATGGCAACTTCTAGGTAGAAGACCTTCTTTGAAAGTGTTGAGGCATATAAGCTTATTACCAAAGGGGCCATGAGCAGATGTTAGGCCATTTTGTTACTTCTTTATAACGTAGTCTTTGTGCTAGACCTATGAATGTGTTTCCTAATCTGGGATTGTCCCAAGCAGTTTGGGACACATGTTGGGGTAATGTGCAGTGGACTGAAATCACTGATCATAAACCATCTTGAAGAGAAAAATATGTGTGTTTACTGCCAGAGATTACGGAGAGTAAAAAACCTGTTTTAAATCAAGAACTGGAGCGATTTCAATTCCTTAAACTAGCTTTGTTTTAGCCTGGAAGCTAGCACTGCTTTTAAATCTCAAGCATCAGATTTAGCCCTCTGTACAAGCAAAGTACTTTGAAATGAAGTATAACCTTGTTTATATAATTTTTGAACATGATCAATGACACTGTAGGAATATACTTTCTATATCATTTATTTATAATTGTCATAAGTAAATAAAGTATGGTAATAACAATTGGGGTCCCAATCCTACACACTATCTGCACTCTTTGAGGTGATTCAAATGGGAATCGAGGGCTCTGCCTTGCTTCAGGGTCCTTTTGCTGCAATTTTCTACTTTCTCCCGAACCCTCTATCTGCAGAATGTAAAAAAAGGAATTCAACAGCCAGATGGTCACCTTTACAGTGTGGTCATCTCGGATGATGGCTGTTTTTTAAAAAAAAATTCACTGTGAACTCTTCAATTATTTCTAAGCATGTCATTTAGATACTCCTTAGAAGGGAATGGATTTCTGAGCCTCCTGTATACCAATCTGTTAATTAGCCTCCTGATCATCCCCTAATCAAAGGAATATTGCAAGTTGTATTTTACAGAGTATTATTTTAGCAATGTTTTGTCATGCTTGGTCATTTCCTTATACTTAGAACTGCATCAGTCAATAACTGTGGGGATATGTCTGCCGTGAAGAGACATCTGTTTACTCAATAGATCTTTTTATTTAATTTTTAATAGAGCTTTTCTTATTTTGCATGGCCATTTGTTGTTAATATATTTATAATGATTACTGTAGCTATAACTCATAACTAATGATTTTTTTTCTAAATCTATAAATATTATTTATTAAAGGATAAAAAGTCAATGTTTCTTGTAGCAGCCATCACAAAAAAGTCAGTTGTTGCAAAATGAAATAAATATATTTCACACCTGTACTGCAACAGATCAAAAAGATAAACCTAAAGCAATGGATTTATGTTATCTAGCTCCTAAAATAATGGAGAGTAGAATTTGTCCCTTACTGTATTATGTTGCAACACAGTTAAATTTCTACACTGCATATTAAAAAACCACTACATTTTAATAGTTTGAAAAAAAAAAATCTATAGAAGTGAAGTTGATTTTATCGGTTTTATAAAACATCTTGATATAGAAGGAGCCAGATTCTGCTGTCTGCTAGCCTGATGTAGTTCAGTGGTTAGAATAGTGGTCTGTAAGAAGGTATGGGGTGAATTCTGCTGTCAATTACACATTTGTACATTTGGAGTAAGTCTAAGGAAGTTAGTGCAATTTAAAACTGCAAATAAATATAGGCTCAAAATCAATTTCCTCACTTACCTGCCAAAATTGAGTTCAGGGTTCAACATACACAGCACTTTTTCCATCTAAAGAATTCATAGCACTTTAGAAAGGTGAATTAATATTACCCCCACTTAAAAAGCTGAACAACTAAGACAGACAAGTGCGTTGGACAGAATCCATGGCAGATGGGTCTAGAGATTGAAGCTCCTGTTTTTTCAGATCCATGATCTCCTCATTCATTCCTGTACCTGAATTTTGAAGGAACATCGTGAATGTTAAGAAATACCCATCTATGGGGATGTTATCCTACTTTTGTTAGCATGAGATTTTTGTAATGACTTTTACACAAAAGGAGAATAAGCCTGTGCATTATTCACCCAAATAATCTTTTGTTTCAATAGATATTATGGGATAAAGCCCCAGTAGTCATTCCCAAAATGCCGAGCTCACAGCTACTAGATGGTCAGTGATGAACTACAGCCTAGTTTGGTAGTAGACTTAATTACTAGGCAGTTTGCAGGTAAATTTAATTTTGCCCTGAAGTGAACTTGTACTCCTGAGTCCTATTCTGTCAGTAGAACCAGCTAGAAAGCAGGCAGCTCGATGGAAGCCTGTTTGTTGTGAACTGATGGAAAGTCCAGTGAGGACTGCTATATCTTGCTGTGTGCGTCCAGTGATTTCTGCCCAGGACATGGTCAGTCTCCTCTGAAAGCTCTCAGAAAACATCAGTCTCACATTGGTTTTACCCTGCAGAGTGCATTTACTCACATCAGGCCTGTTCTTAGGTGAAGACTCCTCCATCCTGTGTGACGTTTTGGTCGGTAGACCTGACTGAGACATTCCTGTCCTTTTTTAAAATTCCCAAACTGTTATCAGTGATTGAGGCAAACATTGGGCTCTCTAAGCCACCAGTTGACATGGTTGTTTTGAGTCTGGCTATCAAGAAGTCAGACACTAGTCAGGTATAAGGCACAGCTCTGCAAGATGAGCAGACCTTGTAGATTAGAATTACAATTGCATGTATCAGTACCAATACATGTCAGCACGTAACTTTTTTTTTTCCAGTAATTTCACTTGTGGGTTTTTTTCTGTATTAGTTTAGGTTTTCCAGTAGGGTGCTAGTTTGATTATTCCCATATTAAAAAGGACAGGTGCAGAGGTTATTCTGTTCTATATTAAACAAAGCTGTAATGCAAACTGTGCAGTTCCTGGCCATCGCTAGTTATGCTGTAGAGCAACTACATAGGGATCTCCATAACTTATATGCAATAGAAAATGCCTTTGTTCAAACCAGCCTCATACACCAGCCTCAGTGAATCTTGCCTCCATTAAGTGTCAGTTGCCAATTACCAGCACAGATGTCCAGATAGCTCCGCTCATAACAGATAACCATTAACAAATATTTTTGTTAGGTGATTGCTCAAGACTGTATACCAGACTTATACCAGAGAGCACCTCACTGTGAAGGCAATATGTGAATTCTTCCCATTTTGGGAGGAGTTCTGCAACAAGTGACCACTCAAACATACAGAAGTCTGCATTGGGTAGTTGACTATGCAGGGGGAATAAACTTTACCTTCTATTTTATTTTAATGCACGCTAACAGATGGATTAGAAAATATAGCCAAATGTCTAATTCCCTTGCACCTTAGAAAATAACAAGTCATACCTGATATTTATGAAGTTATACCAAAATAGTTATTGAATTTGCTAATAACAATATTCTTTAAAACAGACAGACGTCATTCACTTGACCAATGGGTTGAGCCATTCTTACTTAATGAGTGCTACCAATGTATGAAACAATAAAATCAAGACACTGAACATGTCTGAGGGCTACTTTAGGCCAGTGGAGAAGCACTGAGCAGTGACTCAGAGCAGGTCAGAGCAAAGGAACAGATCTAGGCAGCTGTAAGCCATGAGAGCAAACAGGGCAGAAAGGGGAGATGGTTGGTAGGGCTGGGAGTAGTAACAGCGAAGGCTGTGGCAGCACATATCCACAGCTCGAAAAAAAGGGCCAAAATAGGAATTTTCATTGGAATTTTAATGAATTCAGCCATGCTTACGCCATTTTGCGTTTTCTCCCTGTGGTCATTTTTTGTAATTCCTTTGCCTTGACAAGAAGAAAACTTTGTGTGCAGACCTTTATAGTAACTTCATGATTTCTTCAAACTAGAAGCCAGGAAAAGGATTAGAATCACATGACATTTTACTATTAGAATCACATGACATATTTTACTAAAGCCAAGTGCATCTCAGCTATTATTTTCTTGCCAATATTAAACCACAAATCAAAACTTTCTTGAAAAATTGCTAAGTCATTACAAGAGACGTGTGACTGGCTGAGATGTAGTCAGCCTACAGAACAGACCAAACAGGTAAAAAGAGTTTGTTTGTCTTTGCTCAGCTGAAATGGGGAAGCAGAACATAATATACTGAAAACAAGAAACCAGCTCTTGTGAGAAAGAAAAATTATTTCAAAAGGACTAAAATCACCCCCAAAATTTAAAATTGACATCTGAAGTGGGCAAATAAAAATTTGCCCAAATTTGCCAAATTTGCCAAAAATTGCCCAATTTGCCAAATTTGCCCCCATCCGAGGGGCAAATAAAAGTCCAGGGCACTTCATGATCTTGCTTTTTGCCTTTAAATTTGACATAGACTTTAAAAAAATAAACAATGGAAAATAGAGCATAGGCTTTTCTTAATTTGCTAAGGAAGTTATCTGACAAACACTTATTCTTTAGTAATCCTAAGAAACTCAAAGTTGATTTCATTTAGCTATTGTTTGGTGCAAGGTTTATGAAAAACACATAATTCATCTCTAGACAATAACTAATTATTACTGATTACTAAGAAATAAGTCAACAAAGATATTTTCCTGTTTACATTCTTATTAGACTGTATCAAGACCATCTGTATTTTCAAGTCCTTTATCCCTAGGGATAAATAATTTGTGTTGTTCATTGATTATACACATGCAAACATGTCATTTGGATTTGATACACATTTACGAAGCCGGACTTAAAGAACTGAAATGGGAAAACAAGCATTAATATACAGGAAGAAAAGCTTCAGTGTGTAGTCACAGTTGATGGAAAAGTAAATAACTCAGTGAAGTGATTCTGCAAAACTGTTATAGTGATTGCACTGCATCAGAGTTTGTATCTGGTGACTGTTCTAGGAGTTATTATTTCTATTTGCTGCTGCTATTTTTGCAGATGCCCACCACAAGAACATACGCATGCGTGTGCATGTTCATGTGAGCAGTGCTTTGCTCACAGCAGTCACAAATTGCCTGAGCTGCAGAATTCAGATCTAGATCTGGAAAGGGAATGAACAGCTGCAGAAACTGGACATTGAACATTTTAGAGGGTGCTTATGCTTAAAGGCCTAAAGCTGCTGAATAGGAATACGCTTGCTCTCTATGTCCCCCGTTGGCATCAGCAAGCAGACTGGTCTCATTTCCACTTTGTACAACCTCTGTTCCTTCAAACACCACTCTGCTGAACCTTCTGCCACAACTGGAAGGATTTTGCCCTTCCCAGCAGGCTGGGATTCTCAAACTCCGAGCTCATTTCCTTTCTGCCACTGTTTTCATATCCCACCCTTGCACCTTTGCTCTCACATATTGCTAGAGTGATGGTGGTAGTAATGTGAACACTCTCATGCAGCTCTGGCTCTTTTTTTCCTCCCTTTCCTTTCCCTAATTTTCCTGGCTTCAGAAATGGATGTCTCCGGAAAAGGCAGGGAGTGCTGGGGGACAGATGCACGGGAAGAGAGGTTTCCTAGAAAAGGCAGGCAGAACTACTGGGGGATGAGCCTTGCCCCACCCCACACCAGGCAGGAGCTGCACCTTCCCTGAGCACGCAGGATTCTCCCTGCTTCCCCTTAACCTTCAGAAATGACATCCCCATCCTGCAAGTCAGCAGAGTGCCAAGTCTTCACTCAGCAAATGATGCTGAAAAATAATCTTCAAGTGCTACACATTCATTCCCCTTGCAAGAGTCAGACATGTGAGAGGCCATGGAAGGTTATTATGTTTTCTTTTCATTTATTTGTGCTCTGTCTGTGGCTTTACAGTGATCTTTTGTTTTGTGGCTACATTTAAAATTTTTCAGTCTCCTAATATAATAGGATCTGCTATCTATTGGCAATATCCAGTACAAAATAGTAGCTAATAAACTGCTCTGACTGTACTGGGGACTGCTGTACTCATGTCTTTGTATATGACAACCCCCCATGCCCATAGGGATACAGTCACAGCTGTACATCCAGCAGTCACATCCAGCAGGGATGACTTGTTTTTATCTGCTGATCTTTAGTTTGATGGCACAGTGTTCTTCTCTTAAATGAGGTCATAGTACCTGTGAAGCTTAGAAAGGAAATAGCAAAGTACATCTTTTCATCACCACAGTGCCCAAAACAGAAGAACTATGCTTGAGTTGAGCTTTATGTGAGCTACATTATGTTAAAAACACACCTCATTCAAATGGAGTGAAATACCCATTTTAGCTGGTGGGGCAATACGGCTCAGTTAAGTAAAAACCCTTGGAGGGCTAGTGGGAGATTATGTGTCCTGAAGAAGTAACAGGCTTCCTTGTGGCAGTGAGAGTGAGTGTGCTGATCACTGCAAAGCCTTGATTAATGGAGTGATTAAAGCAGCAGAGGGTTAGTGCTCTGGCAGCTGGGGCATAGGAAATGGGCATGGAAACTACTGGTAGAGGGGAAATACACAGCTCCAGAATCACAGGGCTGACTTGCCCTAGCAAACACTTTGATGTCGGAGGTGGGGAAGGATGAAACACATCAGGCAAAAAGGAAAAAAAAACCTCCCACCCTCCCACCCCCCTTCCCAGCCTTGTGCTTACAAGGGAAAGCCCCTGACTTTTGGCTCACTTAGCAGAAGGCAATAAAGCTTCCTATTACGAGGCTTCCTCTGATGTATCGTAACTGGTCTCAGGCTCCAGAAATCTGATCTGTTGGAACAAAACTTACAGTAGATGCTAATAGATTCTCTAGCCCAGCAATGCTGCACAATGCCCTCCATGGCCCAGAAAAAAAAGAAAAAAAAAAAAAAAAAAAACTTCTAATTCAGTCACATCCTTCTTTATTCTTCATCTTTCCAAGTCCCTGACCTATTTCTTTTTCTTGGGTTACTCCACTTTTAAACAGAGATGAGCCAAACTCAGACTGCTTGTGCTCAAGGACTGATTTCCCCCAAAGCTACAGACTGAGAGCCAACTTATTTCGCTGGGTCCTTTACAATGGCAACAAATCTACGTGTGGCTGTTTGAGTTGGTCCCATTAAAGATAAGGATCATCTGCAGAGCTGGAACCTGCATCTGGAGTCAAAATTCCCAAGGCTCAAAGGCTTTAGATCAGATGTCTGGGAATGGAGCCCTTCTTCTTTGCCTTAGACATCTGATCTAAAACAACTTCAAACTTGTAACTTCCTTCAGATTAACCTCAGCTGTGAGAGGCCTGGGGATTCACATTCTTGGTTTACTAGTGTGACTTCTCCATGCCTCATATCACCACAGTTGATTAGAAATATTTTATTAACTTTCAGCTCCTGTCTCATGCATGAAGGTTAATAGCCAAGAATATCCTTAGAGAAGGTACCTTGTATTTAATAAATGAAGACCAGGATGGGGCTTGAAAAGGGGAATAAAATTCCCCATCAGTCCACTAGAGGGTAGCTGCCTCCAGATGACAGCTGAAATCCTTCAGCCCAGCCCCAGACAGTGTGCTGTACTTGCCCGCGCTCTGCTTGACGTGACAAAGCAGCGTTAACAGGATTTCTCTCCTCCTTTTACCCTCAGTGAGCTCTAATTTCAGATTTAATAACCACAGGAATAAAAAATAAAAATGCATCAAAATTCTATAATGACTTTCCTAGAGAAAGATAGGAAAATTAGCACCAGAGAACAGTTTGCATCTGAAATTGCTAGACCTTTAAACAATAGACAAGTCGCCACTAAACAATGGGATTCTGATATATAACCTGCATTAACAAGTTTAAGTCTCCTAATTTTATATCCCTGGTATATTATTTAGTGGTATTTGCGGGCTACAAACGTTGATATGAATAGGATAGTTCATGTGCATTATGTGGAAAGAATCTACATTATATATAATGCATAAAGAAATCTACACAGCATTCAGCATGCCAGCTGTTTCTGTTTATGACACTGAGTTATTCATGAAATCCAGGAAGACATTTTGTAGTAAAATATGCTACCTGCTTGCTTTTAAACTGGTGGAGTTGTCTGTCCAGCTAGCTAAATAATTAAGGGAGTGATGTGAAATTAAATATCATGTTTCAATCCACCTTTTCCCTTCATCAATTCTTTCTTGTAAGAGGAGCCAGGAACTAGAGAAAAATATGACTCACAGGGGCTGTTTAGGTGTTGCTATCATATGTACAGAAGGTAAAGAGAATGATAATATGCCTTTCCTGTCTGTAATAGTGTTCACTGTAGCAAACCTTTCTGCTTGTTACAGTAGAGTAAATGGGGTGTTTAATTTGGGATTCAGTGTAGTCTGGAGTCAAGGTGCAGCAGTTTTATTACAGAATACAATTTTATTGGAGACTGAAGATTTAAATTCCACCATACGTACATCTATACATGGAAGTTCTGCTTTGCAGATACAAGCTGCATACACACACACATAGTTCCTGTATGTTAAACATACTCTCTGATTTTTCAGTCTGAAGGAACCAGGGAATTATGATATGTTTCTGCATTTTCTAGTGCACTGAAAACCCTTGTTAAAATGCAGCCTCCTTTCCTCCAGCCATCAAGAAAAGAAAACACACACGTGCATTCAAAAGGAGCAAGTGCTATTTTTCATTTCCTCTTTAGATTTTTGACAGTACCCGCAATGTCTCCAGTTCATGACCCCCAGAAAGAAGCTTTTGGTTTTGGAAAGTACTTTCTTTGTTTATCTTTTTTTTTTTTTTTTTTTCCAGCAAACAGCAGCATACCCCCCACCCCTTCCCCCAGAAAGGTGTTTAGATCATGTAATCATTTCTCCTGTATTTAGTCTAAATCTTAAGATGGAAGTCTTTCAATGGAATGATTTCCTGGCAAGGCCACAATATGATGTATATATTTGGAAATCAAATTTTTTAGAATTATGACCATGTCATCAAAATAAGCTGTTTTGAAATGCACTGCTAGCTCTCCAAACAGATTGTATGGGAAAAATTGGATAACACTTGGCTTGAGCGCTTAGAAGTCAGTAAAATCAAAACACTGGGGACCGTTTCATTTCATTTTCGTCAAAATACAAATCCATCTCCATGCGCGCGGGGGCTGCTGGTGGGGGGGACCCGCAGCGGGGGCCCCAGCCCCGCACCCTGCACCACGCCAGCCGGCAGGTGGTGCCCGCAGTTTAAGGACATCTGTCTGCTCCCTTCCTTCCCCAAGATTCGGAGATAAATAACATCCGAGCAGGAATCCTGGCTCAGACGGAATATTTAACACCCTCAGATCAAAAAATGTAAAGCTTTTACCTACCTCAGTACAATAAAACCAGCTTTAAGAGCCTTGTTATTCCTAGATTTAATAGCTTAGGGTTTTTTGTTTGTTTGTTTGTTTCTATTTACAGCCCTTGCAAACCAAAGAAAGAAAATAGTATTGCTGCATAGACCATAAATACTGTTGCTGTGGATCTATTTTATACCAGAGAAAACTACACAAAGGTTCTCAACTGCTAGCATATTTCTGTATCATCCATGTTTACTGGCACGCTGTGAAGCTGCCTTCTCTAACCTACCACAGTAGCTGTGTACCTGGGTGAAAGGAAATTATTTCTTCACAGGCAAAAGAGGGGGCTCATCCTGCTGTGGGTAATCACAGACAATTTCCATTTAGTTAGCATTTTCCTAACCCTCTTTTGTTGTGCTCTTTGATATCTAGCTAGTGGTAGCCCAAGGTCATTGCCTGGCAGGGCTGCTATTTTGCCAGCAACGTATTTACACCAAGCTTTGGGATGAACAGTTTTTATCCAACTACTAGGAAAAAAAAAAAAAAAAAAAGCTGAACTCATCCCTTATGAAAGAGACATACTGACAGTCCAAGTATTGACTCCTTTATTCATATGTGCGCATAGCTTTAGAGTGAACTAACACCTAGATCTTGCCAATGACCTCAACCTTGATCTGGAGGGACCATTTATTCACTAGCAAAACATTCATTCTCCATACAAACTGGTCCTGGGACTGCTGCTTGTGTGACATTTGGTCCTCTATTAATAAACACACAAGACACAAAATCACTGTGATTTTGTCCTCTCACCATTTGGGGCTGCGCGTCATGCACACAGCACCATGGCTACTCCTGAGGAACTCTAAATTAGAAATCAGCATTTGGTGGCTTTGTAGATCTCAGAGGAATTACGGGCAGTCCTGAGGCAAGTGAGGGCTGTGAAAGCACTGAGACACACACAAAGGCAAGTACATGCAAGAGAAGCCGGCCTTCCTTTAGATGAGGCAAGGGCATTTTTCATGACCACACGAGGAGCATATTACTGGTCCCAGCTCATCAAAGCCTAAGAACCACCATTTTGCAGTCACAACAGCAATAAAATGGTGGTTTGGACAGGCATGCACACCCACCTCGGCACCAGAGTTCCTCTGCTCACTCAGCAGCCTAGCTCTTTTTCTAATTATTATGAAATGGCAATAGATTTTAGATTAGGAATGAGACAGGAAATGAGGGGAAAATCCTATGTGCATCTGGAAAACACACAGGGTAAAAATTAACCTTGAAGCTCAAAGCAAACAATGTATGTATACATGTGAAAGCAGTCTCTGTATGAATTTTCTAATAACTGTAAGGTGTACCTCCATCTTAAAACTCGTGATTTTAAAATTGAACACAATATGTGCTGTTGTGATGCTGCAGAAGCCAATGAGGTATTTTTAAAAATAAAACCGTATAGCAGAAATAATTGCATCCAACTCTGAGCAGGAATTAGCCTGGCACTGCAGATGATGAACCTTGCTTTATAAGAAGGGGGCTTCATAATATGATGATTTGGCAATTTGGAGGGATGGTTATTTTCATTTTAACAGGCCTCTGCTTAATATATGTCCCCTTGGGGATGTAATGAAGGTTAACAACTTACATGTGGGAAGAAGGGATTTTAGTGATTAGGGAAATTGCCGGCTCCAGTTTGTGTAAGCATGCATGTGGCTGAGACAGAGAGCGCTTCCTCCCCATTTGTGACACCGCTGCACAAAATGTGTGTAAATGAAACATTTCTGGGGAAAAACTGTATGTAATAGAGAACTCAGTCCACCAGGGGTTGAGCTGAAGCTGTGAATACCGGCCTCTGGACCTGAGCTGGTGTCAGAGGGGTTGACGGATAGTTCACATCTAAGGGTGTATCAGCATCTTAGCGAAATTCTTGCCTTGACAAAACAATGCAGGTCACATATTGGGCTCAAGCAGACAGACTGGCAGCTCAAAGAGGCAGAACAGATCATCTTTTTTGTGTCTAATGCAGCAGTGTTTTTCAACCAAACTTCCTATGTATTCCACGCAATCTGAATTCAAAGCTCAGAAGGGACTCCAGCTGAATTTTTCTCTGTAATGTTTCACTTTATAAGATTTGTTATTAAATTACTTCATAATTGATTTGGTATTAAACAGCAAATCAGAACTCTACTTTCAACCAAAACCAGCTGTCCACTTACATTTCTGTGCATTCTTGACCCAGTGTGACAATTACCAGGGGAAAAACATCCCTTTACAATATTGAATGCAGTCCTGCGCCTGGACATTCAACAATATTCATTGGCCCATATAACTTAAACAAGAGCAGTTTGTTAGCCTCATAAATCCAAGATTTGGGCTGAGAAATAAAGGTGCTGTCAATAACCCTTTAGCCAGATAATAGAAAGGGGATTATGTGATTATTCTGTCAAAAAATTAGGTTTTGTGCTTTTAATTGGCATCATATCCTGTCATGAGTCTGTAGGGTTTAAATCACAGTCCACCATGTTTGAGTGAGAAGGAAACCTAATAGTAAATCCTTTCATCCCAGAGCCTGTAGGGTTTTTATGTGAAGTCCTAATTTCTGTTAAAATACTTCCAAAGAAAGACAACAGGAAACAGTAAACATGGCAACACCACAAAAATACTTTTCTGATGCACTATTTCTGTCAGTGTTCAAAGAATAAGTTGTATGGGCTGGAAAGGAAACTGCTGTATCATTAAAAGCCAAGCAGGCTAAAATAGCCACCCTTTTGTAAAATGGCCCCCCTTCCCACCATCTCTCATAAATCTTGTTTCAAACTAGGCTAAAGCCATGGATTGACTTTGCCTCTTGCAGTAATGGCTTGAAACTGTTGTGTATCACAGTTCTGCGTTCAAAGGGAAGCAAGAGTATTTAAAAACAACTTCTGGTGCAGGACGCAATTATAACTGACAGCCAGATGTCTGCCCTGTCTGGTACAGCAAGCTGAGGAGAGATTGCAAATGGTCTTGAGACCTTTGGATCTAAACAGTGCGTCCAAGTGAGTGATACACAGATAAACAACAATACCACAAATCACTGACACCAACCGAGGGGTTGCTGGTACTGATAAAGATTTTAGATGTCAGGCAGCGGCTGACCCTTCCACCCTCCCCTCTCCGATTTTTTACTGGGCCACAAACAAAGCACGTTAGTGGAAAAGGATTCAGCCTACAAAGTGTGTTTATATGTCCACTGCCAGAAGTCCATTTTGCAAGGAAAGTCTCATGAGTATTTGTTTAGTTTACAAAAGTTAACTGGACTGTGGTGAAAGGTATTTGATATTTCGATTAAATTGAATGTCTGGAACATTTGTTGCGTCTTCTGTAGTGCAGGGTGTTCCCCCCAGGTATATTACCTACCAAAAACATTTAAGAATGGACTAACACTAAAAATGGACCCTCTTTTCTCCACAGACTGATTTGATTACTTTAAATAAAAGGCACTGATTTCATGTCAAAGTATGTTCCTTATGGAACTGGGAGCAATTTTTAGAGACTTCTCACTCTCCACAAAGTATCCTATCTCACATGTCTTATGTGAGGAGCATACACACACCTACTGCCTTAGTGAGCACAGGATTAAATGGGAGTACTCTGAAAATTACACAAAGCTTGTGGGAAATCAGCAGAAACCACTCATCTTCATATTCTTCACTAATATTCACTATGGAACCAACCAGTTCAAATGCTTTAGAAGTAGCTGAAGAGCTTTTATTGGTTTTCTGTATGCAATGGGTTGGGCCTTATTTGGCTCTTACGGCATTTTTAAAAGAATGTGCTGTTAAACTGACATACGTTCACTGTATCAGTGTTAGCCTCCAGGGAAATGGCTGAAGAGTGTTTGGACAGGAGTAATTTGAAGCAGTGAAGACATGCAAATAATGTGAACAAAACAGAAGCTAATTTTTCAAAGACTTTTAAAATAAGTAGTATATTTGATCCACCTTTAGGATCACCTTCTCCCTGTGATATTGACTTTTTAAAATATCTTACTAATACAAATTCATCTGTTTTGAATTATCTTGTGTTTTGAAACAAGATTTTGTAGAATTAAAAAAAAAAATCTACAACGAAAACAAAGGATGTCCAGGAGACATCTTTTTCTTATGTCCCAGTGAGAAAATTCACTGCATCACTTTATCACAGGTCTTCAGTGTGTCACAAAGACAGGTCTATATCATTATTATATCATGCAATATCATTAGGATGAAAGATAAGGGACTCCATAATAAAAAGATGTCATCAGTGATGGGAAAATTCCAATTTTGAAAGAGGACCCCATTCCAAATATCAAGCTTGAAGGATTTAGTATCCTGAAACATTTTTCAGGTTGGTTCAATGTCATTGTGATAAAAAGGATGTCACTTAAATCACAGAAACCTGATGCACAAAGTTGTCCTGCTGGATGAATTGCCAAAACTTTTATTCACAGAAGACTCAATTCAACTTGTCTAAAAACTGACCAAAACCTTTGCTGTTCCTACAGCCAAACTTACTTTGTGGAAAGGTAAAGAATGACTAGGAAGGATTTAACCTTCATTCTCTTGCTTCCTCTTTACCCCTCCTATTTGACTCCCATTCCTACAACAGGCACTGCTTGTTTGGACATCACCATTTAGGCCTTTACTGCACTTGACCCATTCAACACATATTGCTATAACCTTTTCACTTTATGGGCAACAATTTTGCAAAAAGTATTGTTGCTTACCCCTAGTGAATTAGAGGCTTGGGCTAAGACGTGTGAACAGTCTGTGAAACTAGGACCACAGTTTTTCGCTGAAGTTTCTGAAAAAGGTGGAGATACGTCTTGACTATATTCATTCAGCAAAATGGCAATTTTCCTTGAGAAAGGGCCACTGTAGCAAAGCCATTCTGTATGATGCTATCTCAGGGACTGTTGCAGCACACTGCAGGCTGTGGTGTAGACGTGCCCTAGCAGACCTTCACGCTAAGAGAAAAGGCCCTGAGTTTATGCTATGCAGCAAGAAAAGGCCGCATTACTTGAAGTGTTAAAGCACTGCAAACAAAACCTTTTTTAAGTGTGAATGAAGATAAAGGCACTAGATTTCCCTGAGGAAAATAGAGTTGCCAAGAGTATGGGTGTGACAAGAAAGACTGTCAGGTTTGAATCTTCTGTGAAAAGACAGATCACATGGAGGGAGGGAACTGGGGCCAAGTGATGGCCATGCTTTGGCCAGCATTGGAGTCTGGGGAGTAATTCATGAAAGGCTCAAGAAAGCCTCTAGAGTCTTTTTTACATCAAACTGGGACATGGACACGTGCTGAGTTTTAAGCATTCCTGCTTAAGTTTGTCATTTTAATAAGCTTTGAATGGTCACATAGCCCAAATCCATTTTGATGTGGTGAGTTTTATTTTGTTTGTAATAATTTTTAAAGCTAATGATTACAATGTAATATTATGCATGGGACTCTTCTTGGAGACAGACCTTGTTTACATGAGAAACTTTTAAATAGCTTTTGCAGTGTAACATGTTCCTTGCTACAGCACTTCAAAATGGTATTTTAAGATCCTGGTATCTGTCATCTATATGACAGATATAAATATCTGTTCAGCCTTGCCTCAGAGTGCATGAGTAAAGCACTGTACACCAGAGGTCAAGAGGGAGAATAAGGCCTGCAGGTGGTAGCAGCCCTCCCCCTCCCCTGTAAACCACCCCAGCAGCATGGCTGGGAGTGGGAAAAGGAGAGGGGAAGACACAACATGGTCTGAGACCAGGGTGGGCTACTGACAGTCTTTGTCGTGTTCTCTTAAAGGCAGAATTTGGGTCAATACGATGATGCTTGAAATTGCTCCTGGCCCCAGCTACCCCAAGGATGGCAGAGCTGCCCCTCCAGTACAGAGCCAAAGGGAAGGCTCTGCCTCATGCATAGCTTTCACAGGGCACACGCATAGCTTTCACAGGGGTGTTGAACGCCTAATCCCTAAATGCTCAGCAGGGTGAATACAGCAGTCTGGTAAGGGTTTCCAATATAAGGTAGGAAGTTCTCCAGTTGTGTTGGCTGCTTATAATTCCTATGGCTAAGTACTGCGCCTCTGTAGTTATGCTGAGTTTGGTGCTTTGAGGCAGTCATGTTAGACTGTTTCTGTATTGCTATGTTCACCATTTATGAAATTGTCTCCGTAAGATACCAGGAAACACACTAAAGAAATGTTAACATTTTCTTGAGAACTAGTAATGAGATACATATGTGTGTGTGTGTGTAGCGCAAGCAAAGGAAAAGAAAATGTGACTAAGCCAAAACAATAAAGAATGAAATGATTCCATAACCACCTCTCAGCTTAAGAACATAAACTACATTACAAGTGATAACTATGCTACTAAGCAAGGAAGAAAACCTCAAGCTTTGTCTAGACAATCATAAATGCTATCCCTTTCTGGTCTCGGATGTAAAACTTGTAGTCTGGAGCTACCATTTACTCCCTGGGAAGGGTTTCTGGACATTCAAAATTGCCTCACTCATCAGAGGAATTTTGGATCCAGCTTGTGCTTTAGATTAGAGTTCAGAAAGAAAATCCAAGGACGTGGGTAGTATCGAGTTAGATAGGAGTTGCATTGATTGAATAATCTGTAGCTGCAGAAACTACAGATATTTTTCTACCTAGTTTCACTTATCTGACTTTCTTATCAGGAAAGCTTTTATGGGGGACATCTATCAGTTTGGACACAGAGGCACAGTGCTCATTGGCATATGCCCATTAAACTGTACTAAAACTACAATGCAGGTACCATTGCAACTGTCTTATTTTTATAAACTTTAATTTTAGATCATTATCTTCATGTATCTTTGTCCTCTTACACATCTGCAGTATATTAATCTCTGTAGCAGATGACTACATAGGAAAGAAAAGGTTAAAGTTTTGATAGGAATGTGCATTTTTTCCAATCTAATGATCTAGTCACAGCTCCAGACTAACTCCCCAGCAATGTAGCCACCAAACTTCAGGGATTTTGATAAAAAATCATGGGACTGTTTATTTAAACTTTGCTGTGATTTTCTCTCTTCCCTTGGTCGCTCCCTGGAGAGTCCTCACTGGGAGGCCTGTTTTGCAAGACCCCATCACCTAGGCATTGGGCATTCATTTGGGAGGTGGCAGGTGTGGGCTCCAGTCCATATTTGGACCTACAGAAAAAGGGTTTGGCTTGTGGTCTCCTGAATATCAGGGGAGCATAATGATATCTAACCTATATGAACCAGGTCTTTCTTCTCAAGTTACAGTAACCAAGTCCCTGGAAATGTTTTCATTGCTTTGAAGGACCCATATTTTTCGTTACATTTTCACCTGACTTGCAAAATGGCAGTTTTCAGCAAATAAATGGTTTCCCTAACAAAAAATAAAAATAAAAATAACAGCCCCAAAAAAAGTACTTATCACTTGTTTTGCAGGCAGTTTTGGTAAAAGAAAATGAAAGTCCTGATTGAAGTCCCTTTAACAGATTCCAGAAGGGAGTATACTTGACTTTGTGACTCCATCATTATCCTTAAATTTATTTTCAGAAATCAGAATGGGATTTTGCTGCACAAATCCAACTTTAATCAACTCAAACAACTCTCATAGAGCATCTTGTCTTCTTTACCTAAAAAATTCTGGATTGATTTTCAGAATTTATTGTTTTCACAGTCATTTTGTAAAACTGGCTGTGGTAACCATGCATATGATAGTGTTAAATTACTACTAATCATTTTATCAGTCCATAGCATACCATAGTTCAGCTTTGTGCTTGTTGATATTAAAAAGTCACTACGAAGCTCACAGAGAAATGCTTTTAAAAACTAAAACAGAATAACATTGTCTCATTGTAGACAATAGAAAAAGTTCCACTGACCCGAACAGATCTAGGATCTGGCCTGTTACAATGATCAATATGCATCTTCTCATTTCCACCAGATTGCCAGTAGATTCGGCACTGTGCTATGTGCCTAGACTATGCTGTGTTTCACAGGTGCAGTCTGCTTGATCACCTATTAAAGAGAATACCAGGACATAGACAGAGGTTATGTGTAAATACAGTAACAGTGACTTCAGATTTCCCCCCGTACACACATTCCCCATGTCTCTAGTCTCATCTTCCAGCCATCCTTGGTGGAGGGGAACATTCCTCCCCACAGAAGTGACCTGACAGTGCCCGTTGGCATCTGATGGACCTCTTGTGGGGCCAGCCTTTGTCCCCAAAGGGATTAGGACCATCCCTAGTCATGCTGCTCCCTCACATTATTCCACTGAGGTTGTCCTCTTTCGTCCACGACAATCCTGCCAGCCTTGCACATGTGCCAGCCCAGGCATGGTTCCTGCATCCTGCCCTTCTGCTTCTTTTTCTCCATGATGATGGCATACTTGCTTCCTTGTGCCACTTCTGCTGGTTAAGAAGAAAACTCAGGCACCTAGGAAAGTGTTAAATTACTTTGATGCTTCATTGATTAAACAATCTGTAGCATGGATACATATTTATATTCAAGGAGTTTCTCAGTTTTTTCTTTCTCTCCAAAGAACAATTGCAAACGCTCCTCTTCCAAGGTTAACAATTTCCAGTCCATCACCTCTTTCACCACATCATTTCATCCTGCAGGTTTCTGATTTGATGGCTGTTATAGGTTTAAAAAGTTTAAATTGACCTTGACCTGCAAACATATGATTTACAGTAGATGATATTGTTCTGGAAAAACAAAACTTCTGTCCTGAAGAAACACTGCATCAAATGATTTACAGTACTTCTTCTGGGTCAGCTTCTGGTGTATTTACTAACACTGTACATTATTTTAATTCCTCCAGAAGCCCTGTTGCTTTTGGAGGCACTCTTCCAAGAGTGAGGCAGAATCATGATATGAATAAATATATCAAAATGTGGTCCACCATTATATTGTCATGATTTTGAAGGTAAATTCTCTGATCACTTCAAACTTTGTCTTCAGGTCTGTTTGCAAAGTCTCTGCGAATTCTTCAAATGTATTTTTAAAATACACAGATAGTACCTGCTTTCTTTTAAAGAAATTCCTATTGGCAGTATCATGAGTTACCTTGAAATATGCTATATATGTTTCTGTTGGAAGAGAAAAGTTCTCATGCTACCTTAGAAATGTGGAAATACAGTCTCACTGCAGGCTTTTGTGGGGCAGGTTTTCAATCACAGTGCATTAAACAATTAATCGTGGAACGATGAAAATATGTCTTTGTGGTGTCCCTGTGAAGCTTGAAAGTTTGGAACAAAGCATGTTAAAGAGGCAAGACTGGCATTAAAGTGTTCCTGGTATCATTGCTCCCTTTTATCTTTTTGGCATGCTCCTTAGGAAACAGCAGAGAAAGAAAAATATGAAATTGAACACAGCGAATTTAATTATAAAACAAAGCCACCCACCTTGCTTTCAGGGTCAGGAAGTATAATCGCCTCCTTTTGACGCAAGAATGAGTTTAACAACATATGTTAAATGAACAATTATTTAAAATAAAAGGAAATGACCTTAAAAACAGCTGCAGTATCTCAGGCTATAGCACAGACAGCAGTGCAGAAAAACAGCCCATTGTGGAACGAGGGCACATGCACAAATGAGAGCACTCCTGCAACTGTACCCTTTCAAAGACAAAGCAAAAAGCAATCATTGCACAGAAGACTGTAAAATGTCTTGCTTGTATTCATTCTCACCAACTTGTTCTGCCTCTGCGTTTTTTTTGTTTTTTTTTTTTTCTTTTTGGCTGCAAGACCAGATCCTAGTGCCCAAAGCCCCTGTTTACTGCACAATGGCACTATGACACTGGATTTTTTCCAGCAAACTGTATTTTAATGAATGTTGCAAGCAGTGGAAAGAACAGAGCAAGCACAGCAACACTGAATGCATAGTGAAGAAGAATAAAAAGAAAACAGCTTTTTGCAACAGAATAAATCCATTTTTATTGAAGCCGCCCACAGTCACATGACGGCGTGGTTGCCTTAAGGACAGCGCAGAACCAGCCCGAAATGGTAAAGAAATTAAGCAGGTCTGCCTCCTCCTCACACAGGCTTTTTAGCCTGTCGACGCGTTGCCTGTCCGTATCCCTCGCAGCGCATCTGTAGAGCTATTAAATTGGATAATCCCTCTGGCCTTTGATACATTTCTGGACATGATTATTTCATTACTCGCAGTATATCAGTAGGATCATAATAAAAAGGACTTCTGACAACCTGCCAAGAGTTTTGTGGCCTTGTAAACACAAAAGTGCTCTAATAAAATTTTATTAAGTGTTAAAAAGTCATAAAAAGTGAAATAACATAAACTACAAAATTTACTGTCCTCAGCAAATGCTGAAAATATCGTCCATAGTAAAATTAAATTAGCATGTAATAGACAGAGAAGCAGTGTGGAGTGGGTTTAAAAGAGGATCCAGGAAAAAGAAAAAAAAAGAGAGAGAGAGAGAGAGGGAGGGAGAGAGAGAGAGGGAGGAAAAAAAAAAAAAAAAAAAAGGAAGAAGAAGAAGAAGAAAGATTGCACTTGAGCTAAATACGGGTGGCGGGGCTGGTTGCCGGAGGCGGCTCGGGCCGGGCGCCAGGCGGCGCTGTGGGAGCGGGAATGCGGCGGCCCCGCAGCGCGCAGCGCCCACCCCCGGGCCGCCGGGGGCGCTCCCCCACCCGTCACGAGCGGTCTGCAGGGATTTTTTTATTTTTTTATTTTTGAGGGGGGTGGGAGGCTTTTTTTTTTTTCGATTTCGTGCAAATAAAAAAAAAAATAAAAAAAAAAGAGAAAAAATGAAAAAAAAAGGGAAATGGAGTGGGGAAAACAATGCGGGGAGAGCTGGGCTGGAAGGCGCCCGGCGGGGCCGGCAGCGGCTCCGGGCAGGGCCGGGCAGGGCCGGGCAGGGCCCCGGCCGCCCTCCCTCGGTGCCGCCGCAGGAGCCACGTAAGTTCATCCTTTCATTTGCCCTCGGCAGTACGGGGGGAGAAGGCGCAGCTGGTGCCGGCAGTGCGGCGGGGATGGGGACGGGGAGGGCGACAGGGACGGGGACAGGGACGGGGACAGCGCCAGGATGCGGCGGCGGGTGCGGGGGCACCTCCCGGAGGCACCTCCCGGGGGCACCTCCCGGGGGCACCTCCCGGGCTCCCGCCCGGTGCTGCCGCAGCTGGGCGCTGCGCCGGGGTTCACCCTCGGTCCGCCGGGAAGGGAACGGAACCGCCTGGCAAAGCAGCCCGAAATTTACCCGGGGGCTGGGGGAGGATGAAACGAGAATAACACAACGGGGAAATTGACTGCATTTTTGCGGGTAGAAAATACTTCGAGTTTCGTTGTAGGCAGGTGAGGAGGAGAAGTGATTCTCATGTGGCCAGGCTGATGTTCAAGGCCAAATCCCGTAGGGATACGAGTGGCTCGCTGCCCACGCCTGGCTCCTCTTCGAGCCCGGGCTGGGAGCGGGGACCACAAGTCCAGGACCGGCCCCGAACGGGAGCGGGCAGCTCTTAGGCAAAAACTGCCCCAAAGAGATGTAGTTCGAGCAGGGAGAGACAGCGTTGTTCTCGCCAAGAGGCGGAGGAAAATAGCACGAAGTACTTTTTAGTAGAAATTCTAAAATTCTGGACGTAATTTGCATTTTAGTAATCTTGGATTCATGCACTGTATATTAAGGGAGGGTTAAAAAGAAAAACTGTATACATATTGTGATCTATTTTGAGTCACATGAACGAATGGGAAAGTTGTAGGTGTAGTGCTTGCTTTAGTTTGAATGTCTTAAATTAAGCGTGGTTTCCAAAAATAGGCATTCGTGTTTGAATATAAAGCTGGCTAGACCTGTGTGCATGTGTGGACCATACAGCATAAAATGTATATTTATCTCACTGATTCAAAACTTGTAGTGTTTTATATACCCTTGTGTTCATCACCTGTGATTAAAAGAATGGGGATATTACTGTGTAATTTATATATATCTTTACTGGAAAATGCAGAAATAAAATATATTTGAATAAATAGCAAAAAAATTTTGCTTTTCTTCCATCTCAGATTTTTATATAAAACTTCAGTAGTCTTACGGTAATGACCGCAACTCATAATGTTCACAGAAAGGAGTTGCACCTTTTAAGCTGAAGAAAAATACCACATGACATTGTCTACTACATTGAAAAAGATGTGAGCTCTGAACCATCTACAAAAATGCGCAAGTTCTCCATGAGAGCTGAATAATGATTTTCTCTGCCCTCTAATGAAATTTTCAGTCTTCTGTCACCAGATATAATGTAAAGACTGCAAAAATGCAAGCAGAAAGTGTAGCAGCAGTGTGATCAAAACATCAAACTTACATGAATTAAAAAGCGAAGCATTACAGACTTCCACATGCATATGGCTAAGGTATGTGAAAGCCTACATTACTTTGAAGAGTTTTAAGTGAAACAAAGGGGTTTGGGAGTTACTTTGCGTTCCTGAACGACTCTTCAGGAACAGCTGTGATATCTTCTGGCTTTTGGCAACTCTTGTAAGTCCCTCTTTATGGTGTGGTGTGCAGAGCCACACCACCATTATGTTTATATCCACTCTTTAGAAATCTAATTCTGTCTCCCAGTTCATCAGTGGTTTGTTATTTCGTGCTGCACTCTGCCTGAACAAGTATGCGTGCAATATCACAGTGTGAACAAGCCCGTTTATTCTCTGGGGTTCGCGGACATGAGTCAGATTATGTGCTTGTGTGTGCAGGATCCAGGTTTCAGTGGTGAGAGAAATTATTTTTTTTCTAAATTGAGCCTTCTAATTTATGGCGGGCGGTGCAGAGCGTGTGACATTACTTTTGCAACTGAATTTTTATATCAGCTTCAAGTGATGTAACGTTCCAACAAAAAGACATGGCAGGCAGCTATATGTTATATTTAAATGGCCGCAATAAAGGTTCGATGGCCAAGTGTCTGATTCTGCATTGAGGCATTGTGGGAGCTCCCGCTGTTTGCACCCAGTTTCAGCCCCACTCATTTCAGTGCCCCACATTGTGAGCTGCATCCCTGGCCGCAACCGGCAGTCACACGAGCCCTGCCTAGGAAAGTTTGCAGTCTGCCTGCCAGAAGGGCCTCAAAGGGTGAGGAAGAAAAGCACAGCCATAGCCGACCAGGATGCTTGCAGCAGGCAGGATGGATGTTGTCTGGGCTCAGGGACCAGGGCTGCACATGTGTCAATTCTTTTGCAGGGCTTCTCTAAGTGCTTGCAGAATTTAAAGGCACACACCAGCCAACAGAGGCCTATCTTCCAATACATTAACCAGATCTTTCTGAGTTGATAAATGGTTTCAGGCTTTTGTTGTTGGATTTTTTATTTTTATTATTTTTACTGTAACACAGCTGGGCCCTACACTACAGAGATAGATAATGGATGAAATCTTGGCTCTCCTGAAGTCAGTCACAAAACTCATTGACTTCATTGGAGTCACGTTTTCGTCGACTGCATCGTAATGTTTGGTATCAACCATATGGAAGAGATTTAGTATTGGCTTTAGAAGAAATAGAATTAGCTCCTCTACAAATGATTTGCATGGGTTGTTATCTGTTTATTTCTCCAGGTAATATAAACGGCAACACTAAGTATAAAATAGACTAATAGCTGCAGAACATTTTGATATCCTGTAACTACAGCATAACTTGACTGAAATCTGAACTTCAAATCAGCAAACTTGGATTACTGTGTGTAAGACCACCAGGTCTGCTCTGGACTGTGTGAGGGCATGGGAAGACATTCAAAGGCAAAACTGACTATTTACAGTTCGTGACACTCTTTAGGACCACGGCGATGTGAAATTGTATGTCAAAGATGCGTTAATACAAGAGGCAGTTAGTTAAACAGGAGCAGCAGTATTAATTTGCAGCCCTCACCCTTGTACATTCAGTGTTATTGAATTGTGCTTCCCCTTGATATTTTGAACAGATGCATCATAATGGACTCCTTAAAATCTGATTTAAACCATAACACCAGGATGTACAATTATGTTAAAAACTGGAGGGGGGGTGGTGGTGACTGTTGGACTCCCAGCCACTCCCACAGTCATCTTTTCACAGACAGTTTTTTCTGATCTATTAGCCTGCCAGACAAGGATGGCATCTATCCAGCGTAAATACTACATTTTTAACATTTGGATGGTGTTTTGAGCAACATTTCTCATCCCCTGAGAACATATTCTTTATAAATACAATATTATCTGCAGCTCGGAGTAAGATTGTGGTAGGATGTGACTTTATAATGCAAAAGGTATTTAGAGAACTCTGTGTATGGACTCATTCTAGAATAAAATTTCTTCCTTTCAGATATTTTAATTTACGGTGAAAATGACTTAAGCACAGCATCAAACACACTTCTTTTTTTTTTTTTTTTCCTGGAATAGGGAGGATCCAGACATAATTTTGGAGGAATAACTCCATGTGTAGACAAGATCTTTTGCTACTTTTTAGCAGCATAATCTGCACTGTGCATATCTTAAAGTGGAAAGCCTCACTAGCATCTTTGGGACTTAATATCCTCATTGGACTAAATTCCTTACTGTGTATTCCAGTAATATCCCACTGACGGTGCCAGATGCTGACAGAGCTCCGCATTGGAAATAATTATGAAAATGAGTTGATCTACATCCACAGCAATTAGTGGATATTCTTAGAGAAAGAGCCCATTCTTAAATTCTCATCTTTGTTTTAAATCCTTCTCTTTCTTCTCAAAGGGAAAATGGGCAATATTTGAACTGAGACCAAGTAAGTTTCTTTTTACATATAGTTATTTAACTAAAACCAACTTGGCTGCTTTGTACAGTCTTGTGTAGGGGAGGAGGAATTGCACCCAGCATGGCAGTTAGATTGCAAGCTTCTGGCTGGTGTGGCTTTACATGATTGAATTATATGCCCTGAAATTTGTGTTTGCAATTTAAAAAATCTGACCTATCTTCAACTACAGAAGCATTGCTTAGGACTGTTTTAATATTTACCAGATACAGACTATTAAACTGGAACAAATATAATCCTGAAAATACCAGCTTCACATTTTCCTTGTTGTAGGTAATTTTCCATACGCATACCTGCTGTTGTGAAAGAATGTCCTTATTTCCTGGCTTTGAAGTACAGCTTCCCCACCTTCCCTTCAGCTTGTGCCTCATGACACTCTGTGTCTTGGGTCCTATGTTTGCCCAAGCTGAATAAAATGTTATCAGCTGCTGCGTCAATCTCGTTTGCAAGTTCCTGCCTGCCGACACCGAACTTGGTGTTCTGGTGGCACGGTAACACCTGGGTGGCGGGGCCGCAGGGGAAAGAAAAAAGAAATTGGAGATTTTTGCAATGTAAGCTGCATAAGAAAGATCATGGCTTTCAAAATGGCTAAAGCGTTTTACCATAGACCTGAAGGAGTGACATGTTAATGTGGCTGGCCAGCCTCTTGCTCGTAACCGGAGCTGGGCTGAGTCCCCAGCCTGCCAGGCAGGATTTTCTCCTGAGCCCATTCGCAGCCAGGGTGGGTGCTGCGGCCTGCAGGCATGCGGCCCTGCGCCAGGTCTTCCTGGAAGAGAACTTGGCCTTGCATTTCCAGCCTTTGTAGCTGCAAAAATAACTGGGATAATACGAAGCCTGAGTAAACTAAGGAGCTTGCAGGAAGCTTGAAATAATGGTTCTGAGAAGTGTGAACCATGCCCATCAAATGTGATACCTTAGAGGCCTGATAACAATGCATTCAGCGTAAGGCAGTATTAACTATTTAATGGCAAGCCGTGCCAGTACAAGTAACTGGCTAAACTGCTTGGCCTGCTGGTAGAGTCAGTCCATGTGCAGAGGAAATACAAACTTCTCAGGACTTCTCCTTGCTTCATGGTTTAGTGCCAAGGCATCTGGCTCCTGTCCCTCTGCCCCCTGGTGCTGCACTGTGCACGGAGCTGAACCAGAACATGTTTGGTGTGCCCTGGGAGGGAGGTGAGGTGAGAAACAACCGTGAGGAATATGCGTGGATCTGCCTCCTCGTCTGCCTCGCTGAGGGCTCTTCAGCAGCACCACCCACGCACAGCCCTCCCTGCATCACAATTAACACCTTCAGCCCCCTAGCCAGGGAAGCCTCAGAGCTCATGTCATTGTAGTGCAAGCAGAGCAGGCAGGCCTCTGAAACCAGATTGGAAGGCATGTCCCTTCGGATATGTACTTACACCCACGTTCTACTGTGTGAGCAAAGTGTCATCCATTCTCTACTTACCATTGTTTAGTGTGTCCAGCATGTGAAAGCCAGAGCTGTTGGGATAGGAAGAACAGCTGAAATATCTCTAATGACATGCAGTGCTAGAAAGTGCTTTGAAGTTGTACAGCTGCCTTCTTTTCTATGATTTCCAAATGCAGAAAGGAAAAAAAAATATATCAATGTTAAAAGCATCAGTCCATCTACTTATGTGTCATTTCTATTCTTCTTATGATGACCTGAAGTGGAGAAAGCAGAGAATTTTCTTGATGGTTATAAAATGTTCGTTATTTACTTCTGAGACAAAAAAAAAAAAGAACTACATAATATTTACCAAAGACCAGAGGCCAACATATTTAGGTATTTCAAAAAGTATATTTTTTACCTAGTTCTGTGACTCTTGATGGTGATCCTGGCTGTGTTGTGGTTCTCTGAAGGTCTCTGGAGTACCACCACCATTTTTCACCATCATCCATCTTCAGCGACGTCATCTTTTTGAAATCTAGCAAATGTTTGCTTCTTTTAGTCCCATTCCTGTCAGATGGATATTTTCCCCATACAAGACAGGGAGAGAAGGACTGTACACTCAGCCTCACTGAACTGACTCCTCAGACCTTGCTAATATGCTGGGGACTGCAAGTTGTGGTACCTCTTCTAAGAATGCCAGTGTAGTCTTGGGTGATCTCCATGGCCAGTTTTGCCACCCAGCATAAGAAAATACCATTTAGGATGAATTTCAGCTTTCTGGGCTCTGAGGATCAAGCCCCAGGCTGCAGATGCCCTTCTGAGCTACTTGCTCTGAGCATTGCACATACATTGACCATCAATAAAGGCTGACAAAAGATACCCCTGCAGTTGATGCAGACCGTGAATACCCAATGCTACGTTCTCCGACATACTGCAACTGAACCTCGTAATGATGACATTCACTCCATGACTATAATTTAATGTCTTTTAGTCATGCATTTTAGATTGTGACTTACTCCATGGAAAACGGCAAGATTATCTGCCAAAGGCCATGGTCTGCTCTCTTGACATAAATAAGCAGGTTCTTCAATTGATTGCAGTAGGAAAGTTATTCTAAAGCCTAGGCAGACCCAGGAGACCATGAAACCCTGGTTCTGCACTTAGTTCTACAAGCTCCAGTGAACACAGAGAGGCTGTGCATGGCCACTAGTTCCCATCAAAGGGCTGGGGTAGATATCAGTACGTGCCTTGGCATGTGTTGCAGCTGAAACAGTACGTTTTACTTTAGCACATAAACTACTTAGAGGCTTTATTCAGTTACTGGCCCACATTTCCTATTTCTTGTATATACAACTCCTGGCTTATAATATACTGTATGAGCCAATAAATTGGAAATCAAAGGCATATCTGCAAGAAACTTTAACAGCATAGTAGGTGGGTAAGAACTACAAATCTTACTTGTTATTCTGCCCAATGACCCAGAGAAGAGAAAGAAAATAGAAAGGAAACTGCTGACAGTTGTATAACCACATAAAAATATTAAAATACCAAGCTGCTTATGAGCATTTCATAATAAAATCCTGTCCTGATAATAGTTTTCATCCTAATTTTGTACTTCTCTGTGACTTTAATGTATCCAAACAATTTTAATTCATTGTTAAAGACATATTTCCTCTATGATTACATCTAGGTACAACAAAATTAAAGCTTTCTAAAATATAATTGCCTGGAAAAGGGAACTGCTGATACACTTTTAAGTGTAGCTCCATGACTGACATCTCTGGCAAGTTGAAATAAATAAATAAAGGTAATTGCTACATTGCTTGAGCAGTGAAGGAATTGCCATTTTATATATGACTACATTACAGTGTTTAGATAAATTACCTGATGTAGGTCAGTAAAGTGGGACCAATTAACTTTTGTCTCTTAGAAAGGCCTCAAAAAAATGATTGTTCTTCATCAAACACCCACTGAAAGGACACCTCAGCGTAATACACTGAGATAAAGAATGGATGCAGGAGGGAAATGTGCTTCTTTATCGGGTAGGTCCTAATTGTCCTTGACAGCCAACGAAAAATCACATAAAGTTTACATGAATTGATTTTATTGTTAATTTGCTTGAAATTTTGCCAGTCAAAAGGAAAAAAGAACTGAAAGATCACCCACTTTATACAGAAATGCTGTTCTTCAAGAAACCCAGGCAGCAGAAAGCTGTAGAATACTTTTGCAAGCTTTTGTCCTACACGGGCTTGCTCTGCTCTTGCTGTCAGCCCTGGCTTTATGACACAGACCTTTCTTCAGTCTAGAGCCACACAAACTTTCCAGATTTTTCAGTGCTGCCTCTAACGTTTATATCTATCTCATGACTATGGGCTGCAATGTGACATTATTCTGGTGCCAAGCTTACCCACCCCTAACAGTTCATAACACATTTTCTCCCAACAGTGCTGGAGATGGCCTGTAACATAAAAAAGCTTTCTCAGTACAGAAGGATGCAGGCACAGGAGATGTTGTTACAAAGCTACACAAAAAAGCCTTTGCTATTTGTGCATGTTTATGTGCATTTCATTAGCAAAGAGGGGAAACTGCAATGGAAAGGAAACCAAGGGGAAACTTCAGTAGTTTCCTTAACTTCTTTTCTGGATGACTGGTGTAAGAAGTAGTGTGATTACTGGCATAAACTCTACCTGATTGCCACTTTAACCTTATTCCTCCCCGTATAACTGTCAATAATATATGTCCAAATATTCAGCAGTATATGATGTTAGCTGTGTTCTGGAAATAAATATTACTTGCTTATAAAAGATTTCAGTCATACAGCATTGCTACCAGAGGTGGGCAAAACACTTCTGCCAAATATTTTATTTACCCAGAAATTTGCCTAAATAAATGTATTTTTAATAACTTCCCAAATGAAATAACTTTTTTTTTTATTTTTTTAGCATCTATTTCAGTGTTTGCATTGTATAGCTAGAGTCAGATTTGCTTGTGCTGGTTGCTGAAAATTGAGGTAGAGATTATTTTCTCAACAGCAAACAGTTTCAGAGTGTTTGATTTGGAGCGAGCCTGTGTCACTCCAGTCTGCAATGAAGTTGTTCTACTGTGTTGCCCTAACCCATCAAAATGGGTTAATGCACTGTAGCCCATGGTCATCCTTGTTACAAGAGTAGCATTTTAAATGAAAGGTCCTGACAATTCAGAAAGGGGGATGAAATCCCATCTTAGAAAGGAGCTTTTCTTTGCTCAGTCCCATTAAGTTGCCCAGCTCATTGAGGACAGACGTTCACTGCATGCACACATCTGGCCCAGCCTCTCTGCATGTAACATCATTCATCACGATCTGTCATGCTAGCCTTGCTGCCCGCATTCCCCCAGCATGCCACAGAAAACTTTCCTCTCTCAGCACCTTTCACTCCCTCGTAGGCATCCTTTGTTCATTCTAACAACAAAATGGTGCCATTCAGGACCTGTAGCAACATAATTGGTAGTTACACAGCACATTCCTTCAGTCACTGAGAAGTCTGTGAGTGCAGGATCATGCTAGGATTACTGCACCATCCTGAACTGCTCCAAAAAAGAGATGTAAACTAATATCTTCATCATGCTTTTTGGCCCAGTGACTTCAAGAATGCTTTTTAAATTTTAATCCTCTGCATGTACATGCTAGGTGAAGCCAGTCTGCAGAATGATAAACTGAGATAAAGTATGGCCTTGCCTTACATGGTGACCAGCAGTGAAACTTGAAGTTTCACTCAAGTGCAACAACTTCCAAAAATGCTGATCTTCCCATACTGATTAAATATTAAACATCTTATTTTGTGTATGCTGGTAAAAATATAGGGGAGCTGGAACAAATGAATGAATCTGAAAATTAATGAAATAAGAAAAATGTTGGTTATTTATTGATTGGTACAGCAACATGCTAGGAAGTATTAAGTCTCTGTGGATTATGAGAGTAAAAAATATAATTACATTTGTTTCAGTGCTGCTGTATAGTTGCTGTGAACCCTGGTGGTCCAGAACACTATTTCTGCTCTTTGAACATAATTTCAGAATTTTCCATTTCGTGCTCCAGCCCTGCCAGCCAAGTAGGTCAGTTCATTACAAGTTTAAGATTATTGAGACCAGAATTGTACAGACAGAGGTATCCTGCTGTCTGTGAAAAGGGAGGCTACAAGGGCAATGCCTCCCAGGTACGACCACCAGGCAGCCCATGCCATTGATAAGTTCTCCACATGAGACTGATGGACAAGTTGAACTTCTGGCTGACCTTTTTTTGCCACTCCACCGCATGCAGTAGTACCCTGACATTGTGCATCAGCATGGTTTTCTGATGGGCTGGTTATCTGTTATAGGCTTTGCCTCCACGTGGAGTACAATTATGCTAGGCCACTGCTCAAAGGCTGATGTTTTAACTTTGAAATTTATTCCATTTTCTTCTGCTGAGGATCTATCTTAGGCCATTTGCAAACAGGCTTCCAATGCTCATACTTAACTCATTGTCAGAGAGGAAGAAGCTCCTTATTCATGTACTTTAGCGCACACACTCTTTTTCAAACTCACCTTCTCCAGCTGCACCCCAAAGCCTGCTTTTTGTATCTTTGTCTTATCCAACACTCCTGCCCCTCCTGCTTTCTATGCTGTCTGCTCCCGGTGACTGCATTAGACTGTTGTTCTCCAAACAAAAAGTATGTTATTTTTTCTCTTAATTTTCTCCATCGCATCCCACCTGTCTTCTCAGTCATCTCAACTCTCTTATCTATCAGGCTCAGAACCTTGGCACCATCATTAGATATTTGCTTTCTTTTGCCAGTCTGCTCAGTATTTCAGACAACCTTTCTGTAGTACACCTGTTTTTCATCTCTTTCTGTATGTGTTCTCTCTAGTCACTCCAGACTATGGAGTGACTCTATACTCTGTGTAGCCTTGCCTTCCCATGGCTCTGTGTGTATTTTTTTAAGTGGATTCAAGTAGTCATTTAAAAGTTAGGAATGCAGATGAACAGCTGAGTGGGTCTGCCTGACAGACCAACCTGTGTTCCCAAAGCAAGGGACCAAGACAAAAGAATATGGCCTTGTTTTGGGCTACCAGCTATACACACTCAAGCTTTGTGAGAGGCAATGAAATTGGATGCAAAACCTGGGCCATGATGCCAGCTATGGTTTTGACCTGCATTCTGGATTAAATAGCAATACAGTTACTTGGAAGGAGCTGATTTTTATCAGCTACTCATCACTGGAAATATGCCCCACAGGTGCACACTGCCGCTAGCTCCTTGTGCCAGTACAGTTAGCAACGCAGGGGAATCCAGGATCGAAAAAAGAACAAACACAGGGTTCCCAGGAGAAAATTACAGAAACATAATCACCACTTCTATTTCAGTTCTTCTGCTCATCAGAGGCTAAAAAGCTGCTTCTAAGTAGCAGGTTTATACCCCTCTTTTCCCAGCACAAGATTAGGTGCTGGCAACGGTATGGCCAACATCCCTGGCTGTTTGCTGAACATACTGAAAGCCCAGCACACCAAGCCCTTATTTCACAGCCCAACTCCACTGCATACTACATATCCACTGCTGCCTGCCCTTTCTTTTTCCCAATTGTTTTATTTCAGCTATTTAGGGAAATGCTTTATTTTTTTTTCTTTCTATAGCTGCCTGCTAATCACTTGGATCACTCTTGGACTTAGACAAATAGCAATTAACTCAGAAATAATAAGCCGTTGAGGTTTACTAACACAGCACCAGCCAGTTCTGCCAGCACTCCACTGTAGACTAACACAGCATTGGTTTATTCACAAAAACCACATTAGCTTACAAACTTCAAAAGAGAGATTATTTGGTAAGAGTCTCAGTTCTTCCCTCTGTGTTTGACGTACAATGGCAATTGTACCACTGAGCCCTGAATATCTTGCTGCTGGAGTGTGACACAGTCCGCGAGGCACAACTGCAATGAAATGTGGATCCTTCCAAGACATTTTATGCCTGTCAGGTTGGCAACAGATTTGTGCTGGTGACGAGACTTGTCGGAGCTGCTAGGCATCGCAGGCCTGTTTCTGTTTACCTTGCCAGCCCATTTGCAGCCAGCTGTTCTCCAGCAGGAGACAATGTTAAAGCAAACACCCACATGGAAATTGTCCGTAATAATTAAGATCCCAAGGCAGCAAGTCCCTTAAACACGTGCTTAATTGGTTTAGTCAGGTGAGTGGTCTAAAGCATCTCCCAAAATGTCTTCTACAGTTGTCCAACCTATTAAAACGTCCTCGAGCTGATACAAAAGTAATTACTTAGGTCTTCCACACATATGTCATTCAGTAATGCCCACATGGCTGCAGTGGGCGTTTTTTTGCAGCTGTCCCACAATTTCTCATATTTTTCGCTCCTCTCTCCTGTTGATCCATTGACAGTACTTTTGCCTGCCAATTTTTCAATTTGTTGATAATTCATCTTCTCACTCTATGTTTCGTTATTTAGAAATAGAAGAGGACATTTCATTCATATTAATAAAACTGATTGTATATCGTATTTCTGTACTCAAAGATTATAGGACTGATGTGGTTTTTAGAAACAAATGTGTTTATTAAATGTGCTTGAATATTACCATCCTGGTCATTATCACCAGTATTTAGAAGATGGTCTTCCCCACATTTTGTTGGTATGCATTACAAGATTAAGAATTTTTGATATACAGAAATGGCAGTGGATATCTGTAGTAACTAATTAATCTTGGAGGAAACCTAACCATTAGATAGATTGTAAACCCTGGTGTAATAAAGGTTGAATTAAAAGATATGACTTATAAAGTGGATACAGCCAGTCATGGACTCAAACATTTCTTCTGACAGAGAACCCTTCCTTGGCAGATCTTTTTTGCTTCTCTTTCTTATGAATGCCCTCTTTGGGTCTGCCAGGTGAAGTACTTTGGACAGGCAGAGTTGCCACTGTGGAAGAGAGACTCTTTGGTGAGTTAAGCAGATAAAACTTCAAGGACACAGAACATAACCATCAGCTGTCCCCAGGAGTGTGTCACTTGTTGGGGACATCAGAGCAGAGGTTCAAGGCACCTTGAACCAGTCTTTGCTGGAAAGCTCTTCTGGTTGTTACTGCTCTGCCTGTAAGTTTAGCACAAACTCAAGACAAAATAGCAGATACGATTCTCGTGTTGACTTTAGTCAAGTTTCTCCACCATGTTTCATTCTTATTCTGACTGGTGGAGGACATATGCACTGAAAATAATGCTTCTCAGGATCCAAGTGCTGAAAACTTCCTGCTCACAGAGCTTGCCTCAGACAGCTGTGTGTCAGCCAAAACCTCCTGCTTGGTCCCTGGCTCCCATGCAAGTAGAGAAGAGCTGAGCTGCTCCTTTCCTCCCCTCACAAACTCCCCAAACCTACCAAGGTGGTCTGAGGAAATACCAGAGAGGGGATCTCAATGCCACACTGTGTGGCTCTCTGGAAAAATAATCCATGTCATCAAAAAATGGAAAAAAGGCTGCACAATGGTTACTGCCAAATGCCATTAACCTGCTATCAACAAAAATCTACACAATGGCATGACAACAGATCAGTATTTCTGTGTATGATGAAGCATAGTGGAGCCATCTGCTCACAGTGTGTGGCCTGCGTCTCAGACTCCAAGAGCATCTGAGAAACTTGTTGCGCCTTTCTGAATGTCACATCCCTGCTACAGATGTTGCCATCTGCATAGTAGTGCAGTGCTCTGTGTCTTACGTACCATGGCATTTGCAGATTCTTAATCTCTTTAATGGGTGTTTTTAATCACACTGGTTGTCAGTTGCAACCACCATTTTCCCCCTCATGATTGGATGGCATGAAATATATTAACGTTGGCAGTTCATTGCTGCAGCAACTTTCAGAGGACCTCAGCCTCCTGAAATATTGCTACATGAAAAAAAAAAATATATATATATATATATATTGTTCCAAATCCATCACACCCAAGAGGATTCACAGGGGGGACAGTGCATGCTTCGCCCAACTGCCACGGTTCCCAGCTGTCTTGCTGCAAAGGGAATGGGTCCTTCTTTCTGCTTAAAGGCGGTCTCGAAGAGGAACGCAGAGGAAATCACTAGAACAGAGAGCTGAGCAACAGCTAAGAAACTGAAAAACTGAATTTCAGTGCCTCATAAAAATCATAAAAATCAAATTCCAGACATTAGGAACTCTTAGCCAGCACTTTTAGACACCACAGATGCTTATTATCATGTCCACATTGTAGGGGTTTTGATAATCTATGATGTAGCATAGATACAGTCACGGAGACTTTACTTACCTGCATTTATCATTCTGGAAAGATCATGTCTATTAATCACAGATAAGAGCACAGCCTATTGTGTCCCTGACAATTAGAACTCTCTGCCAGCAGAGCAGATGCAAACGCCAAGATGAACAAAATGTAAGATATTTTACAGGCTTTTTGCAGAAAATTCCTGTACATATTATAAGGAGGGTCTTGAATTTTTGTAGTGTTCTGCAAGTGAATCATAAGCTGCTCTAAATGCCCAGGCCTTGGGCAGGGATGGCAAGGCCCAGACCTGTTTCTTGCAGTCACAGAGATGCTTTAAATAGGCTTGGGGTGTTGCCTTGTTTTTGGAAGACCAGGTGAAGAGAGCTAATGTTTGCCTCAGTTATGTTAGAGAGAACTCACAGAATATGGGCTTATATGTATAGGAGGTAACCTCTCGGCTGGAAGCCCCAGCATAAAGCACATGGGAAGTTCCCCACATGCAGAGATGAGGGGAATGACCCCTGGAGCTGGGCAAAAGACCTTGCTCTCTGGGCCCACAAGACTTTTCAAAGTCTGTAATAGTTGGCTCTTCTGTGCTGGGATAAGACCAAGGCACTTCAAAAAAAAAGAAAAAAAAAGTAAAAGAAAAAGAAGAAAAAAAAACCCTCTGTAAACTGTGAGTGGGAAAAAAAAATAAGGGAACACATAAGTGGATCAAATAGATCATAGATCTGATCTGGAATTCTGCAGGTCATGCTGTGAGCCTTTGGATTGGCTCGAGGACAGCAGAGACATCCAAGCAGGTCTCTCCTGTTTCAAGTGTGTGACCTTCCTGCTAGGCTGTGCTCTGTCTGCCCATTCCCTTTTATCCCTGGTTTTAACAGCAAAATGGAGCTAGGAAACCTTTCAGTACAAATGCGTTATTGAAATTTTCCCTTGAAAATGTCTCATTTTGAGAAATAAGCACAAAAAAAAATCTAATCAGAAACTTCCCAGCCATCAGAAACAGCCAACTTTTTTCTGCCTGAGCAAGATCAAACCTTTCAGCATTTGGTTATGCATTTTGCAATGTAAACCTCACTTTGCCTATGCATATGCTACAAAATAGTATTTTGTCTTTTTTTTTTTTTTTTGGCAAAAATACAGCACGTTTTCTATTGCTTACATAATCAAGGTTACCATAGGAAAGTGTCTGAACCTCTTCACCTGGCTTTGCTACCTTCCAAAGTACTAAGGTAATTTAAAAAATACGTTGAACTCACAGAAAAAAAAAATTCTGAAGTTCATTGTATTTATTCCTTCTCTTGGTTCTTGCACGCTGTGGATGTCTACCTTTCATCTGTGAAATATCTAATGCGAAAGGCTGTAAAGCACGAACACACAGATTTTCAAAGTTGCTCTGGGTTTGTGTGGTTCCTAGCACAAGGGGGTCCAGGTCACGGCTGGTCCTTGGAGCAGCTGATGGGACATGGCAAGAGTGGGCACACAGAAACCCTGATGAGACAGCTTTGGGGTACTCAGGGCTCCGTCGGAGCTGCATCCTTCAGCTGTGGCAATATGAGGGCAAAGAAAGGGAGGAAGAAAACCCAGGCACGTCTGGGTCTTACCTGAAAGAGGCTTAGACACAGCTGGAGCAGGCCCTCCTCAGTCTCCTCTTTCAGATACAGCCCTAAGGCTGCTTCAATGCAAATAATGATTTACGGCAGCAGCACATGGTTACATCTATAAGAATAACATATTTGTAAGAATTAGTGTATGATTTTAGAGTGTTTCAATGGCCATAAACAGCATTTTAATTTGTTCCTTGATGTCCCTGAAGAAATTATCTGATATTTGAGCAATTTAAATGGGAAATCCAAAGCAGTGTTTTTCAAGTCCTAGCAAAATATACAGTTCTGCAAACAAGGCAGAAATTACTCCTTTTTTTTTTTTTTTTTTTTTTTTCCCCATGAACTGACTTGTAATTCATTTCTGCCGGTGTTCTGAGCTCTGAGTGAGCTTGTTGCTGGAAGACCAGAGACAGAGAGCACATTTTGAGACTATTTGGTTTTTGGAGTTTTACAGGTTTGAAGAGAAACAGAGTTTACTCTTGGTTGCTATATATTTTCCCTATATTTATTTTCAAATCAGCTGGGTTTTCTGCTGAAAACAGCACTCTTATTTTCTTTCCCTTGGAAGGATGTATTTATATTTTTAATTCAGAAAGGTTGCCATGTGGAGAGACTGGAAGTTCTAGGAGCAAGGTTGCAATGTGTGTGATGGGGGCAGTTGTGTATATTCTAGCACTGTGACAGGAATCATAAGTGTGGGCACTGGCTTGCTTGTGAATAGAGGAGCCATTGACATTCTGGGTCCTGATACAAGCTCTTCCAAAAAGTATTATCCTTGTGCACACTGCTTTCCTAGTCAAAAATCCCCCCACTGCTCCTGTGCCTGCTGTCACTGCCACGTGCCTTTGGGGTAAATCCTCTGGCCAATGCAGTGGCACGAAGGAGGAATTCAGCTCCATGACCCTCATTACTTGGGATAAGGACAAGCAGTAGCTAGAGAGACCCCACGTCAGGCAGGCAAAGCTCTTGCGGCACCTCAGGAGGGACACAGGTGGGAAGGATGTGCAGTGAAGGAAGAGGAGGGGATGGAGATGAACTCTCAGGAGGATCTGACCTCCCAGACTAAATGATGCCTTTCCCATACTTTAGATAATCCATCTCACCTGAAGAACATTGATCTGCACACTCTTTGTCTGAAAGGATGTGAAGAACTCCAGAGGGCAGTCTTATGATCTCCCTATGTGGTGGGCATTTCCCACCACAAAAGCCTTCCTCTCAGAAAGTATTTCTGAAAAAGAAGCCTTCCTCTCAGAAAGTATTTCTGAAAAAGAAGCCTTCCTGGTGGGGAGAGCTTGCTTGCAGAGGAAAGCCTCTGAGGATGGACTCTAATGGAAGGAACCCACAAGTCCTTTGGAACAAAACAGTGCCTAGCTTCTGACTAGCATTGTTGCTACCAACAGTCACAGCTTAGAAAACTTCATTTTGTAGTCAGTTCTCCAAATAGGAATTAAACACCCAGCTTTAGTTTGAAAATGAAATTGAACAACTTTTGCATGGGATCTGTTAACATTATTTTTAAGCCAGTTTATGAAAGCATTTCATTCCAGGAGGATGACTAAAATAATCTCAACTCTGACATTATAGATGAGATCCCAAACCCATCTGAAATCAGTATAGATGCTCCCATTTAGTTAAAGTGGCAGAGGTTTTATAGGAAGTGGCATTATTACAGCAGCATAGACATTATTTTTGTTCTGTAAAGGTGAACATTTTGCTCTACCGTTGTAGATCAGATTTTACCTGATCAAAGAAACCCTGTCATCCCATCAACCCTGGCCAGGTATGACATCCCATCAGGACTCTTAAGAGGCTTCCCATATTCAAAGGAGAATCATGAACATTATGGGTGTTTCAACATAATGGTAGGCTTTTTATTGTTAGGTAGCATAAGATGAGTGATTCTGAACTGTTATTTTTGAGGTGAAGTTTCTCTTTTCAGAGCATTCAGAAAAAAAATAAAAGGTAAATTGATGTTAACTGAAGCTTAGGTGCCATTTGCAAGCTCTAGCCCTCTTAAATTTTTTGATATAGAGAAATTTACCTTTACATAAATATTACTCATGATCAATTGAGTCCTAAATAATCCAAAGCCTTGGAAACGTCCTTGGAAAGGACAGGATTTTTCTCTATCTGAGAAATGCTTTCAGAAATGCCAAGAATAATAATGAAATCTATTGAAAAGACAAATTAGTGAAAATGTGTTGGATGCCATTGAACGAGGGTCCACAGGTGCTTTCTGGAACTGGGAATGTTTGGGGCATTGAAAAAAGGGCACAGCTGTCTGTCACTGAGGTGAATCAATGACCCTCAGCAGAGCCTGAAACTCACTAAGTCTGTAAGGTGGCCTGTACAAAGAGAGTTGTCAGCGTTGATGCAATTTCTAGTTAATAAGGGGTTGTCATATGTATGGCATACTTCATCACTGTTTCACACAGCGATTTAGGAGCTGATGTGGCTTAAGCTGAGTGACATTGTAATGGCAGAACAGGGGAAGTCAGATATGGTCTGCGGCTAATCAAAAGGCATTTGAAACTGTTTTACAGGTAAAGCAGATATGTGTCCAAAATAGTGTATTAACATATTTAATAAAATATGTTCTTTCTCTGTTATTGTTTTCAGGGACATGTCCACCCACAAGAGCATTTGTGCAACTAGAAATGTCTGAAAATTCAATAAAATATCTGGAAATACATCAGCCCTGATACCTCTCTACACACAGACCACCTAACGGACATTAGATACTAATGAGCTTCAGCCCGTGCTGAGGTGACATTTAGTTAAATGAGTAGAATCTGTCCAAAAACATTGATTAGATTTGGTTAGGGTACATAAGCATTGCTAAAAATATAAAGTGAAATTACATATGGGGAACCAACAAACGATTTGCATCCTGAAATATTAAACTGTCTCTCATCACCTCACACACATGCTCTTGAATTGTGATGCTGGGCAGAGATGAAACTAGCCATGCTCTAGTATTGACCTAATACAGTCAACACCCAAAATAATATCTGTTTATATAAATATATATATATTTTAAAAAACAACAACAAAAAGCAGGAACATGTTACCTTTGCTTGCATCTGCCCAGAGAGTGACATCATTGAGGTAAATTACTTGTACAGGCAGAGCTAATGTGGTAGGTGTAATGGAGACGCTGTGAAATGATATATTTAGGAAATCTGACATATTTAGGAAATCTATCAGGCAGCCATGATGTTGACAATGTTCAGAATTTGTCATTGGCCTTGAGGTCCATATGCTAGGGAAATCAAGGAAAAACAGAAGTAAATAGTTTTGTCTAAGTAGTTGTGTACCTTGTTGCATAACACAGGTTCAGGAATGAATTGATGGATAACCAGTGATATCAGCTACCTTTTTGCTGAATAAATAAGCATTTAGAAACCCTGCAGGACTCTACCGCATTGCTTCCAATGAGTTCCTCCTCCTACTGAAACATTCTTATCCACATCTTCAAGGCAAGAAACCTTTTGTTGATGTTCTTCCTCTTCCTACGCTTTTCCCAGATTTTACTGGAAAAAGGTCATCTCTACTCATGCAGCTGGAGTTTCTCATCCTTTCTGAAAAACAGCAGGGAAGAAGGTGCAGAGGATTGGAAAATCCTCGGTCTTGTTTTGATGTCAGTAAGAGTTTCAGTAAGCTAAAACAGCACTTCCAGGCTCAGAAAGGACTCTTTTATGACACTGCTTTTGGAAAGAATATTAGTAAATGTTATGTAAGCTGAGCCGAGCTGCAATACTTAAACCTTTCGTTGCTTTTCATGGCAGAGGAAAGAAGATATTATAAATATGTAAAATAAGGCAGTAGTACATTAACATAAATAACACTAATAAATTGTAAAGCTTTGTAGAAAACAGAAAATTGCTAATGGAATAATGCACATTTGTTGATTCTTGGAGCAGACACTGGCCATACATCATGCACCAAAGCAAGTGCTAAGAGCATCGGCACATAACAACGTTATTTAAACTTCTTTTATGGGTGAGATTAAATAGCTATCAAAGCAGCCCATACTGAGACTGCTGATTGGTTCCAAGAGCAACCGATTCCCTTTTCTAGTTTTTGTTTGCTTATAAGAGAATATCACAGGAACTTCAGTGTTTGGGGTTCCTCTTAATATTTACATCCTTAAAGCAATACCTTCCAGGAAGCTGATCACCAGATTATCAGTAATGAAAACTGCCCTCCCAAAAAAAACAGCTCAGAGGTTAAAAGCACAATTTCAAGTAATTCCCTGCTGTGACTATGCCTCACTCAACTTTGCCAGACAACCTCAAGAAAGGATTGTCATCATTCTGTCACTTCATTTCTTTGCTGCTTTGACCAACAGAGGCATCAACAAAATGTATTACAATGGGCGAAAAGCAGTGCAGATGCATGACCAACAGGAACAGAACCAAACCCATCGACTCATCGCATGTAGAGCACTGGTTGCAGTGACAAATAACTTTTGGTCACTTTAGTCTGGCATGGATTTGAATGAAGCAGTAAAGAACATAGGCAACACACACAGTGATCAAGGCTCCTGCAGAGGTGGTTAATGCCTTTATTCCCAAAACAGGGGTTTGTAGTTAAGACTGATTGAGGAGGGTCAAACATGTTCCTGCACCTGACAGGGCTGCACACCTTCTTGAGGTAGAACATGCCCAAGCCTTCCGCCATTCAGCATTAGCAACACAGAACCAAAAGCAAAGCTGCTCTGCTGAGAGGCAAAGCTATCAAACGGCATGCCTCTAGCCAGGGCACATGGAAAGCCTGCTGTTGTAGCCACACTCCAGTAAATTCTGCAGCTTTTTTAACTTGGCCCATCCCTTCTTGTTAAGGTATGAAAATACGTCAGAGCCAAGTTAAAGGGATGAATTGCAGACTGAAAGTCCTGGGTTGTTGATGCTTATTATGCCAGATAAAACAAATAATGGTGGGTTTTTTTCTTGGTTTGGTTTGGTTTGGTTTGGTTTAGTTTGGTGTGGGCTTTTTTTGTTTGTTTCTTTGCTTTTTGTTTGTTTCTTTCTTTCTTTTTTCCCTTTGGCACTAAATGGGCTTTTGAACTGAAAACAAATTCAGATATTAAAAAAGCTGTGGCTGTAAACATGGATAAATTAACAGGAATGAGCACTTTCACACAGGAGAAAATGATTCATTAACTGCTCTTTCGCCATTGTAGAGAGAACCCATTTTTGGCTTGTCCTCAGAGAGTCCAAGGATGCTTATAATACAAGCAACGTTTAGAAAAACTTCATTACACAGAGAAAATTCCAGGCTTCAATTTTTCTTCTTGAGAGAGTTCAGTAGCTGCTTTATTTTGTGTGTGCATTTGTGTATGTGTGTGTGTGTATTTATACACAAAATTAGGTTCTAGCAAAGGGAAAGTGCATTTATGCAAAAAGCAATTCATCAACCACTTCTGTGCTTAGAATTCACTGAGGTAATTTAGATACTTTAATGGCAAGGTAGTTTGGGTAAGGTATGCAATAAACGTTTCCCCCAACCCCTTCAAACAGTTAGAGTAATGGAAAATGTATGCTCTAAATGAATCTTTTCAGTAAAGTAATTCTTGTTTTAATTATTTATCAGTTAGAAAATATGAAATATAATGACATAGCAAACTTCTTTGGAACCTCTTTTCATGTTGTGGGAGCACTCTTACATTAGCTGGAGGTTTATGCCAGCTGTAACTAAAAGGCTAACATAATGCAATATGCGGCACTAATCTGTTTCTCGTAACATTAAATGAGCAGCAAGCAACTACCACTACGAGAAGACCCTTTGGATCTATTATTTGCAGTATTTTTACCATGGCCTTGACCTTAGTGATGTCAGGCATATATTACCTCTCTGCTATAATTTACTATTGACATCATGGATTAAATTTGTTGTTTCAGCTAATGCAACAGAGCAAGCAAGGTAGATTGTGAAAGAAAGCCAGCTGCTGAAATACGAGGGTTGTCAAGTATAAATTTACAAAAGATATTCAGACTGAGCGCAGAAGACAAAAATAAATGGACGGAGAAGCTGTTTTTGACAGACTGCAAAGGGCTAGAGACTTAAACTTGAACATTGTAAATCCAAATGTCACAAAACACTGCTACAGAATGTGAGACATGTCTATTTCTCAGGAATATAAATGGTGATAGGAAACCAAACTTCCAAGATGCTGTGCATTTTTTGAGAAGTCTATCACTATCTCCCAATAAGAAATTTAGTGATCTTTTTCTCTTTGCTTTAAAAGCGGAGAAATTCATCATTTAAATTCAGCGGCCAATATAATAAGTGTATTTGGGGCAGGAAGACTATAAAAATAGCAAAAAGTAAGTTTTGTATAGTCTTCTGTATTTCTAGGAAAGTACATTCCACTGACCGATATGTTCTCTCTGTGAAATTTATTTAATCAATGACATCTAATTAATTCTTGTTTGAGTATTCATACAGATAGCTGACATGTTCATACAGATAGCTAGGTTATGTGCCTGTGGAAGAACAGCACTGTATAAAAATAAAACACTTTATGGTACACTATGTTATTCACATAAGTCAGGCTGTGCCTTGCTGAGGGTTGCTGTGGTCTGTAGGGTGACGTGCTGCAGAGAGGAGCCATGCAGCGTGCCATCCGCACAGCCCAGGGAGGCAGCAAGGCATGCACAGGTCTGCCGCCGAGGCCACGGTGTGACCCACACTTGGCTCAGCTTCCAAATCCTCAAATGGTGAAGCAGGGACCTGAGGCTGAAAAAAGAGGAGCAGCATGCAAGCCAAAGCCTCCGCCTTGAAGGTTTTCAGCTCTGTGTTTGAGTCAGCAACAAGCATGCGCTTTCTTATTTCTTTACAGCTTGAGGGAATAAATCTAACTTGAGGAAATTAAACTCTGACTCCATGACCTAAGTAAGTTGTCAGCGCAGATTTAAGAGGAACATATCGTAGTCACAAGACCATCACTGAAGCAACTGTGGGTTCTACCAAAATATAAATAGAGGGTACCGCTTTGGGATAAATGCAGGACAGGATTGATACCTTTCTGTGTGATATTTGGAATTCCTCCAGAACAACTGGATTCTGCAAAATGCTTTCCTCCAGCGCAAGTCTAGCTGTGGCCTTACTGCCTTACTGATGAGATGGCTGCTTCTGGCAACAGAAGAGCAGGGGACTTGAAACAGAGTTCTGGAAGAGCAGGCTTTGCATTGGAAGGGCTTGGGGTTTCTTTTTTCTTTTTTTCTTTTGCTACCCTAAGTTCCTCCTAAATCAGTTTTAAATATAAAATTGGGATGGTTAAAGCAAACTATCCCAAACCTTGTTTTGACACATGGCTAAAACCAGTGTTAAGATGAATGGTCCTATTGTGCCAAAGATGCTATGAGAAAGGACCGAGGTAGGCCAGATCCAGGGAGCCTCCACGCCCCACTGACTGCAGGCACCTCTCCGGAGCAGCTCAGGTGCACTGTGCTGCAAGAGGCAAGAGCAACAGCACACCACACAAGCTTAGCATTAATTTTGATTCATTTTGCAGATCAAGTTTGTAACGCCTTTTGTAGTACTCTCTGGCGCTAAACGATTTACACCATTTTAGACTTTTCCAATCTTAACATCCATTACTTGTGACAATTCCAGATAGCAATCTAATTTTGGCAAGGCAGCATTCGTACCAATGGCTTCATTCAGCCTATATATCGATTTCCTCTAAGCTCTGCTTTTCTGGGAAAATCTTTTACACTGATACACCTGGCCAGCAGATGTGGCTGTGCTGTTCTACGTGATACAATTAATCTGGAAGGCTGGCGTCACAGTACTTTCCATGATGCTGTGGCAGCATTATTGTGATTCATTAGTGTCACTTCCTCGGCAAGTTGTAATTGGCAGTGCTATATTGTTTCTGTAAGAAGCAGTCACTGTGATGGTAGGAAAAGGAATGGCATATTTTCTTTTCTGAGGCAAACAAAGGTTATCCTTGTTTACGCATCAAGTGTAAATGTAAAATGAACAAGCTCCATCTTTAATTTACCTTTTCTACCTCACTGAAAAGCCTAGGTGTTAGAGGACAGCACTGAGATGCATTCACCAGACAAAAAGTGTTTCCTATTATTAATGGCTGGAGGAGCCCTCTGTGTAATCAAAGGGCACAGCTGTGGTGATATACGGCCAGTGACAAGCGGAGAGATCTTTCCTTCTCCCTGCTACAAGCTCACCAGCTTGCAGCCAGCAACTTCCAGCACTGTATATCTGCAAGATAAATAGCACAAGATATGAATATACGCAGTGCTTACAGTCTCGAAAAGTATTGTTATATCCCCCACATCCAATCATTCTAAATATGACTCGAGTGCATTTTTCACAATTTTAGGGCTATTCTTGCTGTTTGTAAATAGATACAGTTCCTGAGCAGAGATTTAAAGCCCTCTAACAGTGCTGCTTTCTGCTGTCTGATTGGGAAGTGGATGCCTGCGTAGTCAACGGTGTCAGCAGTGTGGCTTTCACGAGATTCATAGCCCTCCTTTGTGGTGACAAGCAGCACTGAGCTTATCTGTGAAAGGAATCAGCTGAAGAATGCACAAGGAATCATTTTTATTTCTCTTATGCACCTACACCAAGACAATCTAAGGAAAGAACTCATCCTCTTTAATTTGAGTGTATTTAAGGAAAAGGAAACAGGTTAGCTGTTTCTACTGTAGTTGTCTCTAGTCACATTTTTACAAAATCGGGCACAATATGTAGCACCAGTCCCTTGAGCTAAGGATGTATCAGAGCTGAGACAAAACTTTCATGCTAAGGGAGCGATCGCCAGTGAAAAGTAAGGCCAGCAAGGGTGCTGAGTAAATAAAAAAGGATGTGCCCTTTCACCTGCCAGACTTCTGTTGCTGTTGGTATAAGTGGGTCCAGATTTCCACAAAAATGAACCTGAAGCTGTCAGTGGGCAAGACCAGCCCTTTGATGGCTCGGTGGCAGAGGGGTGTCCCTGCACACGCGCGCACAGAGGAAGTCGGTGCCGCGCTGACCTCTCCGTGAACTTTCTCGGAGATGCAAAGATCAGCCAAGAAGGCAAAGGTCAGCATTCATGCTGGTCACAAACAAAAATCAGATTTAGCCAGGCACTGGAAGAGTCTTTCTGGGTCCTTGGATTATCTGAGCAAAACAATAATAAAAACATTTTGCGAGGTTGGTTTGCAAAGTCTCAGCAAGCTCAGTTCTGCTCCGCTCGTTTGACAACCTGTTAGAAATGATGTTCATTTTTCCTATGCGATATATTTACGCAGGAGAAAAATGGAGTTAAATAACATGAAGGAAGTAGCACGACATGAGAACAATCTGGGAATTCAAAGTCAGCAGTGATACTGCTTGTGTCATGAAACGCAGAAGTACAAGCTGAAGACATGAAATTATATCTCGATTGCCTATGAAGAAAAACATTGAGTTAAAGGCAAGGCAACAGTAAACGAAGTCTGCAATTTCAGTTATAATTGACTTCCCCAGCTCTTGCGCAGTGCTTGGTATCAGATTATAACACAGTAGTATCTTTGTTTAAATCAGGGGAAAAATAATCAGAATGAAATATACAAGTAATATAATCCTACTTTCAGCAGGTCAGAAGTGAAAATAAATGTGGTGATTCTGTTTCTGCTGTAGCCCGAGGTGGACATTTGCCCAAGTGACAGCACACAAAATACATTCTAGCACAAACCTCCCATTGACTTCAATGGGGTTCTGCTTTAACCCAGGCACAGCAAGTGCTATATCCTAGCAGAAGCACAAACTCCCACCATGGGAGGGTCTTTACTACAGTGCACTGCTGAGATCTTGTTCTAAGACAGGAGTTATTAGGAATGTTACCTTGTTTCCCTTTGCCTTTGTTTTTCTCACTGGCACAGTCCAATAAGGTGATGCAAATACTAAGTTCCACATGGGGCAAACGATGAGTGAAGCACAAGAAGAATTGTACAGAGATATGAAATTTTGGTTACAGATTGAAAAGGGTACCTTTAGCTTGTCATAGTGTACTTTAATAATGGTAGATGGCTCGTTGGTACAGTTTATCTAAAATATTATGAAAATTCTACATTTATCTTTCCAGAAAGTATTCCCAAGTAAAACAAAGTAAAACTTAAAATGTTTTGCCCATGTATCACTAAGGGTCACTTCAATTATATCTCAGCCCTTTTTTTTTTTTTTTTTTTTCTTTTTTGAGACTCATCTGGATTATTTTGACCACTTACCCATGTCTGGTGGCTCATAAGACAATTGCTCTTTCACCAGTAATTGCTCACTCTGGGGCCAGCTTTACTGTGCTTTCCTTTGTTAACAACAAAAAAAAAAAATGTAAGGTTCGTTCTCCAGCTTTTGCACTAGAATACGAATGAAAATGTTTCTGCAAGATGCAGACTTTGCAGCTCTGGGGCATGGCCTGCTTAGCTGTGAGAACCGAGGAGCTTTCAGAGCAGCGAGGTGCTGCTGCTAGCACTAAGGCTGCTTTGTGCCTGCTCCAGCGGTGGGACGGCAGCTCCTGGTCTCTTGGTGCCTGTTCCAGAGCTGGCGGCAGCTTCCAGCTTCTCAGCAAAGGGGCTTGGGGAGCATGGCCTGGGTGGTAATTCTAGATGAGGCTTGGGCCGGGATGATGAAGCAAGGCATAAATTAGACAAGTTCAATGGAGGTGGTATTTAATATACATAATACTGGGAGGGCTTACAGCCAGGGCTACTCCTCTGTCCTGGTTGCAGAGCAGAATAATGGAAAATCTGATCTTTTAATCTTCCTGCAAATATTTTAACTCCTTTTAAAGTCCTTCTCCCTCCAGTGCTGCTGAGTATGTGAGTGCTCATAGATCCCACAGTGGCTGTGGAGCCTCTTCTTGTCCCATCCGCCAGCAGAGAAATATTACCCGGCAGCAAATAGACTGCCCTGTCCAACTTTTACTCAGGAGTATGAAAGCAGCTTGCCAGGGAACACTCTGATCTACACACACTGACTTTTTGAAAAGCTGGAAGAGTCTAAGAGGACTGTAAAAGAGGCTAAGGTCATGCAAATGTTTTAAAATGGTAAACATGATGACTAATAGGCATTCAGCCTATTAATCTGAATAGAGCCATCATGCATGTCTTGGAAGCTTAATATTGGAGGCAAGCAGTAAATAATGAAATGATGGTGGTAGAGCATTCCTCCCTGCACACTTCCAGTCTTTTCAAGCAAACCTGATCTTAGTTTTTTGGGTGAAATGGCAAGTTCCATTGATAAAGCAACATGTACACACTAAATGGACTAAAATCAGCAAACAGCCAATAATAAGTAACTGGCAACTGAAAGCCACCTTCCCCTATTGAGGTCCAGCAGACACCAACCCTCCTGTTCCATAGCTGAGGGTGGCAGGGACACAGCACCCAGACAAGCAGAGCAGAGCAGGTCCAGGAGCAGCAACCACTGCCAGCCAGAAGTCTGTGGATCCCAGACAAGTCCATAGGGCTGAGGCAGGGCTGAGGTCGAGCTGGGAACTCCGGTCAGCAATGCCAGGTCAGCACTGGTGTGGTACAAGGCAGGACTAGGTGTACCAAAGATGGCAAAAGTCTGAGCTTAAATGCAGCATCAGAGCATTTAGTGTTAGTGAAAGTGTTAGCAGGGATATTGGGTCAGTTCTTGATGTATATTATGAAGCTAGGAAAAGGTTTTTAAAAAAAAAGTATTCAAAGAAAACAAGTCAGGAAAACATGCCTTAATCTCTTAAGGTTATCCAAGAGTTAAAAGGTGACAATCAAAGTCTGCAGGTATCTACATAAGGAAGAGAGATTTCTGATAACAAATGGCTATTTAGTCGAACAGAAAAAGGCACAGTAAGATCCAATGGTTGGAAGCTGCAGTACTTTCTCCAGCATGGGCCATTAATCATTGGAACAACCTACCGCAGGATGTGGTAGATCATTTGAAGTCTTTAAATCAAGGCTGCATCTTTCCAAAAGAGATTCCCTCCCTCAGACAGAATCTGCATCTGATGCAGAAAGTGCTACTTGGGGTTTGCACCCTGAATTACTCAGGACTGATATGAAAGTCCTTACAATGTATTAAATTAAAGAAAGAGAGCGGAAAAAAAAAAAAGAAAAAAAAAAACACTGTGTAGAAAAAGAGTGAAGATAAATAAGTGGGTGTTATAGGGCAGCGTAACTGATTCTCATGCCTTGTCACTAAAGTTCACACAGCTACTTACAAGGGCCAATTATGGAAAAGAAGCAGATTGGGGAAAGGAAAAAGGTATTCTTTCTAAAAGACATGCCTTCTATCCTTTAAACATAGTGTGATAAAGGCGTGCTTTTAGCTCGAAGTTCATCTGGTGAAGTTCTGGCTGAGCACAGTGATGGGCTCACCAGTTGTTATTTACAAAGCACGGACTCCTGGGCATGGTTAAAAAGTACCAGTTGGTGCTCTTTCAGTTAAATCCCATTCCTTTCAGGCCAATTTAATCATGCCTGAAAGAGATCTGTAAAACAGAAGCACTTTGAGTTTCCTACAGAGAAAAAAAGAAGACACCAGCCCGTGGGAGAGAATACAGCTCTTATGTCAGAAAGAGCAAATGCATAGGGTGCAATTCCACGGCTACACTTCTGAGTTCAGACCGCCTGAGTTTATGGCCAGAACTGCCATGGGGAGGGGCAGGAGTATATAAGGATGTACGCCACTATTTATAGTAACAGCACTAAGCGTTTATATAATTCTAGTGCTCTGCTCTGATGGGGCTTCCTTTGTGCTGAGACCTGCACAAACACATGAGAAAAGGAGGGAAGAAGACAATCTGTGCCCTGGAGGAGCTCTCTAGCCCCACACCTCTAGCAGTCTGCACAGAAAACCTGAGCTGCTCTTTTGGGGCTGCTGCCCAGACAGAACAAGGACTCTAGTTCCCTACCTGCTTTGAGCTGCATGAAAAATTGTTCTCTCAGATTTGATGTAGACGTTTTGCCTCTGATGTGCAAACAGCTGCTGGATGAAAGTGTCCGTTCCGAGCTCACTGAGCTTTTCATGATCAGAGGGTAACAGTAAAGATCTGGATTCAGAGATTATTCTGGCTCTGCTCCATCTGTCCCTTGGGATCCGATAGTTATGTCCCTAACCCTTCTGTGACCCAAGCATAAGTAATACGTGTAGGATGGCTCAAGATAGTGTATGAGGAAATGAAAACGCATAGTGATATACCTACTAATTTGTTATCTGCATGCCAGGACACATGAATGAGGCAGTGCGTATGCAGGCTGCGTGTGTGTGCTGGACATGTGTGTGCTGGACGTGTGAGTGTGTGCAGGCTGCATGTGTGTGTGCGCATATACATGCTGCACATGTGCATGCTGTACGTGTACACCACCACCACCACTGAAAGATGACAGATTAATTAAAATTGGAAGCTCTGTGGAGTAGGTGTTTTGTGCCTGTATTGTTCCTGGTACAGGAATGGGAGTACAAGCCCAGGTCAGGGCTCTGAGTGCTGCTACAGCACAACAATAATACTCAGTCACAACAGTTCAGCAGAGTTCCTACTGTTGAGTCCTTCAGCTCATTTCACATATTTTGCCATTTACATTGTCAAATCACTTCTCCTCTTTCCATAAGCTTATAAAAACAAACAATTAGCTAAGAAAATATCTAGGGCTTTTCTCCCCCCACAAGCCCATTTTAGTCTTCCTCTTTCTAAAGCCTGCTGTTGGGCTGAGCAATATTATCCCCCCTGGGGTCTGCGTCTCACCAGTGATGGCAGCCAGATGAGGCCATCCCAGGACCATCCCCGCAGAGGCCGAACATCCCTCCGAATTACCCCACCAGTGCTGCTGACTGGAGCAGCCAGTGTGTGGGCGGGAGGCTCAGCTGCTGTTCAGCAGTCACAGCACCGGTAGCCCCGTCTGTCAGTCATCACGGCCCAGATCCCACACTGAAACCTCCACAGGCTTCACATCAAGCCTTCAGCACTGTTATACTTCAGGAATGCGTGTGCATGTGTGTGGTTTCTGGGTGTATGTTTTAATTTTGTTTTGTTTTGGAAATACCAAGCATGTCCTTTGAGACCATTAGAAATGAGTTTTATACAGACATGGTAAAAGACCACTGTAGGCAAGGATAATAAAATATGAAATTATTATGAGAGACAAAACAACTGGTTTAAAAGAGGAAGTGCTGAGTTTTTCAAGCTCAGCAAGTGTGATTATTTTTCTCTTTCATTTTCTGTGTGCCTGTGAGTGTACAGAGTCCTAATTTGAGAACTGGAAAAAAAATGGGTTTGTTTATGAGCAAGCATTATAAACTCATCTATCAGACTCATCAGTACATGGGGCAAATCATAAATTACCATCTCAGTGTTGGCTTTAAGGGAACAATGGCAGTTACCCCATGTGAGGATGTGCCCCTTATTTCTGAATCAAGGAAGCTAAGAGTTTTGCTTCTGGCAAGGACAACTCTAAAAGGAATCATTCCTAATGCAATCTGTCCTTGAAATAAAGCTCCCTCTCATCTGCATTCCCTGTCTCATCTGATATGGTCTTCAAATATACAATTTTCAGTGTTTTCATATGACACTGTTGGGATGGGAAAAAATATTTACAACATGATTCCTAACAGAATCTGCATGAAGTCATCACACGTTTGAGTTCCTGCTAGACATAAATCCATTATCTTGCAAACTGTGTTGCTCACATGGCATTCCTACTAAGCAGCTGCAGATGATAAGAGCTACTCTGCATAATTTGCTTTGAAGTATCTTTGAGACAGGATTAACCAGATGATGTGCTCTTTTTTTCTGTCTTTCCCTCTTTCTCTCTCGTTGTTGTTGTCGGCAGCAGCATGCTCCTACAGAAAGGTTTGTGGATTGCAGATACCCATGTGGTATATGTGCTCCTTGTGAACAGATTGTCTGTATCTTACTGTAAATGTGTTAATGTTTGCACTGCTAGAAATAATGGGCATTTCTCCCACACACAGAGAAATCTGAAACTGCTGAAATCAGCCAGGAAGAAACCACTGCAATTAGCCAGTATGAGTACTTGACAATACCTCCGATTTACCAACACATGATTCTTCTATTTATCTTTCCATCAGCTTTCTTTCAAGTTCAAATATCATTGTTTTTCAATCATGCTTTTGATTGAACCACAATTTCATTAGCAAGAACACTTTGGCATTACTTGAAAATTAGAATAATTTATATTTGCATTGGCTGACAACATCTATCTTCCAAGAGACTGAATTGTTTTGTAGCTTCTTCCAAGGGATAGTTTTGTTGAGTGGAGAACCACATCTTTGCCCATTCGTTTTCTGCATCACTTGTTATACACAATGCAAAGGAAGTGACTATGAAAACGCAAATGAATATCCTTGTCTGAGTAGTGTTAATATGATAGCATGCTGTACATCTGAATGGCTGAGAAAAATGAAAGGATAACAGTCTGAGCTGTGGAAACATGAGCTGAGAAAGTTGGAATTCAGATTTACTTCTTCTTCCTTCTCAACTCCAGTCCTTGAATAAAAGAAAGAAACATTTATTGGACACAAACTTTAAAAACCTTAAACTCATCAGCTTGTATTTGGCTCTTTGTCTTTTAACGCTCAAATGAAAAACCTCATCAAAATTAGATTAAGATGGTAAACTAAATCAAGGTCAACTTTTTATTAACTTTTGCTTTTACCTCGCCTCTTTTTAAAAGCATTTGCTCTGAAATCTCCCGGCCGCCGCCGCTGGATGTTTAGTGGCAATACTGCAGACTTTTAGGTTTTATGGATTCTACAAGAACAATATAACATGATACTGACAATCATAAACAGATACTAAGTTGTTTCAGTTTGGAAACAATTGCAGCCATATAACCATTGGTGGGCTCTTTTATATGAACTTTTATTTTTCTCTGTACAATGACTAACATGGGAACTATCCCCTATCCAATAGAACAGCTTGTATTTGCTCAGGAAATGGTTAAGTTACAGCAGGTCACCCCTGGTACTTCATGGAAATGCTTTGATTTGTCTTCCATACAAAAACAGTTAGAGTCATTTATTTTACTAACTCCCCTCAGAGCAGAACCTCAATACTATCTTAAAAAAATTAACTTCACACATGACTTTGTCAAGAAGCTTATTTCCATCTCAAGAAAGTTCAAATTTCACAAAATCTGGACACTGTGTAGTTAAGAGGACAGACTTTGGAAATGTTATTTCCCTTCTTTTTGCTGCCCATACTACCAATTCAGCTGTGGACTTTTCAGGTGATGTTTATGCAGCACTTCCTAAGCATATAGAAATGTCTGGACTTGACCAGGTCTATGCAGCTTGGCCATTACCAAGAGGGCTCTGGGCAAAATCGTGGTCATGCCTCCAGACTGCATTCTGGCTAGTTCAAAGACTAATCTCATGGATGTGTCCACAGCAGTCATACTTTCTGAAAGCTTCTGACAATTTAAAAAATATTTGGCATATCTGAAAATAGGGAACAATTCTGGACTAATTACTTTCAAAATGGAGGAAACATAGCTGCAGTCCCCCCCAAAAAAGATTGGAAAGGTGGCTTAAAGATACAAATAGATGTAGACGAACAGCATCAGTTTGGGATATATCCTATGCCCCCATCCCCTGAAGAGGCATTTTTTACTATTAAATTTGAATATGTCGTGTAAGGAAAAACAAAGCAAAACAAAACCCCTGCTCCTCACAACTGTACCTCCTGTTGTTTAATTATTGTAGTTTAGTGGTGATAAGTCTAGTTCATCTTGTGCATCCAGATTGGTTGAGAATGCTATCTGGACTTGAAATAGAGAAAAAATAAAAGATTTCTCTTTGTTACAATTTCAAAGCACTTCACATTCACCACAAACCGCCTGCAAACAGTAAAGCTCAGAATACCAGCCTGTATCAAGTCATTAACCTTTTAGGACTCAATCAAAGCAGTGTTGTGTGACACTTTATTAATGAATGCTTTAATGTGGTATATAAAAGCTAACAAACATGGAAACTGGCAATGAATCATCAAATTTAATATTCCATCAAACATTTCATTTTGAAGAATGACACTTCTTAAAAATAGTCCAATGGCATACAAGTTCAGAGGAGTGCCTTTAATGAAATTCATCCCCCTCTTTTTAGGACTTTTCAAAATTGTGTTTAGATGCCCAACAAAAGCAAGAAAAGTACATTAAAAATTGAAGCAGTTATGTGACCTTCTAAATAACATTTGAACATATTTTATGGAATCTGTTGTGAAGAGTGAAGGAAGTTGTCCTTATAAATACACTTGCAGTTTAGGTCACACATTGTCTGCAGTCATTGCTAGGAGGCAAAAGCCCTGTTGTAAAACAGCTGGGCTTCTTGGCTTGGGGCAAAGGCAAATTCCACAGCCAGAAACCTAATTAGACACTTTTGGAATTCACGGCACCCTTTCACGATATGACCTTTTCCTTTCTGTCTTCCCCTCTCTTCTCTCCAGCTCCCCCCCATATGTCCTCCTCCCCCCACCCTCCCACCCCCTGTGAACATTTGATCCTCTCCTTACTAAATATGTTGCTTTTTTACATAAATACTGTCTGCTGGCCAAATCCAACTCTGCTGGTTATTAGAGCAACTTGGAAGTCATTGAATTGATGTAATGACTAAATTTGTCCCTGTGATCCATTTAGCTTCTGAGTGACTCAAAGCTTATCCAGTCTCCTAAAAACTTCCAAAAATATGTGCTGCAGAGCAGTGTGTCAAAGGAATGGTTTAATCCGTGCTGGAAAATTTCGGGAGTCCCCAAAGAATTCTCATCTTGCCCAGGAAAATATTCTGACACTAAAAAACAAACAAACAAACAAAAAAAAAAAAACGCAGAAGCATGTTCTAAACATGACTCATTGCCAGGGTACTTACCTGAATGGGGAAAGCCCAGGTTCAAATTCCTGGCAGGACTTGAACCTGGGTCTCCCAGGTCACAGGTAGGTACATCAACTCCCGGCTGCATACTGGATTTTTTTTTTTTTTTGCCTTTTTTTTTTTTTTTTTTTGGTGGGGGGTGGTGATGGTGACAGTGGTGGTATTGAAGTAGCAATTCTGTTCCAAAACTTACGTTTCTCATTGAAACATTTTGCATATCTGCCAAATATTTTTCAGATCATCAGATAGGTATTTTTCAATAAACAGTATTGCTACAAATTTGCTAACCACCTATCCTCAAACATATTCAAAGCTTTTCTACAAGGATGATAGACTTTAATTTAACTGGTACTTGTATCAAAGAGAAATAGTATTGAAAAGTACCTAGACATAAGGATCTCAGTGTCTTGTAAAATAAATGAATAACTGATAGAAATGAAAGGCTATTAAATGCCACTGAAGACGCATAATTTACAGTGAGACTATTACATATCATTTCCTTGATTTTTTTTTTATAACTTAAGTTGTAATTCTTATACAAACTCATTTCCAGCCAAAGATCATGTTCCCTCACACGGATTTTTCACTTAGCTAAAAATTGCAGGATCCATCCATTAAAAAAAAAATAGCATGATAAATAGGATATTTTAACTGAATTGGGTAATGGAGAACTGCTGTGCCACTCTGGAGAAATGTCTATAACTCACTTATGCCTTCTGGTATTCGTATAACATGTTGACTCATGAATCACAGAGTACCTACCATAAAAAAAAACGTCTCCTTGACAAAAATACATTTTACTCAGCTGAGATTTAGAGTGAAGATTCATGCCTACATTTTTAAAATCACAAATGCTATTGTTACACTTGGGGAGTTGTTTTTGTGTATCTGCGGACTTCAGTAGTACACTTCCTGTTCCAAGTTCCACAAAGCACTAAAGAATTTCTTCTTGTCGTGCTCGAGAAGGATCATTCTCATTTTACAGATGGAAAAGCTGAGGCAGAGGAGCTCATCGAGCTAACCAAAGGAGAAGTGAGGCTCCACTCCTGTTTTCCATGGTTGCCAACACCAGTGGCAGGAAGCTTGCTTTCATTGCAATTACCCAGTAGCGATCCCTCTCCACTGTTACCCCTTTTCAGATCAAATGGGCTTTTTTGGCTTTTGGACCACTCTGCCTGCTTGTTATGGAACTACGTGTTTTTCCCTATTCAGAGGAATTCTAATATATTGTGGTTTTGTGAGGAAAGAAATACGAGGGTCTAGGCAGATTTTACTGAAATAGGTGGAGTACCACGCGATGTCCGTATGCTTTTGTCTCAGCTGGGAATGACAAGCAACAGTAATTGTCACAGTCACTGACAGTAGTAAAGGGAAGAAATTGAACAGGTACAGGGTGTGCAGGGGATGGCCAGAGCTGGGTTTTCCTCCAAGGAAAATGGGAGCTCATCTCTCAAGGCTTGTGGAGCGGAGGGTCAAAATCGGCTGGTACCTGGAAGTGCCAGAGGCGCTGGTAAGAGGAGACCCTGGCAGAGCAAGTCTCAGCATCAACAAAGAAAGAAACAACATCCACAGGGCTCTCTGTGACTGCAGGCAGACACGATATCACCTCTGCTGCTGGGATGAGCAAGGCTTCTGCAGCTGTCCAGCTGCAATGGGTCACGAGTGCTGGCTGCGGGTGCTGTGCGCCCCAGTGCTGCACCTCCAGCCAGGTCTGGTGGGGTGCAGCACCTCCATCATCCTGGGACCCCAAATATCCCTCGTTTCACCTTCCAGAACAAGCATGGATCCATCACACGCTGTTGCCATTTGCACGGGATTAGATATTTAAATCAGAGAAAAATATTGTTCATTATCATTTGCAAGTATCATTTTAATCACAAACTAAACCTCAAAGCAATACTAAGCATGTATGATTGCTACCTGGTCAGCATCATCAAGGTCCTTTGGAAAAACTAATTAGTATGTTACTATATATCTACATACCTCGGAGATAAATGTTGTTTGCATCTCCTTCCCTAATGACAGAGTAGAGATTGTTCAGTAAAGCACCCTACCTCTTAATATGCAGGGTTTGTTATAGGAGCGGCTCAATTCATATTTCCACCAGTTTGATGGTAAGTGAACAGCAGTAGCAATATTAATCTGCAGTAACCTGTCAGTGAACTCTACAGCTAATATGATGTAGTTATGATTTTACCATCAATCAGAACTGAACAGGCCCTGGACAATCCTTACAGCACTGCCTCAAAAAATCTAATTGTGCAAAAGCTTCATCGGTTTCCAACATTTCTTTTTTATCTGTCACAGACTTTTGGCCTACTACACAACCTTTTATTATTGGTCTTATTGCATTAGCTTGTTGGACAAAAAAGAAAAGGCTAAATCTAAGGGTTCCCCTGCATTCCATCATTTGTTACCATGCGGGATCCTATTTGACAGATCCATATTATTTTAGATTTAGATAAATATTATTAGGACATATGGTTTCGTGTGAACTTTTGAACCACTGATTGCCAACATATAAAAAAAGACAAGTAATATTTTCACCTCTACATTTGCATGTTCAAATGTAAAAGAAATATAAAATAAAAAATGGAAGAATTGAGCTGTATCACAGAACTCAATCTTAGATGAAATGTAAAACCACCTTTTTTTTTTTAGTTAATTTTATTCACAGAACAGAAGAGTGGTTGAAAAATGAATTATCAACAACAAATACAAACTTTCACAGAAATTAGAGTTCTATTAGTAATTAAGATAATGACATTTTTCTTTTGGGGCATTTTTAGTACAACCATCTATTATGTAGTTTTGTAGCTTAAATTAGACGTGTGTGTGTAAATATCATAAAAGAAGCACAGACATGCATTCTCAGCGAGAAGCTTTCTTTCAAACACTGGCTGTAAGAGATTACAACTTGCTGTAAGATACATTACAGCCATACATACCATTTCTGGTGAGTTTACTATGCCAGAAGTTCTAGTGTAACTTTTGTGATTTTAAACATATAAAAGCATCAAGGAAGATGAACTATTAACATTATCTGTTTAGTCATTTTAATCTTTTGCATCTTAAATGTAATCAGGCTTTTCAGAACTGAAATTGCTAATCAGCATGTTGGATAAATGTTTCCATTCTAAAATGTGCACATTTAGAGATAACAGCTGGCTGTAAAGAATATATTTATATTTGAGATTTAATGTATCACAAACTTTATATTTGATTTCATTTAGCTTTACTCAGAAACTGAGAATATTTTTGCTAGCATGATCTTTTTTGACAGCAGTTTTACAGCAGCAGAAAAGCACAGAGTAATAAATGAGGTGTGCATACAATGCATTATGTACTCTTTAAAGCAAGCGTGTCCTTTTAATAAAACAAAAATTTTTATGCAGTTTCAAATTATTTCATCTCTTTCTAATGTGAGCCCAATTCATGCAAAGCAGTAAAGATTGTGCATGCCCAGAACACAGACAGTACGTGCTCTTCTGCACTACTGTGATTGTTCATTAATTTAGCAGTCTGTCTAAAAAATTGAGGGAAAATCACTTAAAAAAAAAAAAAAGAACTCTAAAGTCAAAGAAATATTTTGACTATATGAACATCAAATGAATAGCTGAGTTTTAGCCCTCGATCAATCATAATGTAAAGTAATTGTAATCTAATAAAAATAGCCATACAAAATAGGGAAATGGCTGTTGCATCCTGTTAAAAACATGTAGGAATGCAGCTTTGGAACTACTGAGAGAGCCGAGGTTGTGGAAAGACAAAAACAGGATGTTAAATTGTTACGACAATTGGAAGCAACTGATTTTTTTAAGCACCTATCGCCACTCGTGATAATTTGTTAAACTGCCTCTAGGGGGTTCTGTGCGACTGCGATTTTGAGAACACCTACCACCAGGTCAGCAGAGGGAGAGGCACAAAGGGTGTGAGGGGAATTTCCGCTCGTGGAGAAGATGTCCAGCCACGTCCTCATGGCTGCAAATTGGACGGCTACATTAGCCTCAGTTTTCTCTGAAGCAAAAATAGCAAAAGAAAGTGGTTCAGATCTTCAGCCCGCTTTAAAATGTGTACTGTCATTATGTTAATAATAGAAACGTGTTATAATTAATGTAATTACTTTAAACTGCATATATGAATTTTTTAGGCAGCTGTATTCAAAAGCCAACCACAAAATTGTTCATTCCACTTTGTGTTTTTAACAATGATTTAACTTTTTGTTTTGGAAAGCTGTCAGTGAGGAATGCTAGTTTGACTTCATAATTTCATACCCCACTTTTTGCACAAGCTTAGGTCTTTACTGCCCTGTGATATTTCTCCTCTATACTTCACAAATCAACTACAGCAGGTTATACAGGGTTCCTGCTTACTTCAAAAAAAAATCATTAGACTGTTAATAATAGAATGAAAAAAAAATAATGTAAAAGTTGGTGTGGTACAATGCATTGCGCCTGGCCAACCACAAATATAGCAATAGAATTATAAGCTCAGTTGGTTAGAGAAGAATAATGCCACATCCATTAAAATGAGTTCAAAGATTAATAACAGTATAATTAAGAAAAAACCTCAAGCCATTCTTTAATGAATATTTTAACAAGAGTAACAACATTCAGGGATTTTTTTGTAACTAACAACTCTATTAGTCCAGATTTTTCAAACATGAGAACATTTAGTCAGAAATCCCGATTTTCTCCAGAGAAGGTCAGTGAATGAGAAGCTGGATATTACAAGAGTCTGCTAAATCATTCTGGTTTCTTGTGATGCCTGCAAAACAGCTCGCGCACTGCAACAATCCAGTCCTCTCAGCCATCAGTGGCACACGATGGTGGCTCTTAACCAGATGCACTTGTAGTGGAATTGACAGAATTAGAGCATTCAAATAATTCAGATAATGAGATTTTTTTTAACCTTTATCATGCACATGTTTTTTTGGTTGTTGTTATTAAAATTAAAAAAAAAAAAAAAGGAAATAAATGAAGATTCTAGCTGTCACCACTTTTACTATAAATTATAAAACACCTCTAGATATTCAATAGATATTCAATAGTTGAGAGGCCCTATTTCAGCAGAGCACTTGGAGACAGAGTTAATTTTTGGTAATTTTAAGTCAAACCTGGACATTCTGCTGAGTAGGGAGGGATGAATCCAAGGCTGGCTGAACTGGTGTCACAGTCCATAGCTAGGCGTAGGCCTGTGAATGTTTATTTTTGGCCATGGTCCTTCTCATGATGGAGTAACCCCTCTGGGGCTACTGCAAGAGAGCTCGGCCCTCTGCCTCCCAGCACGCTTCCCTTCGCCCCACCTTTGCTTTCCTCCCTCTTTGGCAATCCAGATTGAAATGAAAGTTGGCCAAAATCGAATCAAGTAGCTTGTGGTTTTAGCAGTCTGGGGGACTTTGGGCAAGTTTCGTCCCAGTCTCTGCATGTAGCTAGAGCCAGCCCACACCGCAGGCATGCGGAAACTGGGTGAGGGGTTCGGCAGCCCCTGGCGCGTGGGAAAGGTCTCTGACGGCCTCGCAGAGACAAGGCCCCGCCTTGCCGGGTATTTGTGGCATGGACATTATGACAAGAGTAGAAAAACCACAGCAATGGGCTTTGAGAGGGACTGCAAAACATACAGCAAAATTTGATAGTGTGCAGCTCACAAGAGCGTGTTGCACTTCAGACAGAATATCAGCTGCTCGCTAAGTCACTATACCTGTACATTTCTATTTGGCATTATACTGTGACTGCAATATGAGTTGGAGCAAAACTGTAACCAGCAAGCAGGGAAGCAGAATTTAAAAAATACTCAGTTAGACTGATACATATTAGGTGCATTTTTTTCTCATTTTAAGCATATTTTAAAATAAAATTGTATGTGTTTCAAGACAGTTAAAAAATACCTTTTCTTATACTCAGAAGACCAACTGTACTACAGAGATTACACCAGTAATTGCCTCTTTTATCCCACAAAATAGATATTCATCCAGTGAAAGCAGGTGAGCAGAACAGCATCTTCTCAGCCCTTCCTAACCAAGATGGAGGTCTAAGAAGTCCTGGGTGTTCTAAGCAACCCAAGGGATCCCTTCTGAACTCCCCTTTTCCAAGACGATAGCCATTCTGCGAAGGGTAAGATGTATACTTGACACAAGGACTGTCTCCGAACCAGCCCACAAAAGAGGCGAGTAACATGAGTAGTGAATGTCTCTCTCTTACACTGTGGTCAGTCACAGGAGGCCTCATTCAAAGTACAGTGAGGTTAATGAGACTTTATATGTTTGCTCCAAAGAAATTTGTCTCAGATTCTGTACAACTATGATCAGCTAAGTGGAGAAAGACTAGAAAAATAAGAGAAATCAAAATTCATAAAATTGAAAACAAAATGGGTGAAAATGAATCAAACACATACTTTTCAATATTAAACTATTTATTTCAAGATATTTTCCTTTTTACCATTTATTTCTATTATTAGCCTAAGTTTCAAAGGAAAACATTATTTTGAACATTAAAAAAAAAAAAAGACACACTTTAAAAATTAGAAAAATTTCCCAGTATTTTCTGAATCAAACAGTTCTGAAAGCTTTTTGGTTCCAGTGACTCATTGTTTTTAAGAGAAAACACACCATTGTTTTCTCATGCAGAGCTCTGGACCAGTCTACATGTGACTCCCTATTCCCTTGTGAAATTAAAGGGAGAGGATTGCTGTCTTGTCAGACATTGGATCCATTGCTTAATACTTTCATGAAGTGGGTAGGCAGTTTGGGAGTGTTCATAATCTTCTTTATACATCAAAAAATAATTCATAGCATTGTGTGCGTAATGCAATAAGGAGATTAATGTCAAACTTAAAAGGAGCATTAACAATAAAATAAGATTCATAACCACTGCATGAAAGCACTTGAAACTAGCTGCTCGCCTGGCTATTTTCTGATACATTGACCTTCTGCACAAAGTGAGGGCAGAATTCACAAGCCTGTTCTCCATTCCCATCAGAGCTCAGGGGAACACTTATGACCACAGCTGACCACACAGCCTCTGTGCTTTCATTCTAAGCCAAGAGGCCAATAGTTTCCTTCATAATTGAGCTGAAGGACATTTAAAAATAATTAATAGGATTTGGTGCAACTAGTATTATTTGTTGTGTTGTGTTCATTCTATTTTTTATTGCTTGCTTCCAGAGCTTAAAGACTTTTCTTAGGAAAGGTTGAATACCAATGGTTCTGAAAGTAGTCCCAAGGCAAAGCAGAATATAAATAGCTCCACAAGCACAACAAGCTAAAGGCTCCACTGAGGCGAAAGAACATCAAGTAATTAAAAAACACTGAATGATATAAATAGGGAATAGCCCTTTACAGCTGCAGACCATATATATTAAAAATACTATCAGGAACTGAGTTGTTTTTACCTATGAAACTTACGGAAGTAGCGCACAAACAGGAAGGGTGAAGGTACGGGGGGAACAGTCTGTTCCACGAGCAGAAAGGAACTATCGAGGGTTTCCCTCGAGGAAGGAGCAGGCTTGCCACCCCTTGGAGGAGTGTGTGAGCCACTGCAGACCCACTAGTAGCACCCAGCCTGGCAGTTGGGCTCCACGCTGCTCTTGCCTTTTGTAGTCCCCAGCCAACCTGCTGGAGAGCTGACAGGGGAACCATGTCTAAGTGATGGGCATGGGCTGGACACATGGCCGGGGTCTCCACCACCACCACCTTACATATTTATTCATCTATTAGATCATTACCTACAGCATAACTGTTTGATTTTCACGGGGGCTGGTTTCTCCATACTCTCTGTGATATCCACTGGCAGTGCAAACCCATTCACATGTGCTAGCCCTCTCTGATGGTCCTATATTACCTCGAAGTTCTCACCCATAACACAATTAAATTTAGTAGGCAACCTTCTTCTTGGATGAAGACATTAACAAAAAAAAAAAAAAAAGATTTTTCTATTTCACCCAGATCATTTCACAGACCTCTCCCTGCTGAATTATTTAGGGCTACGATTAACAGATGTAGGACTGCAGTTCATGGGAGAGAGAAAATGAGGACTGGATGTATGCAGGCTCAATTCTTAGCAGCTATCTGACTGCACATTAGAAAGATGTGGTTTTTTTTTCTCTCTTTTTCTGTGGACCCTGCAAACTGGGATTGGCTTTTCCTTTCCACAGGAAGTCCTGACATGCAACCAATGTGCGAGGCCTTCTGAAGTCTCTCGAGCCCCTGAAGGCTGTGTGTATTTTCTTCTAAGTAGGGCCCTACCTGATGTTGCAGCACCATCCATCATGTCAGCAACCAGCACTGCTCTGGGGACATGATTTGTTAGTTAACACAGCCTTTGTTAGCTGGCTCTCCAGTAGCACACACCGATGGAGACCTGCAGCTTTCAGAAAATTTCCAACAATAGATAAAAAAGGGCTTAGTGAAAACCAGGCCAGGTGCAAAATATACACTGATTTGAACCGATCAAAAACTTGGCCAATCATATTCATTATCTAGATTATGTTCTCTACCACAGAAGCTGCACTGGGAGACAGGTTACTTTTTGGATTAAAATCTAGTTTTAATATCCTTTTAAATATATGTAAGGTGCAAGAGCCCTGGGTGGAAACTGGAAGTATATGGACTTTTCTCTGTTGTTTTTTAGCGCTTTATTTATAAATGTAAGAGCAAGCATAGACACAGTGCAAATATTCTAACAACTACCAGTGCACAGGAGTACAAATTGGTATGCTGCATCAGAGAAATAAAGGAGAGGGCTGATAGAATGGGGAGAGTAATTTACTGTGCACTGGTCTCAGCTGCCAGTGATTGCAAAGGGAACTCAGCAGATGTTTTTTTGATAAAGGTTGTTTCTTGCTGCAGCAGCAGCAAAATCCATAGCATTATTCTGTAGGACTTTGCACATCATGATTCTGCCATTTCAGTTTGTCTTAACAGCTGGATGATTAAAAAAAAAAAAAATGTTCCAGTGGATTATTTGAAATTTGTCATGTTGATTTAGTTTCATTACTGTTATTAAATTTTATTCTGGAATGGTTTACATATCGAGAATGCATAATGGGTTTCTGTGTAGCCTGGGATTTATTCCTTGAATGAGGAAAGGACTCTAGTGTGACAAAGTCATAAAGCCTTATTGACTTGATCCTTTGCCATAAACACAGGATTCAAGGAGTTAGGCCGAATATTAAATTGATAGGATGGTTGTATTTTCATCAAGAGAATAACCTCTTCCAAAATAAAACCTCACAGTAAGTCTAGATCTACAGAATTGTTTTAGAATTCTACTATTCCCAGGATAGAATAGGAAAATATTCTCCTAATTAAGTAGGCACTAAGGTTGAAGAGAACCAACATAAATATGCATATTTAATGCACTATCCAGATCCTGAAGCAAAACAAAATAAAATTAAAAACGTAACAAAAATTAAAATTATATTGACATATGGAAGGATTTAAACAAGCAAAAGGATGCTTCTAAACAAAGAAATTCTGAACACGGAAAGGGCTATCAAAATTGAAGCTACACTGAAAGACAAGATGAGCCAACTAAAACCTTATACCCAAACAAATTGAAGTTACAGAGGGTACTCAAATTTGATTTTAGTTCAGCTTTTGGATCTCTTCTTTTCTGATGGGACCACTCACAACTCTAAAAAACCTTTGGAGTTGGATCTAAATTTTGTGGTGTAAGCCAACACTTAAATGTGAGTGACTGCCATTTTGTCACATTCCAATTTGCACGTAGGAGAAAGCTGCCATGTCATATAATGTAAATTATGCAAGATTGTATGTCACCTCAGAGAGATATACTCTTGCTGATTTGTAAATTAAAGACAAACCACAAAAGTTCCTAATTCCTTCATAACATAACTACTCGTGAGTTTCTGCTGAAAGACTGCCATCAAAAGGCAATAAATCTTCAGGAAATAATATCACAATGCTAGCTTTAAAGCACTCATGACTTTTTCCCAACTTTCTCTGGAATATTTCTTCCAAAAGAAAGCAGATGGCAAAATACTCAGTGAGTCAACTTTTGTGTTCAAACACTCCCAGGGGGTTCCATTAATTCGAGTAGTCTCTACAAATGCCCATCTTTGCCCAGCATCACCATGTTTTTTTCCTCAACGTTCTTCACTTTATCAGAAGTATTATTTGAAACCAGCATTGTTATTAAGTGCACTTTGGACGCAGAAACATATCGAGAGAAAATACAAATTAACGCTTGTAGATGAAGTGGATTGACAGATCCAGGGCACGCCCAGGTCCAACCTGGACTGATCTTCTCCCGGTGAGGCCGTTAGATGGGTGGACCATGAACCGACCTTTTTGCTTCTCTGCCAACCTAGCTACGCAAGCAGCAAACCCAGGTCTTCTCTGGAAGCCAAAGACCACCACTGAGCTGGAGTTTCTCAAGAAGCTAAATCACTGTGGAGCATCAGATTTATTTATTTACTGGTGTACCAGGGAAAAACAAACTCCTGAGAAGACAGATTTTCAGAAGAATTCAGTACTGGCGTCATTCTGTCTCTATTGGTGTCAGCAAAATCCACTGAAACAAAATAAATCCAATGATGGACAATTCCAAAAATCTCCCATCCTGTAAACCATGAAGAAGTTCACAACTTCATTAGCGGCATTGCCGCTAACGAACAAAGCCTGGCCGGGTCAAGGACACCGCGGGTGGTGCGGGCGACGTGCGCCTGTCAGCGGGGAGCGCCCTCCCGGCGTGCTGGCAGTGAGGACCTGCCGTTGCCAGGGGTGACAGCACTCGCAGGGGGCCCGGGCCTGTGCGGCCTAGGAGCCAGCGCTCAGCCCAAAGAAGGGAAAAAACATCAGGGACAGAAATGCAGCAGCAGTGGCTGAGCACCAGGGAGAACCCGATGCGAATATAACCGCATTCCTTTCCAGTGCGATGAATAAACATCAGAAAACACAAGGAGCATGTTCCAAGTAACAGAGGGATTTTTCTAAGAACACAGCCAGCTCGCTCAGGTTCAGCAGTGCAAAAGCCAGCAGGGGAGCTGGGGCAAACCCACCACAGCGCACTGGCTTATGGCAGCTTGGTGGCACCTCTGTGCAGACGAGCCAGGCCAGTGTCCTGCTGCACCTCCTGCACCGAGCACCCAGCCTGCCCAAGAGCGAGGGTTGGGCTGCAACATTCCTGCCAGCACCCGCTGGCAACAAGGTTCAACATCCAACCTGGGATGGGAACATCTAACACCTATTTTGAGTGAAGGCAGCCAACAAAACAGCCAACACGTAAATGTAGCTGCTCCATCCTCAGACCACACACATTTGACATTAGTCACCCAAATGCACATTACTTTTCAGGTGCTTTCACTTCTTGAGCTTGCATACTGTGCGGAGACTACTAAGCTAGTCCCAGGTTTAAAAAAAAGGGGGGTTAAATTTTAATAAGCGCACAAAGCTGTTAGCTTGACAGTCCTGTTTTCCATAAAGCTCACATTCATAACAAGCAATAAAGATGGAAGCTTACTGCAATATAACCCACAAGTCTGCCTAAAACATAGATCTGAAGAGATCCCGATTAAAGGTAAAATGTAGTATAGGCTTCATGCCAGATCCATCCCTTGTTTCTTTATAATAAGAGAAAGAGTGCCAACTATGATATAGTTTTATAAGGAAGTCATCTATTTTCTAGTAACATGACTGAAACTGCCCATTCATTACATGTAGGCACTCAAAAGCCAATACTGTTAGTTGACATCACTTTCCTTCTTATCTCTAAGTAAGCCAAGAACACATAACTTTTTCTGATCCTGTTTCTACTTCAACACCAGTATTTACTGCATGCCATATAAAATTAGGCATTCCTCTGCTTGAAAGGATAGAATCAAATGAAAGCCAGAGAACTAGCCTTCTTAATGTGGTACTTTTTGCAATTTTTATCTATTTCTTCCGCAAGATTCCTCTGTAAGACACAAGACTGTAGCAGAACATCATTTGGCTCATTTGGGACTAACATGCTTTGCTTTGAGTCTATTCAGCATAATCACCATAGATTCATAGCACATTGAAATCAATTGCAGACTTTGCATAGACTGTATTGAACTTTAGCTGCATCCCGCAGAGCAAAAAAAGGACAAGATACAGCAGGAAGGAACAATTGTTCTGTCAATTAACTGGTCCACAGTGCACAGCCAGCATATCTGAGGGACTACAGGCAACCATTATAGCATATTCCACAGGAATTTCTGTTCTGAAAGAGTGATCCCTACCTGCACTCAAATTAATTGCTGAAAAAATGTCTGTAATAACAGAAACTTAGCTATTGTTAGAACCTGCCAGCATCTCAAAATCCTGGTCTATCCAGCAATACACCTCAGAATGACAAGTATTAGAAATGTAAAAGCATTGTCAAATCAGATCTCATGTCTTTCTCCTGACAATGCAAAATTATTTCTTCGTGCTTGTGTATGCTTTATTTTTGAAATATACTTAATTTCAGTGTTAAAGTAGCTTGGGTAAACAGAACAAGGAAGAGATTCATTTTAATGATACCTCTCTACAGATCTGATTCATGCCACACAGTTGATTTGCCTCACTTCCATCCTTTTGTTTGCCCATCTTTAATAATAGAGATAGTAATATCTGTCTATTCCCCAAGACAGTTATGCTGATTACTTATCACTTGCCAAAATCTTTCAAATGAAAGAAACGTCACAGAGGCTATACAAGACATAATTTGGCCTTTCACTGCATTTCTTGCTTCCTTTTTCTGTTGAGAGCCAAGACTCGTTTCTGATACCTATCATGTTCTGCTCCTTCTCTCATCAATTATTTGAAGAAGTTACTGCCATCCAAGGTTATGTTTCTAATGATTTTTTAGTTGTGTAATTTAAAAAGTGTAAAATCACTCAATTTCATCTTATTCTGGAGATCACTAACTGTAATTATACATGGAAATGATGAAATGGAGGAAAACCAGATATACTCTCATCCACTTTCAAGGTCTAGCATAAGAAATTCAGGTCAGATATGCTTATTTCAAACAATTTAAGTACGCCAGTGTTTCAGGACAATAGGACTGGCATCCAGTTACAGTGCAAATGTTTGTTTACAAAGATTTCATTTTCCTTGCATATATTGTGGAACTATATTAAAAAGAAATGTTTCTCTTCTGACTCTTTGGCCAATCAAGAGTTGCAAGTAAATGTAAACACAACTAAAAAAAGAATCCTCAACACAAACGACACCCTTTCCCAGAAGCTTCAAACCCCCCAAACCAACTGAAAAAACATGCTGCAAAAGTTTTTTGTTAGCCAAAGAGTTCATGGATATTGCTCTTGACTCTTTTAAGGGCTTTTGTAAGTATTCTTTGATTCTTTGAAGGAAAAAAAAAAAACCTACTGAGAACAGATCCTTTCACATGAGAGGAATAAATGAAATGGCTCTGACACCAAGTTCCTTTTCAGATATTTCCTCAGTGCCAAAAACAAAGATGAAATGGTTGGAGCACTGAGGGAGGATGGGACGAGAATCCTGTGAAAGAAACTGCAACTGATAAAGGACAAATGAGGGAAATGTGAACAAAGACACGCACCCAAAAAATGGACAACCTGCATCTGTAGGACTTACAAGACTTAGCTAAACTCATCTATGTTCACCATGCATCAGCCAAAGAATTGAAAAAGTTAGAGCAGAGGGAAAGGTCAACATTACCAACTTCAACAACAGGAAGGGTATTGCACCCAGACACTCTCGTAAATAAAATTTCTGTTCCTAAGAGTCACTGCTTCAGGGAGTTTTGGCTGTAGAGTCTTTATTGAGGACAGGGAACTACAGCAAATGTGTATCAGTTTTAATAAAAGTATGATGTTGTATCTCGCAGGATCTTAGCTGAAAAAGTAATTCACATTGTCTTGGTCATTTCCATGTGGCTTTCAAGTTGTTGAAGTAATGAAATTACAGGAAATAAGCTGCAATGTAGTGAGGTGGTGGGAAGTCTCCTGGCTACCATGTGGATGACTGCTAGGAACAGTCTGTGTCTGACTTCTTTATTAATGATCTGGAAAAGGGAGTGCACAGCACTTTGATGAAGCTCACAGATACGAGTATGAAAGACAGAAAGATCAGTGTACAAAGAAAATAATACAGAATTTCCTAGAGCAGATAGAACCATGGAAAGAAAATAACTAAATGAGACTCAGCTTTGAAAAAGTGCAGGCTAGGAGGGCATCTGAGAGGGAATAACAGGAAGGAGAAATCTGGGATGCAATAATGATGAAAGAGATCTAAGTGAGATAGCACATGCTAAATGACATGAATTGGCAACATGATATGGTGTGAAAAGGCCAGTACAATATTGAAGAGAGCAAACAGTATCACATAACTGAGAAAGGAAGAAATAGCCACTTTTACTATGGGTGCTAGTGCAGCTCCATCTGGAATATTATATGCATTTCTGGATATTGACAAATTAGAGAGTTCAGAGAAGAGCACCCAACATGATCCAAAGACTAGGAGGATTGATTTATGAGGAGAGATTAGAAGAGTTAAATATATAAATTGCTCGGCTAAGAAATGATTAATGGGGGACACGATAACAGCCTACAAATATTTGAAGAAGACCACCAGTGAAGGAAAGGCATTTTTCAGCAGGATTCACAGAGAACAGCTAAGAGTCAGGAGGTGTGACTGAGAAGCCAAAGCATTCACTGAGGATCAAGAAATGCTTCCCAAACAAGAATTATGATAATCTGTAGAATAATTTCGCCAGTGGAGGGACGGGGATCTTTTACTTGTGGCTTTTAAATGCAGAATTGAAAAATCCTTCAGGAAACACACACACTACAGTCTGAGTGCCCACAACTGCAGAGGTCTGGACCCAGTGAAAGTCCACTTTCTCCACAGAGATGAATTGGGCATAGGAGAAATGACTGTATTTGTAAAGACGCTACATTCTTATTTGTGTTTCTCCCTGTGCTGTTTGCTATTGTGGCATTCAGCAAACTGAAATAAACAATAGCTGCTGCTATAGCAGTACTTTTATTATTTGATGGTTGTGGTGAAATTCTCAGCACCTGTCTTACACTTGTGTGAAGATAACAAATCAGCAGTCTGATATCCACAGAGCACTTCCTGTGACTCAGTTGGCTTTCCTGATGAGATATAGTCAAGATAAATATTATATGCCAGTGCACCTTCCTTCTTTTTAAGGTGAAAAAAAAATAATAATAACTGTATAGCAAAGCCTGACTACTCTGGTTATGTCAGGAAGCTCAAGGCTGGCTAACTCCAGAGAACTGATACAAGCATGGCAAGGCGTAGAGCTGGCAGGTAACTGAAATCCTCCTTCTTCCAGTCACAGGGTGTTATCTAGGGAGACACAACACCACAGTATGTGTCATGCAACAGCAACAAAAGTTTAAATCTTGCCGCTCCCTTAGCTAGATATATCTCACAAAGTTAGATTAATTGTGAGTCTTTCATCTTCTGCCATCTCTGAAAGGCCTTATCTTTATCTCTGCTTTCAGAGGTCCATAAATTTCTTCGTGTTCAAAGGCTCCATCCCTTCCCCCAATCCCTCTCTAGTTCAGACATCCTCAAACTCCAGCATGACTGTCAAGTCTCTCTATTTAATCCCCTTAGATTATCTCCCCCTTTGTACTTCCTTCCATGCCTTTCACCAGTTTCCTTCCAACACTTCACCTGGTCATTTCATCCTCCCTGAACCCTTCTCCTGGCAACTTCCCTGCTACCAAAAATGTTCCCATCATGGGCATCAACACCACTGCTTTCATTTTTTCTGCTACATCTTCTGACCTTGCTGGTCACCTGCCTGTGTGCTGCTCAGCTTGGAATACACCTCGTTTCTGGAAACCCCAGCTGCCACCAGGCTAACCGCAAATGGTTTAAGCAGGGGGTTTCTGAACCACCCCAGTACTAACCTAAAAGGTTCTCATGCATGTAAGTTTTAAAAAGATTAAATTTGTTTGGATGCCTATACTTTTTCTGTGGATGTCTTCCCCACCTCTCCAGAGGCAAGATTATTTGTAAATTCTTGGCAATGGTTATGATTAAAGCCTTCGTGGGAAAAGCTAGGGTGAAATACATTCAGTTTTGACGCTTGCTTTCTGCCAAGTAAAGGGATTTAAATCACTAAACGAAAATGGATTTAGCTTATAACTAGGCAGCTATTTTTTCAGTGTTGTTTTTATTCATATTCTTTTACGTCAGATATGACTGATTCAGGTGAATCAGTCTCCGTACACTAGGTTACCATAATTAGGCACTATACCCATTTCAAAATTAGTTCCAGCTAGTTAGCTTCACTGCAAGACAATTCATGCTGCCAATTGAGAATTCAACCTAGTTTGATGATGGATTCATATAAACAGCAAAATCCATTATTTATACACCGTAGGAAAATAAACTCTCTGGCTGGCCGGGGATATGAAGCATGTGAAGGGTTTTCATTTTAGATGGTTGGAAATTTTAAACTCAAGCAGCTTTTAATCAACATACCATTGAAAACAAATTTCAGCAAACGCATTTCTTATTCAGCAGCAGTACAATGTAACTGAAAATAGAAGCTCCGAAAGCTTTATGGTCTATTACTCAACATGTGCTTATAATAAATTAGATGTAAATAGCAGTTATTGTGTAACAAGAAAAGCAAGAAAAGACGACCAATTTCAATAAGCTGGCAGGACTGAGAAGAGGACCATTTCTGCCCTACTGTTCTGAAATAATTGCTATAATCCAAACATTCACATGTATCATTGTTTTCTATTATTATCAAGTTACAGTAGCTCTACAGCCTCGAGCCCCATAATACTAAAATATTTTGCAAAGCTGATGCCAGTCACCTAGATTATGAACTAGGCACCATTATACTTTAACTATTATCGTAGATGTCAAAATTAAAATTCACTGAAATAGAGCGGAGTTCCTTCTCTTCTACCTGCAAATAAAAGGAAGACAAGCTGGTTTTATTTCTGGCTCTGAAGTTTTTGATATTCTTAACCTTTAACTCTAGGTGAAGATGGCCAATTGGGAACCGCACAGATAGACTGTGAAGCATACACACCCTTCGGACTGACCAATATATGGGCTACAGTTCTTCACACTGGCAACGTAAGAAGAAAACATTATAAAAATCAGTGATGGATTCACTCTGTGTACTAAGGGCCTCTATCACCTCCTGCATTAACCACCACCTCGCATTCCCATCTGGAACCCCTGGAAGCTCATTTATTAGTGCAATGTCATGGGTTCTCTTTAGTTTCTCAACTCAGCACGCTGGTTGGAGGCAGCTGGGTGCTCTCTCCATAAAATGTGTGACCTAGCACAGGCTGGGAGGGCAAACTTGCTCCCTCTGGACTGTGTATCCTTGTGAGCAGAGTGACAAACTGCTTGTTGAACAAGTTTGTGAAAATTTGCTGCAGAGTCATTTGGGGTGGGCCACTACTGATAAGACTTACAGATTGTGAATGGGAACAGAAAATCTCAGTGAGACAGTACAAGAATTAATCTTTTTGATGTGTAATAATAATTTGTCGTGAAATAAAAACACACCAAGTTTGAAGGCAATTTTACAGGAGTGATTGCTCTGACAGAATCAGCATGTGGAGCTGTAGGTATTATAGCAAGCAGCAAGGGAAGCGCTAGCCTAGGGGAAATGTGCACATAGCCATCAGCAGGGCAGGCACAAGACAAAAAAGCTAAAAATTCAGGTGAACTTTTCAGCAGAATCATAGACAGTATTACAGCCGATGGCAATAGAAGTGTTTACCTGACAGAAAAGCAGTATGTGCCACTTCAAGTTGGACAGTGATGCACAAACCAATGCAGTACGAGAATCTAAGTTATTCACAGTAACAGAGAAGTCAAAGGAAGAAGATAAAAGTCCATTACTGAGTAAAAGTATGTCAGTTCTACAGCTTCCTCAAGAGAATGTCTTCACTGGGGAAGCAAAAGAGAAAAACAGCTTAAGAAAAATCTCAGGACATTTTCCATAGCATAGTGACAAATTGCACCTTTTCCAGTTTGTTAGCTATTATATATATCTCCAGTAGGGAAAGGATCAGTGGTACATATTTATCTTTCTCCGTTTACCCCAGGATGAAAGCCTGTAGAAAAGTATGTATGCCTTTTAGCACAAGGTGGCTGGTGCTACATATTCCCAGCATCTGTTGCCAGTATACAGGAGAAATTTATATGGGATTTTGTTTAAAGGTACTAGAAAGGTGATTTATCCTGTGTTGAATAAAAATACCAAGAAGAATACGGCAAGGTTAGTTAGGCATGGATAAACCCTTGAGAAGGACTGAAGATAACCTATGTTGCCTGAAAATTAAAAGCGACACCGGAAAACCTAAGACTCTACACACATGCCAAAGTCAAACTGAATCAAGCAAAAGCTCAGAAAACAAAGGCTCCTCAAAAGTAAAGTAGGCATTGGTTTACATGGGCTGGAAAAACAAATCTATATATCCTATTTTTCTTTCTTCGCTGAGCTAGCCCAAATATAAGACATTACAGATGAGTGTATGTGTCAAAAGCATTGAATTAGTTGTGACGCAGCTGACATAACTATAACTGACAGCAACATTATTTAGCTTAAGTAGTTTGCAGTTGAGTATAGACTTAGACATAATCTTGCCAACGGAACAGTTCCCACCCTAATACTTGGGTAGGAAATGGTGCCAGATTAATAAAGATCTTATTGAAAAGAATCCAGAGCCAGAACCTAATCCACATTTAGAACAACTGAGTTCCAGGATAGCATCAGTGATGCACGGAGCTGTCACCTAAGGACTTTTTTTTTCTTCCTATGGAAAGCTAAAATTCAGACTAGCTACATTATTAGACATTGGAGACTTGCAGAAATGGAGGGTGAAATAACAAAGCAAACTCCTCAGTTAAACTCAGTGTTCTCAAATCCATCTCCTCCCAGAATAAGGGTCAGAGCTGGTACTAAACTTCATGGGGATTTTGAGCTTCCTGGCTGTTAAAGATGTGTGTTTTTAAGAGTAATTGCTACATAAGTAAACCATTCTTTTTTTTTCTTTCTTTTCTTTTTTTTTCTTTTTTGTTGTTGTTGTTTTTCTGCAACCTCTGCTCCATACTCACTGCAGGCCACCAGCATACACTGTTTGCAATCCCCAGCTTGATCCATTCTGTTGACTTACATTACAACGTTGCTCTTTGGCATGCATGAAAGACATCATGATTTTCTCTTACATTGCGTAAATAGAATCAGTCACATATTTAATGCAAACTTGCAGTGTATACTCCTTCACAGAATCACAGAATTGTAGAGGTTGGAAGGGACCTCAAGAGATCATCAAGTCCAACCCCACTACCAAAACAGGTTCCCTAGAGCAAATTGCACAGGTAGGCATCCAGAGTCTCTTTCAGGTATTGCATTTATGCTTAAATTTGTATTTGGAATATGAAACTTTTTATTCATTCAGACTGTTTTATATAAATGCAGCAGGTCTTGATATTTTTTCAAGGGTGATTTCAAAGGGACTTTTTAAATGTTACAAACAGTTAATTGGAAGATCAAGCAATAGGGTGATTTTGTCTAGATCATAAGTATTTTTATTCTAAGAAATATACAACTGTAAACACATTTTTGTCAGAAAAAAAAAGTACAAAATCTAAACAGATACAGGAAAATAATCTAAATATCAAAGGCAGTAGACTTTCATAGCCTCCACCACAAAATACTGAAATTGCCAACTGAATGTAAAGAATTGTGCAGAAAAGAATCTTTTGATTCTTGCATTCTTTTGGCTCAACAGCTACTGCAATTTAAAGAAGCAAATTACAGGCCCTTGCAAGATGAGAGCTTCTAAAGCGCTCAATTACTCAGGAACCAATTTGTTGCTCCTCTTTGATAAGAGTTGGCCATCTGACTCTGATAGATGATGACCAAGAGGCAGACTAACTGCTTAAATATGAACTGCTCCTGGGGGCAGACAATTTTTGCTATTCACTTTTGAAAAAAAAAATGAATCCAAGTGAACCAATGTAAAACTTCACCTATTACAGCTGCAGCTGTAAATCTTCAAATTTCATGGCTGCATATTCTTAGTATGAGAGAGTGCAAAGCATATTCCTTTACCAGGACATGAAAAGCAAAATTACCTGTGTTGGAGCAGAAGCTTAGACATATGCAATTTTTCATAGCTTTGAATCTTGCACGATGCAGCGACAGTGCAACACGAGTTGATTTTCTCCTTCCTTGACCGTGCCTTTCTGCTGCACCAAGGGGAAATCCCCAGAGGTCCTATGGTGATTTAGCACGTGCCCTAGGCTGCACTCTCCAAGTTCCCCTTCAGTGCAGGCCCTTTTCTGCTCCCTTGAGGTTGAGCAGGGATCTAATCTGGAAACTGGTGAGTAAAAGTCTATAAAAAATAGAATCATTGAATCATTAACAATGAAAAAGACCTCCAAGATCATCTGCTCCAACCATCGCCCTACTACTAATGTCAGCCACTAAACCATGTCCCTAAGCACCAGGTCCAACCTTTCCTTAAACACCTCCAGGGACGGTGACTTCACCACCTCCCTGGGCAACCTGTCCCAATGCCTGACTACTCCTTCTGAGAAGCAATGTCTCCTAATTTCCAACCTGAACCTCCCCTGGCGCAACTTGAGGCCATTCCCTCTAGTCCTATCGCTAGTTATCTGTGAGAAGAGGTCGACCCCAAGATCCACACAACTTCCTTTCAGGTAGCTGTAGAGAGCAATAAAGTCTCTCCTGAGCCTCCTCTTCTCCAGACTAAACAACCCCAGTTCCCTCAGTCGCTCCTCACAGGGCTTGTGTTCCAGGCCCTTCACCAGCTTCGGAGCCCTTCTCTGGACATGTTCCAGGGCCTCGATGTCCTTCTTGTAGTGAGGGGCCCAAAGCTGAACACAGTACTCAAGGTGCGGCCTACCCACAGCAGAGTACAGGGGAACGATCACCTCCCTGGTCTTGGTGGCCACACTATTCCTGATACAAGCCAGGATGCTGTTGTCCTTCTTGGCCACCTGGGCACACTGCCAGTTCATGTTCAGGCGAGCATCTGTCGTCACCCCCAGTGCTCCCTGGGATGGGAGCAGACACAGGGGCACTGGTGAAAACACCAACTGGCCATACTGTGCAAGGAGGAGAAATGGGCACAGACATGTATCCACAGGAGTCTGGGTGCGTTTGTGCTTCTGGGTTGCCCAAATTTCCATGAAACCATGTTAAAATTCTACTGCTGCTCAAACTGCCACCATCTTGGCTCGTCACCTCCCTCGTTGTGGGGGTGAGGGAAGGCAGAGGCAGCCATCTTGCAGCACCTGAGCTTGAACTTCTGGGTTGCCCAAATTTCCATGAAAACGTGTTAAAATCCCACTGCGGCCCACTCCGCTGTCTCTGGGCTCTCTCCTCACAGCATCCAGGTTCTGCAGAGGGCAAGACATGGGCAAAATTTACCTGTGCATAAGCGAGTGTCAAAACCAGCAGATCTTACAAAGCATGTGTTTCAAGGGGACCATTTCCACTGGCATTATAGGCAATATCAGCCAGGATGGGGCAAAAAAGTGGAGGACGTAGGACTAGAGGGACTGGCCTCAAGTTGCACCAGGGGAGGTTTAGGTTGGAAATTGTAAGAGATTTCCTCTCAGAAAGAGTAGTCAGACATTGGAATGTGTTGCCCAGGCAGGTGGTGGAATCGCCATCCCTATGGGTGTTTAAGGAAAGGCTGGACGTGGTGCTTAGTGACATTGTCTAGCGGGTGGTATTGGTGGCTGGGGTATGGTTGGACCTGATGATCTTGAAGGTCTTTTCCAACCTTAATGATTCTGTGATGTCTGGGTTGCTGAAGACCACCACACGCATTCATCTTCAGGCCATGGGCATATCCTGTCGCCTCGTGGCGCCAGCTCGGACCGACCAGAAGTTTTTTGTCTTCATCCAAAAACGAAAATTTAGTTGGAGCCGCAGGGGCCAGCCCTGTCTCCGTGCCCCAAGCCCGCTGCCCGGGCGGTCGTTGCGCCGCGCCGCCGCTGGGTGTCGCCCTTGATAGTGCCGCGGCGCGGAGGCGGGGCGCGCGGCAGCAGCACAAAAGGAGCGGCGGCGTTGTTGCCGTCGCCATTTTGGCTTGTCGCCTCTCTCGGTGTGGGGTGTGGGGAGGGGCGGTCTGCCGCCGCCATAAGCTGAGGTTTAGCCCTCGGGGGGGCTGTCAGCAGAGCCGTGCGTCAGGATGTGCCTGGCCCCTTAGCGGCTTGCTCGGGGGGGGAGAGCCCGGCGTGGCAACGCCCTCACGGCCGGGGCGGGCGGCTGATAGAAAGCCTTTCCCGCCGTTTTTCGTGAGGGGAGGAAGCGCGCAGCGACGGGCGGCTGCGGGCCGTGCGAATTTGATGAGCAATTTATACCACAAAGGAATGCGGTGTACTGCATGTGCTCAGGGGGCGGCTTCACGAGCGGCTGATACAATTTGCTGGCAAATTGAATTTGGGGGCACAGAGAAAATCAAATCAGGGACAGAAAAGTGACAAGAATGCTGAGCAAGGGCTTGTCCCAGAAATCACAGATGAAGACTGATTTCACTGCCGTAGAAATGGCAGAGCACTCCCAGCTGCCTGAAAATCAAAATCATGAGGAGATAGTGTAAGGCAAAAGTGCCCAGAAGTTGTTTTTGTTTTTTCCTCTTGGAAACCAAGAGTCAAAGCTGGGGAAACGTACATGCCTTCCTGGTACTTCACAGGAAGGTCCCTCTCAGAGTCATTTTTCCTCACATAGCTTAAACCTTCCTCACAATGATCGCCGAGTTTGGCCCGCGGAGGTGGATGTGGAAGGTGCCTCTGGAGAACACATCTAATGGTGTTGCCTTGTCCTGTCCCCAGCGCACTCCTGTGAGACAGGGTGACGTTCACTTGTGACCCTATGAGGAGAGACGAGGGCAGCACCCGCAGCAAGGCATGGCAGGTTCATCACAATGCCAGGTGTCATGTTTGGCAATACCTTTTCATGGGTATTTCAGGATTATTGTAAAAGGGACATTTCTGTCTAGGGCTGCGGGTTAGCAACAGACCACATCTAGACAAATTCCTATGGCACTGCCATTTGCAGCCGCTCACATGTGCAAGCGTATCGTGAACACTTACTAAAAAAAAAAAAAGTGAAGAAAAATGAAAATGGAAATGAGGAGATGAGAAGCTTGTAACAGAAATCATTCATCATGACAGCTGCGTGCAAAGGTGAAAGATACTTAACACCTTAGGCAAGAAAAGGACCCAAATCTTCTCTGACATAAGCCTTGATGTAGGCGTTTTGATGTAAAAAAGTAGGTTCAATGTAAACCAGTGCAGAATCAAGATTTTTAACTGCTGTGGGAAAGCTGCTGAGCCTAAATGAGGTTCTGTCAGAGACTTAGATAATGTCTCTTTCTGAATTGTTCAGAATGGCAGAACTGGCCAAAAATGAAAACTTTAGGAATTTGTCCCATTCCAAAACTGAGTTTTGCAAGTGAAGTATGCTGTTCAGAATGATCAGCTTTAAAATGCCTTAAGAAAAATGATTATTTTTGGCATGGCATAATTCTGTATTCCATGAAATACAGTGAACAGCTATCATCCTGATTAATCCTGGTATAGCAAAAACACATTGTTTAACTCAAGCAGCCCTTTAAAGTCAGGCTGTTACTTTTCCTGTGTGGGATTTTCTCTCAGGATGCTGCCATCGTTAGAGGGCGGGAATTGGAACTCTCCTTGCATTGATGGTCTTCCTCCTTCCACAAACCAGGTGGAGGGTAGCAGAGTCCAGCCCCCCATTTATATCCTGGAAGGTCTTTGCCCAGCCTGTGATGCCTTACTGAGTTGTGGAAGGAACTAGTGGCAGTGTGTTAATACAATATCAAAAATGTTGCTTTCCTCTTCTGCCCATCTCCTTTCCTACTTGGTCCACAAACTTTTCAAAATAGCTTACTGCAGACTTTCATAGGAGTTTACAGGAAGATATGTCTTACATCTTTGTAATGAACTGAGACATTTAAAGAGAGCTGGGAATCCCCTTGGGAGAGAAGGGACCTTTAGAACAATTCTTGTCACAGCAAACTGCTGTGTAATTTCAGCTTTAAAATTTTGCATGTGAAGTGTCAAATCTACAATCATCAATACCAGCAACACTGATGAAGAAACATTGGCAATCTTTGAGATGTCTAACAATAGCAGCAGGGACAGATTGGGAGCCAGTTGGGTTTTGTTTGTTTCTTGTCATACACATTCACACAGGCCCACATGCTCACTAGTGGTCTGCTCAGGCAACAAATCACTGAGCAGTATGCAATGACATGCATATCTAGATATCTAGACAAGCATATATAGATGGTTTTACCCACACATTCTCCTGGTCAATAAAAGTATTAAATTTGCCAGTTCAGATAGAATTTAGCTAGAATACTCACTAGTTGAAAATGTCTTCAAAACCAAGCAAAACAACGTGTTAAGCTGGAGTTGGTCACTGCTAGCCTGCTAACCTTTGGTAAAGGCAGCTAGGCTGAGTGTCTCTACTGCTTAGCACGAATCAGAAAGTGCAGATAGCTGTAACAGGTCTTGGGGAAAACAGCAAATGTGTACCCGAAGGAATTAATGAATACAAGTTTTTTCTTTTATTTTTATGTTTTGGCTAATCCACCACATTTAGCAGCTTTATTAATTTCCTTGTTTTAAGAATGAGCAATCCCATGTTTTATGCACATTCTAAACACTGCTGTAGCAAAGGTGTAAGGTCCCAAAATCTGCTGTATGCAGTTTGTGTCATGGCCTGACATCAAGAAAGACATAAAGAACAAAAGAGTATCTTGCAAACTACTGCACAATGAGACATACTGATGACAATCCCCATCCCCAAGAATCCGTTACCATTTCTCTACTTGTCAGATTAGATATCATAGAATCATAAAGGTTGGAAAGGACCTCCAAGATCACCTGGTCCAACCATTCCCCTACCACCAATGTCATCCACTGAACCATGTCCCTAAGCACCAGGTCCAACCTTTCCTTAAACACCTCCAGGGACGGTGACTCCACCACCTCCCTGGGCAACCTGTCCCAATGCCTGACTACTCTTTCTGAGAAGCAGTGTCTCCTAATTTCCAACCTAAACCTCCCCTGGCGCAACTTGAGGCCATTCCCTCTAGTCCTATCGCTAGTTATCTGTGAGAAGAGGTCGACCCCAAGATCCACACAACTTCCTTTCAGGTAGCTGTAGAGAGCAATAAAGTCTCTCCTGAGCCTCCTCTTCTCCAGACTAAACAACCCCAGTTCCCTCAGTCGCTCCTCACAGGGCTTGTGTTCCAGGCCCTTCACCAGCTTCGGAGCCCTTCTCTGGACATGTTCCAGGGCCTCGATGTCCTTCTTGTAGTGAGGGGCCCAAAGCTGAACACAGTACTCAAGGTGCGGCCTACCCACAGCAGAGTACAGGGGAACGATCACCTCCCTGGTCTTGGTGGCCACACTATTCCTGATACAAGCCAGGATGCTGTTGTCCTTCTTGGCCACCTGGGCACACTGCCAGTTCATGTTCAGGCGAGCATCTGTCGTCACCCCCAGTGCTCCCTGGGATGGGAGCAGACACAGGGGCACTGGTGAAAACACCAACTGGCCATACTGTGCAAGGAGGAGAAATGGGCACAGACATGTATCCATGGGAGTCTGGGTGCGTTTGTGCTTCTGGGTTGCCCAAATTTCCATGAAACCATGTTAAAATTCTACTGCTGCTCAAACTGCCACCATCTTGGCTCGTCACCTCCCTCGTTGTGGGGGTGAGGGAAGGCAGAGGCAGCCATCTTGCAGCACCTGAGCTTGAACTTCTGGGTTGCCCAAATTTCCATGAAAACGTGTTAAAATCCCACTGCGGCCCACTCCGCTGTCTCTGGGCTCTCTCCTCACAGCATCCAGGCTCTGCAGAGGGCAGGACATGGGCAAAATTTACCTGTGCATAAGCGAGTGTCAAAACCAGCAGATCTTACAAAGCATGTGTTTCAAGGGGACCATTTCCACTGGCATTATAGGCAATATCAGCCAGGATGGGGCAAAAAAATGGAGGACGTAGGACTAGAGGGACTGGCCTCAAGTTGCACCAGGGGAGGTTCAGGCTGGAAATTATAAATATAATTATATATCATTATATAATTGTATATTATATATGTGATATATTATTATATAATTATGTATTATATTTTATATAATTGTACATATATAATAGTGTATATTAAATAATATTTATATTATTATATAAAACATTTCCACCAGCAGTGTGACTATTCATCCAAGGTTTGTCCATCCTCAGTCAAGGAAAACTGTGGCAGGAATAGCTATCCTCTGCTTCTGCTGACCCAGCCATTAAGATGCTGCTGGTGACAGAAGTCTTTATGCAAGAGGATGTCTTTTAGACTTGAAAAGCTTTTTATATTTGCTACTATCAGATGATCTCACTTTCAGACTGCTGAACTGAATTTGAACAGGCAGGTGAGATTCCTTTGCCTGTCAACCAGCAGTTGTAGCAATTGTCCTAACCACAGTTGTTCTAAATAAAATTACAGATGTTGAAGTCTTCCTCTGCTTTGCTGCTAGTAGCAGAACGCAGCTCATGGCAGTTGAGTTTCTGGTGCTTTCGAGCTGGTTTTGAGGGCCATATGAAAATAAGTTGTTTGTCTAACCCCAAGTAAGCAAAGAAGAAGGAAATCTTTCAAACAAATGGTAAAGATCCTCTATCCAGGCCCTTTAATGTAGCAGAAACTAGTCATAAAAGTTTCATTTTTGCAGTGAAAGGATTCTTTTGATGTACAGAATGTAGAATAAACTTTGTAGATATGTTCTAAACTCCAGTACAAGGTGTGTTTACTGAGGGGCATATGTTCTAGATGGAGCTGCTGTGCAGTCCAAGCAGCTTCATGGCCCCTAGGATGACTTGTGCAATTTAGTCAAGCCTGTGCACAACTAAGGTAACTTAGCAGACTTATTATGAGGTTTCATAATAAGTCAGACTCTGGGCACCAGGGAATTTTTAAGCCACCTTACGCTTAACTTACCAATCTTCTCATGATAATTTCCTATTTATTATTTAAAGAAAGTGAAGGTCTTGACAGCACCCATATTCCTGAAGCAATTGCAGTTCATTCATACAGAAACCCATTCAGTATCAAGTAGACTTCAAGCGAGTCGGGGGTCCTTGCTGCTTCCCATTATGAGGGGTTCAGATTAATCAGTAACTCTGTGGTAGAACAGCAGTACTCCTGGTTATGTGGCATAACGCTAGCATGAAGGCAGCATTCCAGACAAGACAGATAGACCTCTGTAGGGGACTGTGGCCCTATCTAAGACAGTAGAGTACGAGTAGAATACTAGGATTTTACAATGAGCTATCCATGTCTGAAATCTGATGAGATGTGTGTTTCTGGCTCAATTCTGACCCTACCCATTCATATTAATTTTTGGAAAGCTTTTGCTTTCATTAGCAAATATGTCTGAATTCTAAATTGTCTGTCAGCCCAAACTGGATCAGTTCAGCTTCTACAAAGAGGTAGTTGCTGAAGCATGTATTTTCCGCTTACACAAGACTTGAGCTTCAAACATTATGGCACTTTTCTGTCCTCTGCTTCTTCAACAATAGAATGTTCCATGGAAATAACTTGGTGCATGTGAATTTCCATGACACCATATTACTCCTGAGCACAAAAACATTTCCTGAATCAGTTGGCCCTGGTCCATGTAAGTGGTATAGAAGGGTACCGATGATAGGAAGGGATCCTTTTAGAAGGAATAATGAGATAAAAAACCATCTAAGTGTCATAACAAATGCTGTGTAAAAAAATCATTTGAATTCCTGCCCCATAGTAATGGCCTTATTTCCAGAATCTGCAAGACAGCAGAATAAATAGCACAAAACATCAAACTCTTTTGAGATTTTACAAGATATGCTGGTTGTGCCAGTAACAGAAAGTACAGGAGGAAAAAATACCTCCATCAAGCTGTATTCAAGCGCTTCCTGATGTATTTAGAAACAACCAAATGACAGAAAAATATGGTATATATTTAAAGTCCCTTATTAACACTTTGTCTGAGTGCAGAATAAGGAAAAAATGCAAAATTCATCAATGAATAAATGAATACTTAACAAATCTGAATGAAGATAAATTGAAATCTTTTTATAAAGACAAACAAATACATCTTTATTCTTTATAACGTAGGGAATAGCTCCACGTTGCACATGACCAGCTATGCTTTATGTAATAGGGTGAAAATGTATTGCTAACTATGTGAATTGAGAAAATATATTTTTAAATTTCCATAATGGAGGAAGGCAGCATGTCTGAGGTTACTAGCATTTTAGATTATTATTACTGAAGACATTTTTTTTACATCATTAGTTTTTAATATAGATGCTGCTTGCTTCTGTTTTGCAATTCACTCTGGTTGGTAGACTGAAGATATAGCATGTGGTGGCATGGAATGTAGGTTCTGTTAAAACTAAGCAAATATTGTACTGATTTTTACATGTATATCTAGTAGAAGCAGTTTTCTACATTTTTCTTTAAACACCCATCAGTCCTAGTCTTACCGCATGTAAGAAAAATCAACATCACAAAGTGAACACATTTATTTTTTTAATATGTCCATTTGGGCAAATGAATTTTCTTACTCCACTAACATTTGTCAAGAGTAAATAAAGATTATCTAACAGTTTATAACAAGGCTGTAACAGTGCATTTCTTCCTCTCTCTTTTACATTCCTACATAGATTCATACATAGGTTTGTTTTCCTTTTTTTCCAAAAGAGACGCATCTGTAATTCAGAAGTATTACATAAAACTGCTGTATAAAGTTTGTCCACTAGGTGGTCCTTAAAGACATATTTAAAGAGATTGGTCCAGGTTTTAAGTCTTCATATTTAAACACATACAAATGAATGCAAAAATCTATTTTAATATCATAATCAGGAGCTGTAGCTAAAGTAATTGTAAACATTGTGTTCCCTCCTCCTGTATTCAATATGTATTCATCCAAGGTAAATAATCTGAAGAATATTTCATACAAAATCCTACCATGCATATGTAAGGACTTCTAAAAGAGCAGGTCATTCAATTAACAGTGAGTAGCAGGGCTAGCTATATATGTGAAGAAAACCTCATTTGCAGCTCACGTACTCTGTTCATACTCCATGGACACTGAACACTTGGAAATAATGAGTTTCATTGGCATTGAGTGGTGCAGGCAAAAGGAAGAAATGATCAGTCAAAAATAGCTGTAAATAATACATAGCACTGACAAGAAAATACTTGCATTCCAAGCACAAGGCTTTTACTCTGAGACAGCATGAGACATGCCCAAGTCTTTCTGGAGAAGATGGAACTTCATCAAAATTAGACTGGTGTGGAGCTTCTCTGAGGTGTTTGCAACAAGTGACTTCTCTAGACAACTAGATCACACAGAGCCACTTACTTTTCTGTTTGTACTAGTTAGTCCCAGATAGGAAGGAAGGGTCATCGCTACAGATGGCACGTACAGCTGAAGAAAACTCCATTCCATGAATTTTGTGGAATGAAAGATGTTCTGATAACATCTGCTATCAAAAACTGAGATGTATCAAGAGCAATAAAATCTTTTCTCACAGTTCTGAGCTTTAGGGATGACAAAATTCAAAGAAAAAAAAAATACAGGAATTTACACCTGTTGAATAGGCAATGATTACAAGAACCAGGTAAAATTATTCATGTCCATCTCCCATATAGGCCAAATGGTCTCACCATTAAATCTTTCTAATTACAAAGTAGACACCTTTTCCAAGAGTTTACTAACTAAATGGAAGAAAATAAACTTTTCAAACACATTTTTATGATAAACAGGGAAACCACGAGTCCATGAAATAGATCTGCCATCATTATGTGATTTTTTTTATTACGTTGCTGTAATTTTTTGGTGTGGTAATGGTAAATTTCTAAATACATTGTACTAATTTCCATATTCATTTCTGACTTAGTTCTGATTTCAAGTGTGTAAAGTATGATTCCATTAGTTGTTACTGATTCATAGCATAGACTGTGTCTTTTTATTAATGAAAGAAAAAATAAGAATGGAGTTATAGAATGTAATGAGGTTTAGAAATGACTTTGCTTCATCTTATAGCAGATCTGCTGGAAATTATTACAAGATTGGCAATTCTAAGCTGCATATTGCTTGTAATACAAACCATGCCTAATGAAAAGAACATGCCTAATCCAAAACTTCAGAAAGGCAAGAGACTCGGTATTCCTCTCCTTCCTTCTGAGCAGGGCTTCTTGCTATAAAGTAGTAAATTTACTCAGTATTACTTTCTAGTAGAAGAAAGAAGTTAATGCTATAACAGAGAAGTGGATATATCATTCACAGAGTATGAGCAGGGTGGAGAACAGGTATTTTTTTCTTGTTACTTATTCTGATATCAACTGAGCTAAACAACTACTGACTACTCTTTCTGAGAAGAAATGTATCCTAATTTCCAACCTAAACCTCCCTTGACACAACTTGAGACCATTCCCTCTAGTCCTATCACTAGTTACCTGAGAGAAGAAGCTGACTTCAAGTACTGTGTGCAGTTCTGGGCACCACAGCACAAAAAGGACGTGAAACTATTGGAGAGTGTCCAGAGAAGGGCTACAAAGACGGTGAAGGGCCTAGAGAGGAAGACGTATGAGGAGCGGCTGAGGTCACTTGGCCGGTTCAGCCTGGAAAAGAGGAGGCTGAGGGAAGACCTCAACATGGCCTACAGCTTCCTCATGAGGGGGAGTGGAGGGGCAGGCGCCAATCTATTCTCTCCAGTGACTGGCGATAGGACCCAAGGGAATGGAGTTAAGCTGTGACAGAGAAGGTTCAGGTTAGGAAAAGGTTCTTTACTGAGAGGGTTGTCGCGCACTGGAACAGGCTCCCCAGGGACATAGTAACAGCACCAAGCCTGTCGGAGTTTAAGAAGCGTTTGGACTGTGCTTTCAGTCATATGGTCTGAATTTTTGGGTAGATCTATGCGGAGCTAGGGTTTGGACTTGATGATCCTTGTGGGTCCCTTCCAACTCGGGATATTCTATGATTCTGTGACACCCAGCTCCCCGAGAGCAATAAGGTCTCCCCTGAGCCTCCTCTTCTCCAGACTAAACAACCCCAGTTCCCTCAGCCGCTTCTCACAGGACTTGTGTTCCAGGCCCTTCACCAGCTTCATAGCACTTCTCTGGACACATTCCAAGGCCTCAAATGCTTCACAAATTGAAAGAGAGAAACCACTGGTTGCTCCGGTGACCTTTTGTGTGTCTTTACTAGTTGTGTGATAGGCCATAGATATTCAATACAAGTATTTTGGAGACAAAGCAAGCTATGTGGTCCTGTGGGTGAAGTTTAGGTTGGAAGAATTATTTGAACTGGCATAGAGTCAAGACTAAAACTTGTGAAGGAATTATAGGAGATACCCATTTACATAATTCATATTTCATGGTAATTGACTTTTTAAAGGAATACTGGTAAGAAAGGAATTTTTTTAAAAAAAAATAGATAAATCCAACAGAATGGTTTTCAGTTTATGGAATTCTGGTACAACATATTCAAAACAAAAAAGTCACAGAGAATAGAAAGAAGACACAAGCCACAAAAAATAAATAAAAATGCTTTCCCCTTTCAGTGGCAATACTTCCTATTTGTTCAAATCTTTATGTAGTAAAAACAAATACAGCCTTTAATAGAACAGTCTTTTCGCATTAAGCTTCTGAACAGGGAATTATCCTCCTACTCTAGCTTCTAATTTCCTCTTCCTGCCCCATATATAAAACAGCTGGGTGCGGTTGTCTGATGAGACCAGCTGCCTTGGTCTCACAGACTGTTTACCCCTTCCTGCCTGCTGTACAAGTTCTTCTATATTTAGGGGAAAAGGAGTAACATGAGTAATTTTGGAGTGATTTCTTGTGGCTGTTTTAATCTCAACGTCTCTTAAGTCCCTCGGAAGCCAAGAGAGTGCTATGTTCATTCCATCACAGAAACTGGAAAGAAGATGTAATAAGAAAGGAGGAGCAATTTGAGAGATGCATAGAAAGTATGGGATGAGAGTTATGGGAGTTTCAGCTGTATGAAAGGAGGAAAGCACTCCTATTAAAAAAAAAAAAAAAATTGTGGAAAGTAGACCTGGTCTGAATGTGAAAGCTAGGCGGATTGAGGCAAAGAGAATTTCTTCAATGACATAAAGAAGCTAGTAATCATGTGGGGTATTTCATCATGATGAAAACTGAGAAATGCTGGGAAGAGATTAATATACTCTTCCTTCTTCCTCTGTTTTAAAGCTATGCTTGGCTTTAGCTGGTGGGTGTATATCCATTAGGTTTCAGTGATACTAATAAAGACTTTTAGTATGAACAAGCAAGTCCTGTGTTATGGAAAACATAATTTAGTTGTGGTACAGAGACAACCTGCAGAAGACTGGAGGAATGAATCTGTGAGTCTTTCAAAAGGATCAGTTAAAGAAATAAGGCAATTGAGATGAGATAATGTCAATGAAACTGAGGGTGGGAGGGGGGGTGACATTTATTTGAGCATATGCACCGGAGAGTGTTTGAAAATAATACACAGAAGGAATGAAATGAAATAAATGACAGTGAGATATGTCTAGGACACAATCATTTGAAACACTAATGACAACATCTTTATTGGAATGTGGGGAGGAAAGCCAGATTGGAAAGGATCTTAGGTGGAAGTGGTGTCAGAAAAACCTACATAATGGTGTTGACAGCACAGAATAAGCTTAGAGATGAAAGGAGAAGTCAATTGTGTTTGGGGGGGGGGGGGGGGAGGGTTGGGTGCTTTTTTTCTATTTCGGTGGTTGGTTTTTTTCTGCTTTGTTTTGGGAAGGGTTGCTTGGTTTTTTGTTTCCTTTTTTAGGAGACAGATTTCTCTGTATTTCCCTTACAGAAAAGAGTATTTAAAAAATAAAAAATAAAAGAATGCAGAAGGGGCCTGCAGGAAAAGTTCGGGAGAAGGAATCAGAGGAGGTCATGGGCTGACTGGAGGAAAACAGATGAGAAACTTATGCATCTACTATAGAGACTAAATGGAAGTGACCTAGGGGACAATGGTGGAAGGCAAAGAGGTAAACAGATAAGGGGAAGATCAAGTCATCCTCTGTCTAGTCTCTTTTGGGATACTGATACAGTCTTGTGCAGTGAAAGGGTGGTAGATAAAGGCAACGAAGATCTGAGTTGAAGTCACAAGGGGCTGCAGTCAAGAAACTTACTTGTGTTGGGAGAGGTATTCTGCTGGGACAAGACCAAAAGAGGGGAGAATAGGTTTCTGGTGGGGAAAGCCATTCTGGTCACAGGCTTTTGCCAGAGACATTCTTGTGCTCAAGAGCAGGGGTGGAGGAAGCAGATGTTTGAGGGACTTGGCAAAGCGGACAGAAATGTTGAGGCACAGAAGAGTTGAGAGGGGGAAGGAGGGGTCAGCATGCAGTGAGAATCAACAGCGTTTGGAGGAGGGGGGCTTGAGAGCAGATGCAGAATTGTCTGCCCTTTGCTGATCCGAGGCAGGCCTTCCTCTTGAGAAATGTCAATTAGTAAAAGAAGCAGCAACATGCATCCAAATACAACAAGGCAACTTAGCATTTGTCTGGAAAAAACAATCAGAAGGGTAATTTTATAACTGTCAGTGCAAACCATTTCACCAGCAGCGAAGAGGCACGTTAGGGTGTTTGGGGAGAGATGGAATCCAGAGAACGCTGTCTGGTTCTTGCGCTTCCCAGCAGACTTCCATTGCCAGGGTTGCAAACAGCAGAGAGAAGAAAAGGAAGCCCTGGAAACTTCAGGCAGTGCAATAAGGTAGAACTGGATGGAGACTAAAAATAAATAAAAATAAAATAAATGTATGAGAGCATCCAATTTTCCATGGGGAAAATAATCAGTTATTCTTTCACCCAGTGAACCATGCCACTGAGCCAGGGTGCCATAGATGTGGGGAAAGCTAAATAACCAGGGTCGCAGATGACTTGTTTGCCTCTACAAAATTAGAGAAAAATGTCCTCCAGTGACATCATAGGACTGTTTTTCACTTTTTCCTGTTTCGCAACATGATGATATTCCTCAGCAGCATGATTCCCATCAAACATGGATTCCCGTTTTATGAACTCTCCCTCATTTTAGTAAAAGAAACATGATTTGGCAAGAATTTTTAGCACAAAAGTTAGCTCTGGCAAGCACATCTGTAAACATTCAGCTCTGCTCCACACAAGGGAGTTCCATCTGCAAATGTTACATCTAGGAGTCAGATGCAGAGATGGGGCAGGATATTCTCAGCACCTATTTATAGAAGAATGTATAAAATACTATAAACTTTGCCACATGTGACCAAAGCCACATGACCCAAATACTAAATTATTCACGTGCACACATACAAACAGCAGAAGCAAAGCAAACAGCTTAAAAAAAAGCATAATTGAACATAAAGGCACCATCAGGAAACATGTTGAGTCCCTTGTCATTTCACATTTCATGCAACACAGACAGGACGCCTTATCCCTTAGGTTGCTAGACATTAATCAAACATACTGCCACACTTGAAAGGATAATGCTATCTAAGGAGAGAAGCCTTTTGTATATTCACTTTGTATTCTTTAAGACCTGCAGACCAAAGTAATGAATGGCATCTTAGACCATTTTTCACATGAGGAGCCAGTATGTCATACAAAATTTCTTATTCCATACCACACTGTCCTTCCATGTTATGCTGCTTGTTTTTCAGTACCAGGATATCCTTTATTACACTTTTTTTTTTTTTTAAGATTATTTCTGGGCAAAAGAATGGCTTTGTTGAACTACCCTGCTCTTTGCATTTCTTTTTACGTAAGCAGTCCTAATAGCTATGTAAGCATTGTAAATCCCCTTTACTTTACTTCTCTCTTTGCCCCATTCTTTCCCCAGAAATATAACAATTCCTGTGGGGTCATAGTGGAGCTAGGAAAAAGGCTTTCGCTTGCTGCTTGAGAACACTTCCAAAGGATTCAACTAGAAGTCAAATTGAATAGAAGAGTGTCTTTTCTACTGACCTGTTCCAGTGGCTTGGATTTTTAAAGATCATTCATTGGCAATATATTTCATTACAATTCTAACTCTAAAATGATGAAGCTTAAGCTGTGATGAGGTGTGTCTTTGTAAATTCCTTTTCCTTCCTCACCACCTCCCTCTCCCCTGTCCATTCTCCTCCTCCAGCCCCCACCCTCTTTCTCTTTTAAGACAGCCTGTTTCAAGGCTGGAAACTTACCACTGCCAGAGTGACAGCATCTTTGCTGTAAAGCTGTTGGGTAAGCCATGATGTGGTCCATGATCTCAGATCCACGTATCCACACTGAGATCAGTCCTGTAATGCCACTGCAAAGCTTTATAGAACAGTTGCTGGAGGATGTGGGCCATAGCCTTGCCCAGCCTTGGAATTGCCATCCACAGAGAAAAATTGTGGTAGTTACTCTACCTTTGGCTTGGTGAGTTAAGCTTGTCCAGTCAGCTTGCATGCTAGGCAAGTTAGGATGACAGCGTAGGTTCAGACTTTAAACAGAGACTAGGGTGCCTCTGGGTCCTCCCTACTTACATGTTTTTCGCATGGTATGGCTTCTTCAGTGGGGAACTCCCCCAAAACAGATATATGGGCTGACACTTAGAAGAGTGGCAGACAAGCCTTTGGAGCTGAAACATTTGTGGGAGTCTGGAAGCACTTTAGAGGCTGATAGATAAGAAGTTAGAAACATCTGAAGTTTTGAGGAGGAAAACAAGATTTATGGTGACTATGAAGAGCAGGAAATCGAAACTGTTAAGAAATCAGCTTCAGGTCATCATAAAGTTCTGATCCCTAGTTTCACATTAAGGAACAGAATGCTACTAGAAAATCCTGCCTGTGGTAATAAATAAAATTAATAATTAGCTACTATATACTGCTTTTCATCTATAGATCTCTGTGATAAGAAGAACATAGTAAAAGTCTAATTTATTGCAGCTAAATAGTTGACTGTTAAACATTTCTTTTTGTGAGACTGTAAATTCTACCTGTTGACATAAGCTCAATCTTAGCTGCTTTCTGGACTGGATTGCTTTATCGTTTAGAATTAACTCCTTGCAGACATTTGCAAGAGTTATTGTTTCTTGCAAGTGTATTATGAAAAGGAGAAGTCCCAAAGGAGAGAGAGAGGAATAAATTGGCAAAAGGCTTCGGCACTAATTGTAACCATGGCTACATTTATTGTTATACAAATCAATTAGGACCATATTTAGTGAGTCTTAATTGAGGAAAACTGTCATTATTTTTACTGCAAAACTTGGTCCTAGAATATGCAATCTTTTAATCACATCATTTGTCTACCACTATAGGAAACATTTTCTTTAGTACACACTAAAAATGTAAGACCATGTTGCAAGGTGTACCTACTGTACATCTTTTTAATACAAGTAATAAAATTCTGAAGTGCCTGTTGAAATAAAATGCCAGGGAGAATTTTTGTATTACTTAAAGACTTTGGAATTTGCCCTCTATTTAACCACAGATTTTGGCTTTAATTCTGAAAAATGATAAGTAATTTGGAGATGCTTTGTTTTTTGTTGTCCCAACTGCAGACCTTTCACATGAGCTCGGGGTTCATCTCCAAATTTGCTTTTCATTGAATGAAGTTCTTTACAGTTGTCCAAAAATAGTTGGCCCAGTTATTGGTCAGTGTTCCAACATACATTTATATAGGTTATCTATTTTTATATTTAATGTATGTGTCAAAAAAAAAATACAAAAACTAAAAGACAAGAAAAAGAAAGTGTGAATTTGTGTCTCACAGTTGTTTATTATACTGCAAGCATAAAGAAGACATATAAGATTAGGACACTGTCTTTATTATATTTTGGGAGAATCCAAAGGCTATCCTTTGTTACAGGTTTGTTATTTGTGTGAACAATTAATAGGGATATACGTCCCTACATGTGGCTGGAAGCTATACTTGGAAGCAAGCCAGAACCCACATGCTTAGACATATCTGATGGCTTAGCGCGATCAGAGAAAATAGACTGGTGACTCTTACCTGCTGAATCTTCTATTCAGAAAAATGTGGAAAAAAGGAGGTAGAGGGAAGCATGGGTTCAAATGTTCGATTTATCTAAGTCATTGGTATTTTTGCCAGACTTCTTTTTAAAGTCTGATGAAAGTCATACGAAGATGTGTATGATCTTTCTGAATTGCATATGACATGGATGCTGGCTGGTGACAATTCTTTTGCGTATCATAGCCTTGAACCAAAGCCAAACAGATGCTTTTGGGAAGTTCAGCTGCACACATAAACTTTGAAGCCCTGAGTCATCATTAGTGTAATAACGGTGTGTTAATGTACTTTGTCCAAGGAGAGCTTCTTAAAAAATCCAATCAGAATTTCCCCAGCCACTCAGTGAGGTCATCCTGGCAACTCAAGTGGCTGGCCTGGTAAGGACACTGCTAAACACACTTTCCTCACTGAGGAAGAATGAGCTAGGAGGGGTGGGAGTGGCAGGGAACTCATGGGGAAGCAGAATGTCTGTTGTTAGAACAAAAGAAGGACTGCATTGAGTGGTGCTGCTTTGGTGATCTTTTTTTGGGAGGGGAGTGAGCGAGAACTTCTAAAAATAGTAAAATGTGATCGTCCAGTACTGGCTTTTTCTGCTATCACCCACTGGAGTTCTGCTTTCAAGATTTATTATATCACTCTTAAATCTCTTGGAGTCATTACAATCTTGCCTTTCATCTAGTCTGTATATAAATAATTGATCATCATAAGGATTGAAAACTGTGGAAATGAAGACAGCTTAACACAGATATTCTTTATGACATCAATTACAGGGGGAATCATTTGATGAGAACAGAGAATATTTCAAATGGTACAATAATGCTAGCTTCTAAAATTACTTTGTATTTTAAATGAAATGTGTACACTGATTGGTTCTGTTGCCAGTTTATGGAGAAAAGTATATTATGGTTCAATGAAAAAGATGGTCAATTATCTGCACACAGTGCTCGCTTCACCCCTCCCCTGCTTCTCTTTTACACTAATATAACTCTGTTGAAGTAGCTGTGTACAAGTGGAGTAATGCAGTGGTGAATCAGGCCTATATTTTGTAAGTAATTTATTGCAAGCATTTGCAGTACTGAGAGAGGAAACGTTCAGGCGTGTTCGTTGTTGAGATTTAAACTCCCTGACCGTGCATTCAGCTGGCAGCAGTCGCATGTGCTGGGCCAGGGGTGTCATAGGGTTATATGCTGAGCGTAGCAGCTACAACAGTAGCTGAGCACGTTTATTGTATTAAAACCTGGTAACATGCTAAAATACTGTAAACAGCATCATTAAACGTGTTGAAAGGAAGTTGAAGTTCAAGTGATTTTTTTGGATACTTTATGTAGTGTTGACTGGTGAATTTATATATTTGGTTAACTGGAGAGGACACTTCCTCTCCCTTTTGTTAGCTGTCTTGTTCAGATTTTGTGTTGTTCCGCTCTTCATCCATGCACAGGTTATGGGTTGGTATAGGACCAATATTCAAGCTACTAAGGGAAACTAATGGGAAATGTAGAAGTATTCATGGCATGCTAGGAAGTGTTCACTATTGCCTGAAGCACCTGTCTTCTGCAGTGCCTTTAGCTGCTAGGATGCAGAACATGTGCAGAGCAATAATGCCATCTTATGTGGCATGTCAGTGGAAAGAATGGCATGTCAAAAATGTGTCTTCATCTGTGTGAATGACCGATAGTGACTCTATTGTAATGGGTACTGAAAAAAAATAATCTCAAGTTAAGTGTAATGTGTTGAGAGTTTGGTTTTATATGAGCTATTTCTAGAATTAGACAACATCAAACAAAAATACCTTGTGTAATTGCTTTATGGTGGACAGTCCCAGGAAATGATAGGAATTGGGTGTGAAAGCAGAGCTAAATGATGACTTTGAGTTCCTGTGCATTTGCAGTCACTGAAGAGCATTCCAATTAGCATGAGTGAGAAAGGCAAATGCTTTTTTCCTTGGGGTTGATGTGGTTAAATGTTGCAACTGCAAAGTTTGGGGAACTAGGACAGGAGAGATTGAAAACTATAAATTTATGACAAACAAAAATTCATGGTGATAGCTAAACATTAGCATTTATCTTGCTGGGGTTGTAAATAAAAAAATACCAAAGCGTGTGCTTTGAAGTCAGATGGTTTTCAAACTGAAATATTTCTACAGACACTGTGGGAATAATTCCTGTACAGATTATGGTAGCTGCTCTTTGTCCTTTGACCAAAATTATCGTAATAGGTCCTAATAGTTCTTTTTTTTATTGTTATTTATTCTTATTGGGGCAGTCCTTAGAAGCCCGCATTACTTATGCCATCTATGTAGTAGTATAGGTAGGCACAAAACAGTTGGTTTGCAGGTAGAACTGTGGAGCGGTATGCAAACAGCTCTTGAGTTCCTTTGGATGTGTTAGTCTGTGGTGTGTAAGGAGTTTGGAGGAGAAACTCGATTTTGGTGTGAAACATTTTAGCTTGGCTTAGTATTCTATGGTATTAGTTAGAAAAAGTACTCATCTTCTCTCTTTTCTCTAGAGTGCTGCTACAAGAAGCAAAATTTTTTCAAACCCCTGATTCCAGACAGGGTTCTGAGAGGCCTTGAAAGACCATAGCCTCTCCCAATTTAAAGTGATATGTATGAAGCAAGAAAAGGATATATTAACATCACCAACAGGCAGGAACAATGACCCACCACTAAATGTGAGGAGGTTCAGCATAGCAGACTCCAGTGCTTATTACCTGTTTAGTTACTCCATAAAATATTGTTTATTACAAGTTGGTTTTTAGAACTCTTCTCTGCCTATTCTTTCTTTTGTATCTTGACGGTGATCATATCTAGCAACATCCTGGAGAACATATGTGTTGCATATTGATCCTGTCAATTATGCTTGCATGAAATCTTGCATCCTAATGAGTATCATTAGATTTTTTTTGCAGAAGCTTTTGTGACATTATTACAGATAGCATATTATTGTGCTTGAAAAGAAAAAAAGTGCTAACAGCAATAACATCCAAACCTGCATACAGACAGCTTTAACAAGTGACCTTATAGACATGCATACGTGCATGCACAAACAAATACACACACACACACACACAGAGCGCTAAGTTGGAGAGAGCACTGGGCATCCAGGGGATCAAAAGGACAGGAGATAATGGAGCTTTGTACAGCAAAGAGAAGTTCAGAGACAGACTGGGCAGCAGAAAGTGTTGCTTGAACTGACTGGGAAGAAAACTGTGTTCCTACCATACAGCAGCATCCATTCTGAATATCACTTAAGTGCACATTTTCCAGGCCAGGTTTGCACAAATAACAATCTGAATACATTTCCATATTTTGGTACCAATCAATTGCATTTAGATGTTTCTTAACTGTAACTTTACATAAAGAAAGATAAATGCATGTGAATAATGATAGGACTTAATTTCCAAGAGCTTGTGATTGCTTTGAGAAGTTAATGGGAAGCACCAAGTGTAATACAATATCTTGTTGATTTAGACAGTAGTTTATTTTCTGTGTTCCTTCATTTGAGAGACACTCAGGTATGAAGAACAGATGTGCAGATGTTAGTCTGGTGTGTAGTGTGCCCAGAGGGAGAAGTGTAGGTCAGGGATGATTTTTAAAACATTTCTGTATAAGTTGTGGGATGTAGTACCTTTAGGGTTTATCTTTCTGAAACTTCTAGATGACATTTCTAAATTGCTACTGAGAAAACAAGCCCTTCCATCTCAATAATATCAAAAGGAAGCTGTGCCTAAGAAGTAACTGTAAGATCTATTCCCACTGCTGACTGATGTAGTTTTTATTTGCTATTTTGGAAAATGCTCAAAGTTGTTTTTCCTTTTCAAATCATAGCAGTGTCCTCTGGGAAAACAAGTACAATGCTTTTGAAGTTGTGTCCTTGCAGTTGCTGACTCCTGCAACTAAAGGGGTAAAGTTAAAGGTGACGAAGCCATAGGATTTTCAGTTGATTATGAATAGTGGTGCACATTCATATTCTAAGGACATTTACAAGAAGTTTGAAGGGAGAGAACTAGGTTTGTCTATGCAAATTCAAGGACAAGTTACATCTGACAACACTAAGTACTGAACTTCTTCAGCTATTCACTTAAGCAGCTAAATCTAATTATAATAATGCAGCCTTTTAAAGTGCTTTAGCAATTTCTAACCCTGGATCTGCATAAGCTTTATAAGGCCTAGCACTGTTTTCACCATTACTGTGGTGTGCGTGAGCCCAAGTCACAGACTGGGACACTTCCAGTTAGATTCTGTGGAGATAGGACAAAAACAGAAATTACAGTAAATTTGTTACATGTTAAAATAATTATCTGACACTCCCAAGGTAAGATTCATGTCATCAGCTTGAGCTGCCTGCAGTTTATTGTCCTGGAACACATTCAGAAATGGAAGGATAAACTGGGGGCACCTCAGTAGTACTTTGATCTCTCCATTACTGCTAAAGGGAGGATGGACAGGCAGCCCAGACGGGACTCCTGTAACTTTCAGACAGTTGAAATTAAGTGAACCTCACCCTACCTTGGTAAAATGAGACTAAATTCCTATTACTACTTCATGCTCACCTTTTACCTTTTTTATTTTTTTTCCCTGAGTTTTTTTCTACGTTTCCAGCTTGTTTCAGAAAGAAGAGGAGATTGCTTTCTGTTCCCTACTCGATACTTTAATGATTACTTGGCTGGCTTGCTGCTCAGCTTCCAGCTGCCTGGAACCTGTGGGTTTTTAGACAGGGAGATACCTTCTAGTAAGGAACTGCACTACTCAATATTTCCCTCATCAGCAACTCCCCAACTTCTCAGCAATAGTATGATTGTTTTATTTCCTGTTTATTGTCTAGAGTGTTGCCATGTAGCTGATCAGTAATATAAAATGTGAAACTTGTATATGTGTGTGAATATATATATACACACGTTTAGCTTTTTTTTTTCTTGTTTGAAGTGTGTGATGTATATGTTATATATGTCAGACAGAAAGACAGCAAAAATGCATAGGTGTAATCTGTTGCTACTTTAAGTGGTATAAGGTATGGTTTCTGGCCCCTAGAGACCACGCTGGACAGCAGGATGCCTCTACTTCATGTCCTGTGTGCATCTGTTGAGTACCTTGAAGCATCTAAAATGGCACTAGGCCTGGTTTAAGCAAGCAACAGGCTTCCATGTGGTATGACTGTATTGGCAATGGAGGTTCTTTGCTACAGCCTCTGCCCCATCTGTAGAAGTTTGAGGTGGGGAGTGTGGCTGTAGCACATTTCATGGGCATGCTTTAGACTAAAACTATTAATGTTTATAAGGCATTTGGAAAGCCTGTACGAGTATAGATTTCAGCATTGTTGTAATATTAAGATCTTCTGAAATTCTGAAGCTTCTGAACACTGTAGTTCTATCAACAACATCTGCATTTAGAAAGAAAGATATAGCCCATCATTACATTTTTGTGTGAGGTTAATTCAACAAAATATTTTAAAATTTGACTCAACTCCTAGACTTATTGGGCTAGTTAGAGACTACTCTAACAGCCCAGATTGTCTAGATACCCACATAAAAATGTAACTCATACTCCTGTAAAGAGTGAAGCTGAAGTACCTCCATGGCAGACCTTTTGGAATTGCTCCACTTGCTTCAGTTCTTGTCCCATTAAAATCATTGGAAAAAAATGTTCTTGACTTCAAGGGGAGCAAGGTTAAACTAGTGCAGAATGTTTTGAAAATTCCAAGCTAGTAATTTAATCTTCGGATTTAACCATAATGGCCCTTGCAAGCTTTTTTCCAAAGCTGCACTCAAAATAAATGATGTGTTAGTCTCTAATAAATGGTCCTTAGTAAGAGTATGTATTATACATCCTTTGAAAAGTCATTTATTTCTTATGGTGGGTTTCTGATTCAGCTGTCTCCCCAGCGTGCCATTTCAACTATTTCTCCCTTTTAGGAGTTTGTATAAACCCTGCAACTTGCCGTGTTTGTGTACAGCAATGCGTGCATCTGGGCGTAAAAACATGAAGAGGATAACCTCAGACTTATTAGCATGGTTGTCTTCAGATTGAAAAAATACTTTCTGCTGTTTCATTTCATAGAATCAACTTCCTGATTTCTTGCTTATTAAATCATGTAGTGTTTATAAAATAAAAGACTCCCAGGCTGTCAGTCAGAACTCTAAAGCCTTTCGCAGACAATAAATTCACATTCCACTAGTTATAAATAGAAAACACTATTGCAGTGCCTGTAAAACACTCTCTCTGATGATTGTATGTTCTACTGCACCAACAAATCAGAAAAAGAGATGGTTGGGATGCTGTTGTCAACATCTTTTTGCTCAGAATTTCCATTGAGCCAATAAATGAGCTTGTGCGGATGATTTGTAGTATCTGTTATCACCTTTCATCAAACTGTGAGGAGAAAGGAAATACGGGATATTCCAGATGGGAGTCTGGTACGTGTGTACTGGAGAATCTGTTTGTATTTCCTCTGATTGTTAGTGAAGGACAGTGGGGGAGCTATTGCTTGGTTTACTATGTTTTTTTGTACTAATGAACATATCCAAGTGACTCTTGTTAATACACTCTAATTTACAGTTCTTCTGGGAGAGGGTATTCATCTTTTCAGTAGCCTTAATCCTGTTGTATGTTTTGCACCACTGTAGTTTAGAACTTACAGAAATTACTCTGCAGAAGAGTAGACTTCCTCCTTTTAGCTGTTGTTAGCCAGCTTTTCCTGTGTGTTTTTATTTATTACTCTTAGAGTAGGTCTCACTAGGATACTTGTTTCTGCAATGTCCTGATTAATCAATACTAATATAGTTTGCTGAACATGTTTTCCACTTGAGTTTCTGGCCCCTTTATTAAAAACAGAAGTATTTGATATAAAGAAATATATCTACAAAGCACCAGGGTTTATTTTTTTCTATAAATGCTGCTATGGAGTGGTATATATCTGTTTGGGGTTTGGATATTCACTCATGAATCATTTGGATTTTTCTCATACATCAGCCACAGAAGACCATCCATACTTGCATTCTAGGAGCAGTGGCTTGTCTCCTGGTAATAGTGAGACAGATACAACCCATTTTGTGTTGAGCATTTAGCTAAAGGACATAAAAAGCAACGTAAAGCAAGTCAAGATGAAGAAGCTTGACAGAAGTTACCAAAATGCTGACTGGATGAGACACGGATCTGTCTAGCCTGTTTCTGTTTCCAGCAGAGACAGTAGGAGAGACTATCTAAGGAGAGCCTGCAAACTTGGCCTTTTCCATGGTCTGTTCTCCTCATGCTCTCAGCATGGGCTGTTAGAGGCCATATGCTTGTGCAGTCTTCTTAGTGGTCATGGACCTGTTTTCCATGAATTTTCCGCTTGAACCTGTTGACATTGTGTGCCTCAGCAGTGTCCTGTGGCAGCAAGTTCCAGAGCTTTGCTCCTTGCTGTGGGAAGTACTCTAATTTCATTTGAATCAGTCTCCCAGTAGTTTCGTGGTGTCTGCTACCACTTTTTCTAGTGTTTCGGGATTTTATTCTGTTAGATCAGCTATCCACTTCCTTTCTTATATTGTAAGCTGTGATCATACACCTTTTCTGGCCTTTCCCTCTCAACACTGAAGAGTTGTAGAGTATGTAGTGTTTATGATAGCTGCTTCATCCCCTTGATGATTTTAGTTGACCTTCTCTGAATCCTTTGTAACTTCATTACAAAATTTAAAGTCATAATGTTGTGCTACAAGTGTGTCAAGCAAGAGAATCTCCCCAATGTCCTCAGCAGTAAAGGTGGAAACAAATAGTTCACTGAGCACCTGGGCTGTGACATTATTATCCATGAGTGTCCTTTTTTATACCTTTGTCATCAAGTGGTCCCACTGATCACAAGATAGCTTCCTGTGTTTGATGTGTTCAAAGAATATTTTATTATCAATTTGGGCACTCTTCAAGTACTTTTTTAGGCCTGTTTATTCCCTGTTTACATTTGAGCTGCTTTATTTTATGTGCCTTTCTGTTCTGATTTCTGCAAGCTTACCAGTTTTTTAAATGCTGATGTTCTGCCATTGCAAGCTGCCATTGCTTTCTTATTGAGCTGTCCATGCTGAGGAGGTTTTAGACTGCTTTGTTTTCTCTCTGGTCTGTGCCACACATATTACCTAGGCTTCTAATACAGTGTATTTAACTGTATTTAACATTGGTCCTTCTGTAGACTTCATGGTTTTTGAACTAACCCTTTCAGAATTTTTGGAGGGGGGTCGTTGTTTGGGCCTTGTTTCTTTGTTGTTTTTTATGTTTTGTTTTTGTAGAGGATATATTATCGTGGAAAGCCTACCCTGCTCTGTTGCAGCAGTCTGAATTTAACTTCCACAACCCTTTTACGTCATGGTACCAAAATGGACTGTGACTACAATCTTTTCCCCTGTCCCTTAGGTATTTTGTGAAAAATTCTGTCTTTGCACCTGACAGAAATTGGCATATGGACTTCCTGGACATCAAAAAAACAGATATCTGTGTCTGAAAAATATAATCTCCCACTTCCACCTAAGCCTTCCTGCCCTTGAAAATTCCCTTTTGTTTCAGAAGCATCCTGTGCTAAAGACGCGGTGACAAAGGCTTACACTGCAGACTTCAGAAGACAACACTGAATCCTTGTATCAGTTTCATGGCTAAAATTGAGGTTAATTTTACAGTCATTTATTTCACTGGTATCCCATTTAAGCTTCTCAATTCAGATAATGCTGCAATACCACCAGGTAATAATAGTAGCTTATGTTTGCACTTACAAGAGCGGCTAATGCCCAGATTGCCAGGCAGTAGCCCTGGGCAGAGCTCACCAGTTAACCCAGACTCCTGGCTGATAACATTGCAAAGGAATCCCTCTGACTCAGGGAGAAGATGGTGAATTAAGTTACTTGCTAGCCAATCTGTCCTGCCTGATGCAAGCAGCAGAAATAGTGGGCTTGAAGGAAGGACGTATTCAAGGAATCTCTGCAGGAAAGCAGGGATTCACCACTGCCTAAGGATACTGAGGAGGAAAGAGTGTTTAAAAAAAGACATTTCAAAGAATGAGAAAAAAGGGAGATTGTCCTTGTTTTTAGTATGGAGAGGAGCATTTTTTGTAAAAGTTTGGCTAGTCTGCTCCAGGCAGGTGAAGAAAACAAAATTCATGAGGGATAAAGTGAAACGTTCTCCTTGAACAGGAAAAAGTGGGGGAGAGGGAGAGAGAGAGAGGGAGAGACATTCACCTGAAATGAAAATAAGTGTGTATTTCTATTGCTTACATTGAATTTTTTATTATTATTTACATTGAAAACTTTACTTCATCAGCATGCTGAAAACAGAAAACATGAAACCCCTGAAGAGATTTGAAAGCAATGAAAATGTTTCAGATTTTCATTAAAGAGGGTAGTCTCTAAAGACAAGAGAGCTTTCAGAACCTAAACACCTTTAGTGCTTCAGTAAACCAAACCAAGTTTTGCCTGGCAGCTGGAAGATATCCCCTGTGGGTCCTTTGTGTTCCTGTCTACAGAGTTGACTGAGTAAATATGCAGCAACAAGGAACATTCTTATACCCCGTATCTGGCATTTGCTGGCTGATATTTTTAACTTAAGGCAGATACAGTTCGATAATGTTGCTTGCACAGCTCAGCAGTATTCATCAAATATGGAAATGACTTTTATAAATTCACCTTGCTGCATCTTCAGCTTGTAACAGCTGTCAGGTTGCATTTTAAATTTGAAGAACTCAAGTGTGGGCTTCTGGGAGGGTGTTAAATCACCACTGGGGCTCTGAATAAGAAGTGTTAGTCTGTTCCTGGAGACAGAATACATTAAAAGTATTAAAATACCATAAAAGTAAAGTCAGCCTGAAGAGCGTATGAAGTCTGTAGCAGATAAGGTGACAGGAGGTCAGAATTCAGAAAAATATCTGTTTGAAAAAGGAAATGTTTTCTCTGCCTAAACTGGTATGCATTTCATGGGTACCAGATCTATGACAAGCAATGCAAGGAGTTTTACAGACTAAGGGCAAGCAGACTGGTGGACAGCTTGGTGGGTGGCAGGGCAGAGAAATGGTCTCCAGGTTCTAGGGACAGACTGGACAGGGCCTTCCCTTTCTTCACTCTGCAGACTGTTTGGTCATGGCTTGAGCATGAGGCTCTGCCCAGATCTTTCTGTGACAAAAGTGGGTCTCTAAATTGGCTCCTTTCTCTAACCAAACTCAGTACAGATCACTGTTGAAGCACTGAAGACCACCTTCAAGATCTTCCTCTTGACATGTCCTCATTTTGGTTCCAGCTATTTTTAGATCCACAAGCATAGTGATTACTTTTTTTTTTTTTTAAGTAAAAATTCAAACTAGCCAGTGATGTATGCATATTTTAATATTTTTTATATAGCTGGAATTGTGATTGCCACAGGGATATTATGTGATCATGTTTGGGTGGAATAAATAGACAATGACGCCAGAAACTTGAAGAGAAAGCTGACTGTAATACCACAAGCTGTAGAGGATTTAGGTTTTGAGCAGCTTTGTAGTAACTCAGTACACGTTTCCTGTGTGGGTTGATGTTTGTGCTAAAACCTTTCACTTTTTGTGAATATTTTCACAGATTTACAGTGATTACTCAACTGTTTACAAGGAACAAAATGTGACCCCCATTAATCATAACTAATCAAATTCAGCATGTTCAGTCATAAAATTTTCAGTCATTCTTTTCACTTCTTTCATCTTTATTCATATTTTCCAAGTTACTCATGAGTCGTAAATTAATATTTACGGTTACCACATGCTGGTATCTGAGAGCATTTTTTCTTTTAGTAGATATTTAGTTTAACCTGTACATAGCCAGGAGAGCTCTGAACAAGAATTGCTTTCTTTCTGTGAAATTAATGTTCAGGCAAATTGCAGTTCTCGTGGCTCTTGGAGATTTATCTAAAGGAGAGGGGAGGACAGTAGGGTAATGGGAAGCTTGCTCTGCGTCTTGCCAGAGTACCTCAGCTCTGCTTCACAGGGCTAAGGGAAGTGCTTGGCCTTCAGGTTACTCAAATCTTGTCACCTCAAACAGCTGCCATGTAGCAGACTGGCCAGTTTTACCTGATAGAGCTGCTCATCTCTGTGTGGATGGAGCGAGAGTGGCAAACTCCTCGCTTGTATGTTTTCACATGTGGCCTGTGGTGGGTGTGAGGTGCTGCTTCCCAGAGGTTCTCTATCCATTTGTCATTCCTGCAAAACATTACATCCCCACTTCCAGAGGCTTTTCAACTTTTTGCAGTTACGTAGTAAATGACAATGAAGTACTCACTTCTGTTGCTTTTCCCTATAGCAATTTTTAAGGTCCAATTGGAACTTTAAGTGCAACTAGTGATTGTGTCACTGCTGGCTGGTTGCTGACTCCACTGATGGTTTGAGGCCTGCATGGTGCTAAACAACAGACATGCTGAGTTCTGGTGTGTACTTGAAGAAAGGCCATTAAGAGTTGAAATGTCAGCAGGGACCCCATGCACCTGTAATAAATGTAAGCTTTGTAATTAGTAGCAAGCTGTCGCAGAGGGCTACAGACATACTAAGATTAATTTTCACAACGGCGTGCCCAAAGTTGTTCTATAACATAAGGCAACCAGTTAACATTGTCAAGAAAGACTATCAAGTTTCTGCATGTCAGGCCTGATCACAGAACGAGCCTGTAGGTTCCTAGTGGCAGCAGCCTTCTTTCCATGCATTTGTCTAGAGCCTACCACACCACTTGAGTGAAAACCAGAATACCTATAAAGGTACACTTCCTTTATGAGCACATCTTTGTTCCTCTGCTGCGTCATGCATCAAAATCACTATAGTAACCAATATTTACAGGGCAAGGGGAAGAGAGTAAAAAAAAATGCCAAATTCCAAGTGTATACATATATATTTTACTCATAAGCACTGGAGTTGCCAGAGAGGTAGTCGGCAAAGGGCCTGCAAAAAAAAAATTCACAAGTGGAAGAACTCTTCTGGCTACCTTTTTAAGGCTTTGCTAGTGTCTGTGGAAGACAGGTGGTTCTGGATTAATATAAAGAAGCCTCAGCTGAGGGTAAGTGACACTGGAGCACACTTTAGGCAAAAAGGCATTTCAAAAGGTATCATAAAGCACGTCTAGACTGGAATTTGTAGTTGAAAGGAAAAACTATTATCCTTTGGGTTGAAAAGTAACCCATGGCTTTAGGCATTAGTGAGTTTTGATAAATGACCTGGTTTTCCCTCTCCCCAGTGTGGGAGGCAATTGGTTTCCACTGTAAACCTGGACTGTAGACAATTTGCTTTATTGTATTTGTAGCAAAGGTAGCGTAGCCTAATGCAACAGAAAAAAAGAGGTTTTGAAAATGTCTTCGTTGTGTGTTTATTTGTAGAAAAAATACGAAATAACTATATCGCACTTCAAACTTGAAACTTTCCATGTGTTTATTAATGTATGGGATCTTTTTTCTCCCATTTAATGAAGTGGATGTGTTTTCTTGGAATACACATTAGCATGATTTTTGGTAAGTTATAAATGTGACATTGCTATCGCATATGAGCTGTTTTGGTCAAGAGCCATGTTAACTGCCCCATCAATTACCCGTCTAAATGCCTGTCAAATTAAGAAACTGCAGCTCTGGGCCCCTTAGGGTTTTTCCTTCTTTTAGGCAAAGACTTTTTGTTTTCACTCAGTACTTTTGATCTCCTTATCTTTCTGGAAATTTTCTTGCTTTTCTTTTTTCTTTTTTTTTCCTTTTTGAGAGAGAGGGAGAAAAAAAGTCTTTGTCTATGTGGGAAGTAAACAGGGCCTTGTGAAATCTCAAATGCCTCACAATGCTGAAAGAGTCAGAGCATTTATAATTCCTTTGGGACAGGTTACTATTGTGAAGGCACATTTGATGTCTTGGGTAGAGTAGCAAAGTTGCAAAGGTAGTTGCTGTTATATCTTGTTCTGTATATTATAAAAATGCTTACCATACTGTGCAGTGTGTATGTTAGCAAATGCTGGCATTTCAGCTGTGACTAGGTATACATTCACATATAATTTCCTCTTAGTATATTGTTGTGCAGAACTTTTTCTATTTCTAAGAGTCTAAGACAAAATATCTGTGCCACTTCAGAACACACAGGTACTTAATTCTGTATGTTCAGTAGACCAAACATTATTGAAATGAATGTGGTGGAACACAGCTGGAGTTAAATTAACTATTGTTCTCACAGGGTAGGCTAGATTAAAATCCATGAAAAAGGAAAAGTTAAAAATCCTATTTTTATTTTAATGGCTCCAAATTCAAGCCTATCTCAAGATGAGCAGCTGGCAAACATATGACATTTTTTCCCCCACAGATCTTATAAAAACCAATTTCACATCCATCCAGCCCTCTTTTTCTAAGGGTGCTTGCTGGCACACCTTTCCTGAAGGAAGCGGTCCACCTGGGAAGGTTGTTGGGGTGTTGGCAAGACAACAGACCTCGTGCAGAGACAGTGCCCAGTGACTGGGAGCAGGGCACCCCCAAGGAAAGCCCAGAGCTTGTCCCCAGCTTCTGACTGACAGGTGTGTGACTGGGAACCTGGTGCAGGCTCTCTGCAGCACTGCTAGATGTTCTTCCCCTCCCAGAGAAGCTACCAGTAGATGGGAAGAGCTCAGAGCTTCCTTTTCTACCTGTACTGCAGTATTCTGTAACTCTGATGCTGCAGGGTTGTATGAGAACCCTGCATAGTCCTGAGAGTCTCTGTGTAACATTATTTGGCTTATACATATTTTATTATGTTTGGTTGTTGGTGAGAGTCAGAGGAAAATTATTTCCAGATTACAGTAAAGGAACTTCATACTTAATAACCGTTGTTAGATCATTGACCATATTAAAATAAAATTTTAAAAGGATATACATCAATGTTTAGAGGAAACTGTTTAAAAAAAAAAAAGAGAGAAAGAAAGAGCGTAGCATTATTGGCCTGAAGATACTGCTGAACCTTGGGAAAAGATTTGTGCCATGTTTCTAGTGACACTAACATCACAGAGGATATAAAGCAGTCATTGGCACTCTCTCAAGAAACACATCACTGTAATTCGTTATAACAATACCACTGTGATATTTGTTCATAATATTTATGAAAGCTAGGCTATGAAAACAGTATGCACTGACTGTCAGCGGTGATGTATCATTCTTTAAAAGAGAATATACATGACAAAATGTTTTAAATGAACTCTAAAAATATACTGGCGAGTTAAACAATTTGGCTGGTCTTTCACTTCATGCCAGGAGGTGCTTCCCAGGACATGCTTCTGGATGACCTTTTTGAGGACATATATCAAATAGTCATGTATTTATTATGGTCCCAGTCAGTCTGCAAAAGCAATGATGAATGTTGTGTAGCGTACATAGTCATTACAGCTCTGTATAATACTCTGCTCAGTTTCCAGTTGCTGTCTTTTCTATGGAAAACAGAGCTGCTTGTGTCATGTCAACCCAATAAACCCAGCTTTTACCCACAGTGTTCCCAATGGCATTAAGCTTTATCTGACCTGGCAGGGCGATACAGATGCCAGGAGCCCTGGAAGGAGGCTTCTGCTCTGCTTCCCCAGTTGTGTCTGTGCCCAACAGAGTCCATGGGGAGCAGCCTGGCTCCTGTGTCTTGGGAGACTTTATAAGCCCTTACAGCTTCCAGTAGCACGCTGGGATTCACTGTACTTCTGACGTCAGGGTAAATCTGGATTTCAGGACACTGAATAAGGAAGCACACTTCTTTTATGGCTGAATGGTCCTGATGACATGCAATTTTTCCATCTACCCCATCAGCTTCATGGGGAACACAAGTAGCATTAATGTTCTGATGGCTGTTGCAACCAGGCATGGGTTCAGTCCAGTTCCTGGTGAGAGGAGGTCACTAGTCCTGGACGAGCTTAAGCACAAGAGGAAGCTGTATTTTGAAGATGGTGTGGTTGGGCTGAGGCTGAACAACAGCAGTGGCAAAGCATGTACTACTTTCCCACTTCAAAAGAAAGAAAAGTGAGATTTTGGAGTGGTTTGGGGACATAGTTTACTAGTAAGGGAAATAGAAAGCCCAACTTCTGTCTTTTCTCTGACTTTTCAGAAAACTCTGTCCACTCTAGTTCACTTGCTCCCCGATAGCTTGATGACTTGCTGCATTAGGGTGAGAAGGGAGGGATGAAAAGCAAAAGGGAAGGCAATTGCCTCTTGCCATCAGGCATAAAGACTCCAAACAGAATTCAAGCTTGTATCTGTCAAAAATGTGGATAAATCTAAAATGACTTTTTGAGCTTAGTTTCCTGGATTTGCCGCCCTTTGCATGAATGCCTAGATTTGAGAACAATAAACACCATCACTGCAGGAAGCCCTAGATTTGAATTGTGTGCATGCAAAGTTATTTATGAATCACCCATTTTTATTTAGCCATTTCCATCTAAGGTAGTTGGCTCAGTTTAATGATGAAATAGCCTCTCCAGAAGTTCTGTGCCAGATCAGCTGATTGTTTGAGGGGGAATTAAACTGAATGCCAGTTTTTTGAAAGACTTTTTTAAACAAAAATGATTTAGAAGAGATAAAATAGACAACACGCTAGACTTACTGTAGTCAAGGACTACAAGTTAAAAATGTAAGCATGAAAAGGAAAAATAATGGCAGACTGAGATGGAGTAAAGAACAATAGGAAAAGCAACTAAGAGACCATGGATAACAGGGAAGGAAAGATTAAAACTGGAGCAGAGATGTTTATGTAGTGCTTTGTGCAAAAGAATAAATTCTACTTTGTATTTTTAGCTTCTTCTCTATCACTTTCCCTCTCTCCTTCTATCCTTATTTATACCTTTAATTATATATTATATATGTAATCCACTCTATATTTTGGCTCTGAAAGTGTAATAATCTTTTACCACTTTCTTTTCTAGTTTAATTAAATCTCAGTTTTATGGATTTTCTTAAACTCACATGTCTCAATGGCATGAATTTCCTCTTCTCTTTCATTACTTGAGTGTATTGATTATTTGGAAACAATACCAGGTACTAAGAACCAATGTTCGGGTACATGCATTTTAACAACCATATTAAGGATGACTGTAAAATTTCTGATTCATGCTGGGATTGCATCCATGCCAAGATTGCATCAGTGATTCTACCTCATAATTTACACATCACAGCAAACACAACTAGCTGTCCACACATAATGAAGTTTCACTTGCACCACTAGAATCAAGTCTGAGGTGAAGCTGGCCAGGAGTGAAGGATGAACTCCTTCTATTTTATTAGTCCACAGGAAATAAATGGTATTGCTTCCAAGTCAGGGAATACAGAAACCCAAAGCTTCCACTAACAGTAGGAAACTGTTAGGGAATCTTTCTAGTTGAAATAGTCAACATCCTTGAAAGAAAAAATATATATAAATTTAAAAATGGAAACAAGTAGACATTTGGTAGCAATCTGGTTCCCATTTCAGCTTTAATCAAGAAGACCTAGTAATCAGTATATCGACATTAGTGATGACTTCAGTCAGAATAATTAATAGAAAATACAATGTTTAGATTCAAGTTTTAAAAGCCAATGAAGGATTTACAATCAGGGTGTAGATTAAAAAGAAAAGACTAAATATTTTCATCTGGCCTAAATAATAGTTGCTTAATGCTTGCATACACATCAGATGAAAAATCACATATTGGTTTTGTAGATAGAGAATATGTAAAGTAACAAATAAGATGTAAAAAATCGTGAATGTATTTGTCAAGCACAGTATAAACACCTTCCAGATGATCTTATGAGATCATTCATGCTCTTGGACAAAAATTCAAAAGAGCAGCCAACAAGATTTCAGTGTCATCCAGACTGAATTCTAACTCCACTCTCAATTTTAAGTTCTAGACCCACCCTAATCTGTTCCCAGATTCTTTTCTCAATCCATTTCTAATATTGATCTTAATGATATGAGCATCTTATTCTTTGCAAAGCACAGTGACTAGGTACTTTTTATACAAGTATTGTCAAATAGCTCGGGCTGTGAAAAGTGGCTGTATGCCAATTGTGGTTGGTGAAAGAAAACTATGGATGTTGCTGCTTATTCTGAGCATCAGCGAGTTCTTGGAATAACATAGTAGTTATAAGAAATAAGAGGGAGGGAGGCTTATGCAGCATTTTCCTGTCAAACAGCATACATAACTTTGATCCACAAGAAAATATAGCCATGCAGAAATAACAAGTTTCTTAGGGAGTATGTTGTAAGACACATTATTCCAGAAATACTTTGACCTGCAAGAACTGATGATTTCATTTTCCATCTCCAAGTCCAAGGGATTTTTTCTGTGTGAATGGAGAGAGTTATGTTGCTTATGAGCTTCACATTTTCAAGTCACTTTTCTTCCAATGACTTTGAACAGTCACAAACCACATAGATGGACAAAAAGCAAGTTGTGTGTGGTTCTTTGCCTCCATCCATGCTCTTTATAAAGGTTATTTCCTTCCTTTCTGTTCTAATCTCTACAATCATTTATAAGATTTCTTTAAACAATCTGCATTCTTAAATAGCAAATTATATTTCTATGACCTCTTCTGTATTAAGTGCAAAGAACAGAAAGAAATGTTTTCCAGCCAAATGAGAGTGCTCTGTCTCAAACTGAATTCTAATAAATGCCTACACTCTGTAATTGATACTTCCAGGATAGTCTCAAGGAATTTAAAACAATCTAGAATTTAATAGCAATCAACAGAATCAAGACAAAGTGAAACTATTACACTGAACTTATCGAAAAGCAGGGTTTAAATTGATGCTACATATTATTCATTCTGACAGCTGCAAATTCAAATTAAAGATAGCAGAGACTGAAAGACAGCAAATAGAAGAGGAAATGCTAATTTCTTACAACTCTGAAGCTAAGCTTTTTAGTTAAAATTATGAAATACTTTACATTTCCAAGGTACCTTTGATCCATAGAAGCCCCAAAGCACTTCTCAATTTATAAGTACAGTCTTAATTTCCTATCATACCAGGTGATATGCAACTGTCTCTGGAGTGTAGCAGACCATTCCATAGCATCTCTACACAAAGATAAAATGAGCAATTTTTCAAGTAAAATGACATGGAAAGGTTAGGTTGCTAAAGTACCTGTCCTCATCATGCTGTGTTGCCTGTGTTAGAAGGACGGGGAATGAAGAAATCTGAAATCTGTTCCTAACTACTCTGCTACTTGGTGTATAATCTGAGACAAGTCACAATTTTTTATGCTTCACCACAGAATGGGAACAATGCTTTCTCGTTTCAGTGGTGTTGTACTGATAGTGGAAGTACCATAGAGTGGATTCTTTTTTATAGGAATTGTATCTCTGTATTTGGGAAGGCTGAATCTCTAAAGGAAAAAAAATCTATAAAATTATTTGAACTCATACAAGTGGAAAGAACATATAAACCACGTAAATGCAAATTGCTATAGAATTTAGGAAGTTATAAGGAGGAGGGTGTAAGGCTGATGTTTTGCTATGCGATAGTTTGTTTCCTGTGCAAGAAAAATGTTGGGAGGCTTATATGTGTGAGAAGAGATCCAAACAGAGATGTTATACTCATTAGCTGATGGTAGTGTAAAATATTTTTAAACCATTACATTTCTAGTGAGATCAGTCTTTACTGAAAACTATTGGATGCTAGTGCAGTGCCCTGTAATGGTTGAAGAGAGGGTTATCAACTTTCTAAAACACTTTGAACAAGTCATAGCTCAGAGGCAGGCAAGGATCGTTCTGATGATATCATGCTTCTGATTTTTTGTTTCATGAGTATATCATTTGATTTCCTGATGTACAGTGTGGATGAAAACTTCTAAGACATTCAATGTTCTTCATGTACTATATCGAACAATCTCGTAACTGACGTCTTAATAGATTAACATTGTTGCTCCAGATTTAATCTGATGTACATTGTGATTACCAGGTGTCAAAATGTTATCTAGAGAGCAGTGAAGAGCTGGGTAAGTACCTCAGAAACCTGTGGGGTCTATCCTTTCCCTTGGAAATATTTAGAGGTCCTGGTTACTGTCACTGGATGCCCGTGTTTGCAAATGCCAAGACTGGGGGTTTTGAGTTGGTACCTTTGGTTAATGACAGTTACAGAAGTATGAAATATAAATGTTCAAATATTACACTCTGTTGAGCTCTTCCTAGATTGCTCCTAAGACGTGCACAGTCAGACATGAAGGCAGGTTGCAGTGATGTTCCTACATGGCTATAAAGCTGAGACAAGTTCCTCAGACTAGCCCCTTCTTGTGGGAGCAGGAAATGGGATTGGGAGATATGACTGCCAGAGTTGGCTCAAGTATGTCGCAAAGAATAGGCCAAACCACTTTAAAAATTAATGAACTGTATGAGTTTAGGAGTACTCAGATTTATAGGGTATAGGGTAATGGATAACCATCAGAAGGACAAAATATTGTACGAAAACAAACACTGGGGAAATTTAGAGCCTTTATGTCTTTCCTGGCTTATGCTGATGTAAATCAGGATTAGTTGCACTGAAGTCATTCGACTTACCATAATATAAGTAGGAAGAGAATGAGTAATTTATGCTCACTTTGCAGTACCACACAAATAGAATTAAGTGGTCTTTTTGGAAATGAGAAATGGGTCTTTTCTGAGCCATTTTGCAGGAAATTAAGAATGGCAACCAGATGCTTCATTCAATGTGGATTTCAGATGGGAAAAAACAAACCTTGGGAGACTTTTATGGTATTTCTCAAGAGCATGTGCTATGTATTTTCCAGTTATAGGTCTGTGAAATTTATATATACTGTAGGCTATATTAATTTTCAAAGAATTGTGAAATATGCAGAACAAGAAATTATGGTAGCTTCCTATAAACACTGTGAAATAGGATGTTTTCTATAGTCTACCAAAAATGCAGTAAATCTACAGCACAAGAACTATGCAGCTTATCCCCAGCCATACACTAATTCTTTGTCTAGTTAAGGTACTTCTAGAGATTGAACCTCAAAAAGAGACCAACTGTTCCCACTGGGTGAGGTTTCCATGTCCAGATTCTCGTTCTGTGAATTGATGCCTCCAGCCAGGGCATGAACGGAGTGGCTCAGAGGTGCCCAGCAATTTGACACCTTCCCACCTTCAACAGCAATTAAATAAATAAATAAATTTCCAGGCAACCAAAAATACCTTTGCAAACGGTAAAAGAAAATGAACTACCTGACGTGACACCTAGCACAGTAGGAAAGGGGGATGCATCAGTGCATAGAGGGGCCTTTGTTTAAAAATATTTTGCCAAAGAACTTTTCAATTCATTAAAATAAAAATTTAATTTAAAAAAAAAGTTTTTTGTCTCACACTGATGGGCAGTTACTCCTACAAGTAAATGTAGTGGTTTGAGGGAGGCTCCCACAATCCCACAGATAATCACCTGGTTGATAGGTTCTGCAAAACTGCTAAGTAAACAAGATGCTGGAGCAGCACTAGTCCCCATGCCTATGTTCCTATTTAACTTGGACACAACACTGGTCTCAAAATCATAGCTTTGTTTTTCATCTGTGTTCTAGGCCACAAAGCAAAAAATATTCTGTGTCTTGAAATTCACATGCAGCGGTCAGTTCACGGTAAATCCCAGGATTATTGTGAAATTAGGGAATTTGCCTTAGAAATATTAGAGCTTGAAAAGAGTGTGTCCTGTTGGATGACTGATGACCGTTATACAGGTAGCTGGGACTCCATAACTCTGAGCATGCTTTTTTCCTCTCCCTTAATACAGCAGAGTGCTTTGGAAACCCATCACCCTTTTTAGTTAAGGACCACAAGGAAAACTCATTGTCTGGACCTCTCCACTCATACCTGTCAGTTATGACGGAGTTGGAGAACAGATGCATGATGAGCTTCTGCTTTTATCCACAGCACAAACTCCTTGGGCATCTGTTCTGCTTTTCTTGCCTTCAGTCATACATTATCTCCTGCTGGAACACAACTCTTTCAGGTAGCCCTGTCCCTGTAACAACTTGCACTTTCACCTTTCAGGTGACTGCAACCAATTACCACTCAGCATGATCAAGTATTTTTGTAATCATTGCTGTTTAATCTTGAATAGTTCCTCATGGCCGCCACCACCACAAGCCTTGAAACTACACAAACACATAGCTGGAAGGCAGCTCAGGATCCAAGGAGCTTGCAGTGTACATGTGAGAAGAGGAGTGAAGGAGATGCCAAGGACCAAGGAAGAAGAGGTAGTGTGATGCCCACTTTGCCTGAAGCCTTGCTGCATCTGAGAAGCATGCCCACTCAGTCAAATGGAAAAGGCAGGCAGATGCTGTTGGGGAGTGTGGCAATGACAGGCAATTTCAGTATGTGAAGGTGTAGTCCAGCACTGCTGCTTCTCAGTGTCCCTAGTCAGGTCAGGGCTGAGGCTTTTTTCTCCTATGCAGGGCCCTTCTCTGTCCTCGCCTCCCAGTCCTGGCAAGCCCTTCACCACCACCAGGACCACCACCAGGACCACCACCAGGACTGCTGGGTTAAGACTTCTCTGAGCTGGCAGCTTTGCCTCTGCTGCAGAGGAGTGATGGGCAGAGCTGCAAGCAAAGCACAGCATCAGCAGGCTAGTTTTTATGGCTTCAGCTCTCAGAGGTGAAGAGAAATGACTTTCCTTGGTGGGGAGAGGGGATCACCTTCTCATAGAGATGCTGGTAGGATGGAAGTGGGGTGGTTTAGAGAGCAGCTATCCTGAGACAGCATACTGATTGCTCTGGGTAACCCCCCTGGCCCCAAACACACAGGCTTTCATTGCTTTATCACATGGTGGAAAGGCTTCAACAGTGCCAGGAAAAGATACATAGGAGCAAGCTAATATTTCTTTGCCTCTGCTTACAGCAAAGTGCTCTTTGGAACAGAATGGGGTTCTGACCTGAAATCTAACTGTTCTCAGAAGGAATTCTGTTGTGGTATTCAAGCCTGCAGTTAAACTTCTTAGTTAAGACTGAAAGCAAGTAATTTACGTCTAAAAAGCTGTTCAGTGCAGGATGCAATGTTAAGGAGTTGGCTTCAAGTCAGCAAATTCTAAGTATCAGGGTAAACTTAATTTTTGTCATTCTGGTTTTATTTTGGGGGGAGAGAGGAAGAGAAGCAGAGGAAAGTGTAGGTTTGGGACCAGGAAAAGCAGCTTTCACCCAGAATTTTCTTGTTGGTTGTTCTAACATCGTTAAAATGATGATTTTTTAAGTTAAGTAAGAATGTGACAATCTATTAATCCATTAGTGAAGAAATTGATATTCTCAAAGATGATCTACTTTAAATGTTGATTTAATATTATTATAACATGGCTAAATACTATTTTACTCCTTATCTAAATTAACATTTTTTCAAGATATACTTAGGAAGGAAATGTGTGTTTATTGATTGTATGAATGAAATGACTTTAATTAAGGAAACAGGCCTGCTGCCAAAAATGGCATACATGACTATTAGTGTGGGCTGCTTCCTACAACAGCCCAAAAAGGCGTCATCAAAAGCAGATGCCTAAATTAGTTACAACATACATCCTGGCCAGACAGATGCTTCAGATGCTTGGCCATTTGCACTATAGGTTCTCTTTCCTTTGAAAGCAAGCTGGAACACAGTTGCACCTTAAGGTTTTCTACCAACCATCACTGAAGATTTTGCAGCTCTAAATTAAAAATTACCTCAATGGAGCTTGATTTTCTTGTGGTGATTGCCTTGTCAGCTTTCAGCACCCCCATTTAGATTAGTGCTTGGAGTGGAGGATAGGACATACTTAAGAAATTTTAGAAGTTTCACCTTTTTGCCTGAAAACATGGGCAAAAAAGTGATGACAGTAATGACTACTGAAGAGGAAACATCAGTCTGTTGTGCTTTGTTTTATTTCGTAGCAGCATTCCAATATCTGATTTGCATTCAGAGCTTTTAGCTTCAGAATTAGTCAGAATCCAGGGTGGGCTGTTGCTCCAGTGCTGTTGTTACCTCACACAATGAAAAAGAAGTCTTCAAAAATGGGCAGGGATATACAGTTTAGTAACTTCCCTTAAGAATGTAATTTTAGGATGCTGTGTAACTGAGCAGTTCATATATTTTCTGAATTCCAGTTTAGTAGTTAGTCAGGTACTATGCTCAACAAATCTTCCTCTGGTGCACGAGAATAAAAAATATTCCAAGCATAGGTGTTGTGGAATGTCTTTTCCCCAGTCAGACTAGGAATGGTTTAAAAAACATAGCCTCTGCACCCAACTACCACAGCTGTGAGTCTTAAAAAAGCCTGGAGGTGAGATTTACAAGGGAGAATCGCACCACAGCAGGGAGCATTACAAAATGAACAGCCCTTCAGTCAAAGCCATGGAAATTATTTATCAGGGGATGTTCTGGCAGCAGGGGTTGCCAGGGTCTGTCTAGCATTGCCTGATGATAGTCGATTCCCAGGAAGCCTAGTGGCTGTGGCATGGGCTGTAACCAGAACTGAAACAGCAATTCGCTGCTTAGCAAGAGCCAAGCTAAACTGTGATGCTGATGACTTGGGCTGTGGTATCCTCATCCCTGCTACACATTTTTTATGGCCGTGGCCTTTTGGGTGAGACATGGGCGGCTGGGACCTACACTAAGGTGCTTGTTGTCTTGGGAAGATGCTGGAGGTTAGCTAGGGCCTACACTGGGATATGTACCCATGTGAACTGTATGGAGGATAGTGAAGGGGTGTGGTCTGGTTTTATTTTTTGATTGCATTTTTCAATCCAGCAACCATCCAGGAAAATAAGTGTAAAATAAGCTGAAAGTGCTTGTGGAGGAGGGTCTCCTCTACCAAGCTAACTTTCTGACAGCCTGTGAGAGTGTGCCTATTTGTGTCACAGGGAATAAGTAGAAGGGCACAGGCAAACAACATAGGTGACAGGAAATGTGGGAAGGGCTGTAGCTCTGCTCATCAGTGCTGACCAGAGGTAAGCATGCTTCAAGTCACACTGTGGCATAGCCCCCAGCACTGTCACAGCTGAGCCTATCCCTCGGATGATAAGAACTACCCAACAGAGGAGCCTGGCTAGCCTGGACATTTGAGATGTTTTCTACGCCCCTGACCTGAATGCAGCAACAGTAATTAGCTCAGCCTTTCAGATTAAGGTTTCCTTCCTTACCTTCAGCATGAGGAAATGCAGCTACCACCCCCCGCACCTTGTGTTCTCTGTATGTTGTGGATGTGTCCATACCAGCAGAAGGAATGTCAGTGTGAATTGTCTAATTGCGTGGCAGGGGAAATGAAAGAATGTTTCTTCCCATATTCCAAATTACAGTGGAAGAGTGTTACTTCTGGCCTTTTCAAAAACCAAAAATGGGATATTCCTCATTCTGGCAGGTTGTAGTGTGACTAGCCATGGGAAATATTGAGCTATCAGGACTTAAAAACTTCTGCTGCTTATTTTGGTAGAACTATTCTAGGCAATAGATAGAGGCACTCTTGAAGGATCAGAGTTCCATCTCCATCTCCTGAGCTCTGGCCTGTTGTGGTGTTTGTGTGACAGTGTAAAAATGCACCGCTGAAGTGTTGACCTCCTCTGCTCTTGCAAGCACCCTCTCTGAGGCTGTGAGGTTTCTGTATCCTCTGTACATACTGGCAGGGAATAATGGTTTTAGCAGTACTTACGGGATGACTGACTTAATTATCACTGTCTCACTTTTGTAGCCACTCTATGTAAATGCAAATAAAATCTTCCAACCATCCTATATAACTGTAATACATATGTATTATATCTCTAAATATTGTAAGTGATTAGTGTCACAGCACATAATATTTCCTTACGCACTTAACGCACAAGGGCAGATATGTCCCTCCTACTCAGAAGTACCCAAATATAGGAAGGAAAGGACACTTGCAAATCCAGTAACCAGTAACAAGTATTTATTGATGATTTGGCATGTGTTTGCTAAACGTATGCATGCCTTGAAGAAAGACTGTGTGAGGGTCTCAAATCAAGACATACAAACCAGCAGCTGCTTTGGGTTAAATCATTTTAGAGATTTAAAATCATACTGGGGATTTGAGTGCTGTAGTACAATGAGTCACCAGTAAGGGGAACCCTTTTTGCAGTAAACCTTCAGGCTTTTACTGCTTTGATGGAGAGCATGGTCGTAAAGATAATGTGACATTTTGGTTCCCAAAAAAATGATGTTTAATCAGAAGGTGAACAGAGATAAGCAGTTTAAAATGAAATCTGAATTACAATTTCAAATCTTCTTTTTTTTTTTTCTTTAAACTTCTCAATGAGATTGAGTAGGAAATGTGAATGAACCTACATTAACCCTCACAGCGGTGCTAAAGAAAAGGAAGTTGATTTCCATGGCAGGTTTTAAAATAACATGAATCGAACTACCATGGAACAGGGGCTGTCTTAGGCATTGTTTTAACAAGAACAACAAATGGTTTATTTACCATTTGAAATTATGTTATCACAAGTAAAAGTTCATCTGTGGCCAAGTCTTCAAGCTCCAACAATGCAATTTTTGAAGCTTAGGAACTGCCATTCTAGATATTCTAAAAAGTTATAGTTTTCAGTAAGCATAAAGATGAATCCCAATACTGTAAATGCTGTAGAAAAATTCTTGAAACTGTTTTAATTAATCTACGTTGCTGTACAATAGATATTATGTAAGGAGAATATTCTATGTGTTAGTTCTCTGTTCACATAATATCCAACATCAATATACCCTTTAATTTTCATAACAGGAATATTTTTATATTGCCCAGACAGAGAAATATGCTTTATAGAGCGGAATAGAAATTGAGTATTTACTCAGCTAGATAATCTAGCTATAGATTTTCTTATATCAAATGAGCAATTCTGGAACTGGTGTGATGGATGGATCTGAGGGAATTCCTCTCCCTGTCCAATGCATGCTTTTCCACCACATTTAATCCTAATATATATATATATATATATATATGTACTTAGGTTTACTTTTTGACTAAGTATCTTTATGAAACCACTGAATACACAGATTCAATGCAGCCCATAACATCTAACAATAAATACCACTGTAAATCTGAGTCAAAGTTTCTGCCATGCTTTCTCAAATGGTCTTCCCTCTAGACTGCTAATTAGCCTGTCTTTCTCTAACTTTGAATACTCCATAAATGCACTACGCTGATTGATAGTGCATCAATATTAATTAATAATTTACCACACTGTTGGAATTTTCATCTACATGTAATCACAGCTCCAGCTCCTTGTAAAACTTTCTTTATTTAGAAGGAAAAAAAAAAAAAAAAGGATGAGGAATATAATTTTACTTCACCCTGTGTTGTTTAGTCTCTCCTTTGGTTTGTCTGCAAATATTTGGAAAAGTCTCTCTTGGATATTTCTGAAAATTCACATGGTTTATATGGTAACGTGGTTCTATTTTACAGAAGTGTGCTGCTGCTGCTAGTTGGAGCTAGTCTGGCATGCTTCTTCATGTTTTATTTATACCCACAGTACGTAAGTGAAGCGCTCCAAAATACCATCTGCACTTTGTTAGGGGTTTGGAAGTGTAGCTTTCAGATGAGGCCCCTGGCTCCCACTCTAGTCCACGGTCTGGCTGTGTGCTCTCCAGGGGACCCGGGCTGCATCCACTGCCAGGGCAGCAGAAGCTGTTACTGGCACCGTCCTGCTGAAAGGTGAATCAGTCAGAGTGTAGCAGTGCCCAAAGTCACACAAGCGTTTGTAAAACAGTCTGTAATATCTGTCACAATAATGCAGTTCTCTACAGAATTGCCAAATTCTTTAATGTCATTAAAGCAACAGGTGCTGCCTTGGTGGGATGTATTAGCTGAAATACTTCAACTGCATTTTCACACTGGCCATGAATCACTTCCTAAAAACATCTTTCTTTCACAAGAGTCTCTGTGTAACAGCATGTAAACACTTTTGTATAAAAATGATTCCCCTAAAGCAGTTGATTCCCCTAAAGCAATTCAGGCCAATTACCTACTTTGTAATTATGAGATCTTGACACAAGTGGAAAGTCAAACCTCTGAAAAAAATTTGCAGTTAATTTACATGAGAGAAAAGGTATAAAAAAATGTACATACCGTGTGCATTTGGATGTGCCTGTTATTTGACTAATCTTATTGGTCTCCCTTTTTGGGGAAGACCTGAGGATTTGCAATTCATTCTTGTTGCAGTTCATTCTTGTTGCAATTCATACATCTCAAAACTTATCCCATCATTCTGTTTTGCAAGTAGCTGTCAGAGCCTGCAATGTTGTTGAAATGTCCCTCCCAAAAATTATATTTGCCTAATATAATATGAATCTGCAGATTTGCAGATATTTGGTGACAAGCTTGCATAAATTTTGTTTGAGCCACTTCTCTGTTTCCTGCATGAGAAACCCTTATATAGCATCAGCCACACCAGTATCATACCCAGCACCAAGCAAACCTTCCTTAGGGTATACTTTCCAATTCTTAATTATTTAAATACAATACATGGAAGTGTACATTCTTAAGTAGTATTCAAAATGCATACATGTATATTTAATTTACATTAATATTTTATCTTCAAGGACAACCTTTGCAAATCATGCAAATGGTCATTCTGATTTGCAGGAAGTCTAGCCAGCATTGCAGAAGGCCAGCTCAGACTAGCTGGGAACTCCTGACCGAGCTCAGAAATGTTGTATTCCTAGGGTGGGAGCAGGTACAGGCTGCCCAGGAGGAATGTAGAGACATTGTTCCACTGTGCAGAGAAAGAGTTAGGAAAGTGAAAGCTCAGCCAGAGCTGAAACTAAAAAGGGATGTGAAGGGGAACAAGAACGAAAAGAAAGACTATGGATAATGTGGACCAATGTTTAGTGGGTCAGGGAACATAATGACAAGGAACATGGAAAATGCCAGAGTACTCCATGCCTTTTTTGCCTTTGTTTTCACTGGTAGGATCTTCCCTCAGTTATCTCAGGCTGCTGAGCCTAGTGGTGGAGTCTGTGGGAGTAAAACACTTCCTACAGCAAAGGAAGATTAAAGGACCAATTAAGCATACTGGACATACAAAGAAAGTTTAACATCTTTGTTAACAGCTCAGACAACAGGACAGGTGTACACACACTGCAAGTTTGTGTACAATACTAAATTGTGGGGAGTAGTCAATATGCTGGCAAGCAGGGATGATATTCTAAAGGATCTCAATGGGCTGATGAAGTCGGCTGACAGGGAATTCATGAGTTTCAGTAAAGGTAAGTGCAAAGTCCTGCAAATGGGACAAAATAACCCCACCCAACCATACAGCTGGGCAATGACTGCATAGAAAGCAGTGATGCAGAAAAAAACCTGGAGCGCCCGGTAGACAGGAAGCTGAAAAGGAGACAGTAGTGTGTTTTTGTGACAAATAAGGCCAAGAGCATACTGTACTGTAATAGCAAGGGTATAGCCAGGAAGACAAGGACAGTGGTTATTCCCAGCACGTCTAGGGCATTTTCTCAAGTCTGGGGCTTTCTGGCACAAAAAGGATGCTGACACGCTGGAGCGAGTCCAGCAGAGGCCACCAAGATGGCCCCTGGAGCACATGATGTATGAGGAGAGGCTGAGGGGAGTAAGATTATTCAGCCTTAAGGAAAGAAGGGGGGGATGTAATTGCTGTATACAATGATTAGGGGCTGATCAGGGCTGTAGAAAAGACAGACTCCTCTTGGAGCCAAACAGTGATGTGACGAGGAGATAATGCGAGTTTCAACATAGGAAATTTTCATTTGATATTAGAAAAAAAAATAATTGTGAGGGTAATTAAACACTGGAATAGAGGGCCAGGGAGGTAAAGTCTACATCCCTGGAGACTATCAAAACTTGTCTGGATGAGACCCTGAGCAGTCCCGTCTGGTTGGACCTGTTTGGAGCGGGAGGCTAAATCAAGTGACAACTCAGAGATTCCTTCCAACATAAACTATTGTATGATTTGGTGATATTGCAACAAATTCCTTACTAAATATTGACAGAATCAGTCAATATTACTCTGTTAGAGCCATTTACAAGGTGTTTTGTCAAAGATCTATCTGTCTCCGTACTATAGATTAATGACGTTTTCATTATCAGACTGTGTCTTACCCAGAAAGTAGCTATTTCTAAAAACAGTGTATATTTTAAAATAAGAATGGCAAAAAATACAGGCCGAGATCAGAGTCTAGTTGTTATGTTTGTTTCACTAAAGGTAGAGAGGATGAATTGGGCCTAAAATGTTTTTCTGGTGAAAGCAGAATAAGACTCTCCACAGTGAGGGCAATCCCATCAACACCGCAAACATAATCAGAATTCCAGACTTCATCTTAAAATATTTATTTCATAAAGTCTGGGTATTGTAGGTTGACTTGATGTTTTGTATGAGCTTTAATTTGTGTCAGAGATCTCCTCCTCCATGCATTTGTACCATATCCCTGTAGAGACATGACAGTGTTGATCCATCATGTTTGCATGTTGCAAAAGATCCTGTTTACTAGTGGCTAGGTATTTCCAGTTAGCACAGTCCTGTATTTCTGTCTGCAGGAGGTGACTTACTTCCCCAGGGCTGTAGGTTTCAGCTGGGAAATAGAAATCTATTTGGAATATTAGTTAGGTCTCATCTGCCTATTGGGGTAAAAACCTGCTACTTCTGGGGGCAAAGCAGGAGTCCAGTTTCACTACAATAATACTGAAGAAACACAGTTGTCTCTTGCTTTGAGCTGAAGACAGATGATCATATGTATGAAACTGCTGAGTAGGAAATTCTCCCTACTATTTATTATGTCCCAATAGTGGGATATAATAGGATTTGATGAAGAGAGAAGCCTGTGACAGAAAACACATCATTACACTTAAATAAAGTGTTTTTCCCCCTTAATTTTAATGTAGATTTTGCAATTTTCATAAGCAATAAAATCAAAAGATCACTTGGGTACAAAAATAAATTTAACATTTTTGTAATATGGCTGTTACTAAGTAACTATCTTTAATAGTTACTATATTTTCTACTAAAATAATTTTTATTTTTTTTTTAACAAAGAGAAAGTTTAGACCCTCTCTTATCTAGACTTTTATATTGTGTTAGAAATGGCCAATTGGAACATAATATTTCTTCAAGTTTTCCCATGCAATTGAGTCTTTTGTTTTTCATCCAAACATAGAAAGGTCATACAAAAGACCTGATCTAGACAAAAGACCTGACAGTAGTGTGGGTGGAGAGAATGTGAGATCTATGTCAATTCTTCCTAGTTCTTGTAGATTTTCCAGGTAGAAGAGACTGTTTCTTATTTGGAAATGTGTGGCTATAGCTAAAGTGTTCCGTAGCTTTTCCTTTCTCAAGTGGTCCAGAAACACCATAACAAGTTGCCTTGCTCATTCCAGGCTCCATTTAAGAAGAATTACTCACATAAAGGAGGACCAATCTTGGCCACAATGGTTGTGTGCTTTTCTCCAGAAAGCCTGGTCAAGTAACCTTGAAGATCAAAACTGTTTTACGAGGTGTATATTTAGGTTGTTTTCTGGAATTGGTCTGTATGAATAATTGATTCTGTTTTTGTTTTGGTTTGGTGGTTTGTTTGTTTTTTTAATGGGTCAAATTCCCTATGAATGGGATGAGGAGATAGAATTCTACCAAAAATAATATGTAAACCGAATATATGTCATAACTTATTGAATGCAAATTTTTCTGGGGCCTCCTATTCAAAATTATCATGGAATATCGGTATGACTCCTGCAACAGCAAGAGCTACAGCTTAATTTGGTATTGGCCAGAAGGGATTTCACCTCCTCTTTATTAAAACTGCTGCGTTTCAGTTTTGTGTAGATCTAGTGGAATGAAGATATAAATGGAACCATTTGGTTACCTCCTCCAACTCATTTTCATTTTCTGGATCTTTTTCCTGATGTGTCTTTGTTATAGTGATCCAGTGGGCAGGTTGAATGGGGTGATGGGAAGATGATGTGGTTTTGAATAACAACTCAGCATCATGCCGAATTGGATTAAAACAACATACACATTCTTGTAGATGAGTCACTGTGTGAACTGTCAAGAGACTGTGAGATACATGGGGTGTATTGCCTTGGATAAGGATAGCTGCAGTACAGAGCTTTCATGCCAGTGAAATACTCAGTATTCACCACAGTGGGATGGATACAGGACACTCATTCTCAGGAACATGTATTTTTGTTGCTACATACCAAAGCTGTTCAACATAATGCAATCTTTTTACAAAAAGAAAGGGGAAAATATAAGAGATGCATCCATGGCAGTGATCCCCATGGCGTGAAAAAACAGACCCTACTGGAAGAGTCCCAAAATAGAGGAAGAAAACATTATTTTCCACCGTTGCAACTCATGGGAAAGTAAAAGCACTTCTTTCTTTGTTTTCTTTGTATTTTGGGGTCAGTAATAAGCACAGGATATGTCATGTATCTAGTAAGTTGTTGGCCAGTAAGGAAAGACATGGCTTTTTAGTGGTTGCTCTGGTGCCAAATATTAATTGCAAGACTGTAGACATCTTGTATACTGTTCCTTCAGGACACACCTTCAGGATAAACCAGCATTTACAAAGTAGTGAGTTAGATACTGTGTTCATGGACCAAGGCATGTACTCCAACCTTGCACTCCCTCAGACCTGGGAGCAGTCTGCATTTTTGCAGATGAAATGTCGATCAGGCCAAGAGATAGCCCCGTATTTTAATTGCTTTCAGCAGTTCTTAATACTGATGTCAGTCCCAGCTCTCTTGGTGAGCATGCACAGAGATCTGCTTGTGCAGCCTTTGCAGGCATACAGGCACCTCAGCCACCAGTATTCCCTCAAAATGCTTGCTGCCTTTTGCTCACAGCCTTTGTATGGGAAGATGCAGCCTGGTGATTGAGGAATGGAGCCGTGCATCTCCCTTCACGTGGGAGCCGCATTCCTGCTCCCTGTGCAGCTTCCCTCCGCCTGCCTCCTTGCTATGCCCTTTGTGCTGCCTCCTTGCTCCCTCCCCTTCCTCTCCTCAGGCTCTGCTAACAGCAGTGCAAAACTGATCTGGCTCCGGAGCTGTGAAATAGCAGCAAGGGATGGGGACGCTAGTCAGTTTGATTTCTGCTGCTGGGCTGACAGGGACACAAAATGGAGGGGTGTGATGGAGAGGGAGAACACAGAAAGTGTAGGAGTAGGACTAATGTGTCAGGAATGAAAAGATGGAGAAAAATCAGACAGCAAAAGAAAGGGAAGTAGCTGTTAGAGGTGGGGAGAGAGAAGAACAGCAGTAGTGGAAAGAAATCAAAGCAGGAATAAAATTTACTCCTATGCTAATCACACAGGAGATGGAGGGTAAAATTCAACAGGAAATGCTGTGTGTGGCTTTGTGGCAAGAGTAAAGAGAGTAGTTAAAAGAGATTTCTTATCAAATAGGAAGAGGAAAACTGATCTGCTCAAAACAATCTAGGGAAAATTAGGAAGTACAGCGATTTTGCACAGAGTTCAAATTTTCCCTATAGATCTATCAGCAAGGGCTACTTCATACTTGGCAACATCAGCACTATTAGACCTGAGAGTTCAGATCACAACTCTAGTCCTCCTCATATAATGAAATTTTCTTTAAAATAGTACAGTGTGGGTTTCTTTTGTATGTTTTTGATACATATTTGAATCCTGTTTATGGGGCTAAAACTAGTTTCCAAAAAAAAAAAACTGTGATCTTCAAGAAATCATGGGAGTTTAAGAACTGAAGCTTTATAAATTCAGCACAGCTGGTGACAGAATTCTGTGAGCTGGTACCGCTGCAACATACTTCACTGGCCCGTGACAGACAGTGACCAGTTAGATGAGACAGGTGAGAGGTTAGATGGGAAATCCTGTGGCCAGGAAGCATTTTATCCTCTACATATTTGAAGACACTGAAGTGGTCCTGTTTCATGTTTAGTCTGAAGCTGTGTCTTGCTAAGGGTGATCGACAGTACTAGAGGACTTAGCAGCTCCTCTCCCCAAGGAGCAGTGGCAGCGAGCCAAGGCTGAGAATGAGTGCCACAGAAGTAAGGCAGTGAGAGCGGTGAAGGGATACAATTACAGGATGATCATGTTCTGGATGGATAGTAATACTGCTTTCATAATCCATCTCTAAAGTGCAGTAAGGGAGTGGCACCCATACAGTGTTTTGATGCCAATGTGGTAACACTGCCAAAGCATTCATCTGCAATTGTTACTAAGAGGTTGTGTGCAATCAAAATATAGAATGACTGTCAAACTCTCCAAGGTTAAGTCCCCTCAAACTAGAATATTTCTTTATCATCATTATTAGTACCACCTTATCCTAGAGATGTTCCTAGCATATCAAGCTGAACAGTTAAAATGACAAATAATCCATAAATTTAAGGATGGCCTTTAGCAACCCTCAGCCTTTACTCAGCAGTAAAACTTCAGCTGGATGTCTGTACTGGTAGCTATGTGTGTAAGGAGTCATGGCTGTAGCTACTAGTATTAATGCATACCCAGGAAACCACACCAAAAAAAAATCTTTAGACAGTTTGGACAGCTTTTTGTATTATATATGCAAAAGATCTAATCAATATAAAATGCTCTAATAAAAGGATCTCTTTTTCTTAATGTTTGCACTGGATCATATGTCATAATAAAGCTAATTTCTTGACAAGACTGAAAGTGAATGGAGACACAAGTGTAAATAATGTCAGGAATGAAAGACCTTTAGAAACTTCTCCGCAGCCTCTGCTCCAAGTGAGGGGAGAATTTCTTTGAAACCTAGCAGTAAGCACGCTTAAAAATAAAATGCAGTGGAAACCCCACCCAAGCTGTATGTTCTCTCTATACACTTCCTCAAGAGAGGAGAATGAAGCAAAGATGATGGATGTTAGTCTCATCAGTTAATGTGCTACTCAATGGAGTTTAGACGCTATGGGGATGAAGGCAGCTTAAGAGCTTCTATGGACTATGAAAGAATAATTCTATCACTGCCAAAGTATGTAACACCTGCTCATGCAGGGGTTCTGACACCAGAAAGAAATCTTCAGCAAGGTCATAAGAAAGAGCTTCACTTTAGGGGTGCTCAAATATGATTACTAAACAATCATGATAATATCACATTAAATAGAAAATCACAATAAGAATTGAATATCATGATGAAAATTAGGTAGAAAATAAGCCCATTAATCTTCTTCAAATAAAGAAAGTAACAACCTGGCTGACATCGAGCACCTTATTAGAATAAAACAGCTTTAATTAGTTAATGGAAATCAACTTAAAATATGTTTGTTGATCCATCCTTGATTTACTAAAATGTATGGGCTTGAGCCTGTGCACTGAGTTCTGATGAGATAATACATGCCCAGTAGCAACACAGTGAAAAAAAGGACCTGCCACCCCCATTCACTCCAGGCACCAGTGAGGATACCTGAGCTTTGTCTTTCTCCTATGCTCCTTTGAGAGATTCTGCTGGAAACACAGCAGGTGGGTTCTGAACCACTCAGATGAAGAAGGGGAAGAGGGAACTGAATCTAAACTTCCCACACCTCAGAAAAATCTTCTGACCCATGAATTGTGAAACAAAATGGAAACACCTATATATTTTCTGAAAGACTACATAAGCCTGCTCTCCTCAGTGTTTCCAAGTGATTGGCACTACATGGCTCCTGCTTGGCATACTGATGCTATAGATCCCATGCAGAGGTAGCTAGCCCTCATTTGTTCTTTCATACACCAAGGTCCTGCAGATGGGTTCTAGGTACCAGGTCAAGCCCTGTGAAAAGCCCCCACCCTTCAGTGTCATGTGCTCCTTTGGTTCTAGCCCAGGTCCTCTGGGCGTTTAACATCCTCATTGCCAGTGCAAAGCTCTTACATCAGTTTCAAATTACAAAGGAAGATGACCATTTCATTAAATGCTTTGGAGAGATTTATAGAGAGCCCTAAATGCACTTTGTGACTGATACTGGACACTAATTCCGCTAGGTTTTGTGTTTAGAAGAGTTTACACTGTTATTACTTCGCTGGTCAAAGGTTATGCTTCCTGCTCTCCATCAATGCAGCAGGCCTTTAAGTGTTTTCAGATATTAGTCAGATCACCTTTTTGCAAGAACCTTGCTAGAGAGAATGTGCCCGTGACAGCAAAGTTATAGCTGTATTGGGAAGACATATCCAAGTCTTCCTAGTACGTGGGACTAACCATGCACTTTCATCTTTTGAGAACTTGTGGGAGTGTTATGTCGGTGTTCTCATACAATTATTGGCATCAATCATCATACTTGTAGCCCATATCACAAATTTTAGAAAATTGTGTAGCAATACTGTTAATAAAAGCTAAAAAAATAATCAAAACTACGTATTTGTCACAGAAGAAGAGTTTATACAATGTAACACTGAATCCCTTCTGCTAAGGGGATAAGACCGTAAGTCTGCAGGGGCAGGCAAAATCTAGCAAGAGACAAATTTTCTTATTTAAATTTAACACTTCATGTTTAAGAAGATTTTTTTTTTAAGTAGCCGCATAATTATTTGTCTTTTCTACTTCTCCTATTTCTTTTCTTATTAGACATTCAATCCGCCAAGAATTCATTGTGACAGAAACCCAATATGTTTGAAATGCCAAAGAGATCCTCCATGGCTGAATTACAGCCCTTAGACACTCACATCATCTTAGCTCATGTGTCTGGGGCAGTTTGAAATAATGCCCACTCTAAAGTCAGCCTGCGTGAGCTGAATCTATCTCTATCTTTACCTCAGTTCGGACCATCTCAAAAAAAACAGCAGATTTCTGTAGTCATCTTTTTTGGTTCCCTCTTTGAGCTGATGCAGCATACTTTGTGCTGAGTTGTGAAGAATATTTCCTTCTCCTCTCATCACACTTTCTTACTGTGGTAATTAAGCCCCTTACCATAAATTACAAGGCATGACCAAATCTATCTTTATGCAGAGGTGGCGGTACTGCTCCCTCTCAATGAACTTTTTCAAAGGTAACTAAACAAACCTTTCGGGGCCCATCCACTCCACTAGCCACCTCACATTCTTCATCCCAGTTTTCATCTTTGTTTCTTCAGACAAACCCTCCAATCTCACATCATTCCCCTGGGGCAAACTTTGAAGGTCAACTAATTTAGCAGAGTGAAGTTTAATTTGCTGAAGGAGAGGATTATTAATTTGTTCTGGTTTCTTTTGTTGATTTTCCTGGTTTCCTATATACAAATCACAGATGCATATGCAAAGGCCAGACTAGTTTCAAGTGTCTGAGATGTATATGTTGAAACATAACACTAATTTTGTCTTTGGGGACTTTCTGCTTTTTCAAATTCTGTGCGTTTCTGCTGGTGTCAGTTTGTTAATCCAAGAAATCATTGCTGGCATGAGCAGATCATGAACATCAACTGTGAGGCTCATTCCTGATAAATCAGACAGCAGCTTTATATATATATACACAAATGAACTCCAAACAGAATTATATTTTACAGAAAATATTTTGGTATTTATTCTAGCAAACTTAAATCCTGCTAGGGATTTAACTGACAAGCAGCCAGCAAAGACCTTGAGTACCCTATCAACTTGTATTTGTTGCAATCATTGTACTTCCAAAGGTGTGATACGTACCACAGTTATAGACAAAAAAGTGTCCGAAAGAGCAGCCCCAGCTTTGTCTAACAAATTTGTGGGCTCATTGTAGCAGAGTTCATTGCTAGAAGGGGTGCTTTGGTGGGTTACAGTGAATTTGGGTTAGAAGACAGAGCTCAACCCAGTGTGTTCTGTAAATTTTGTATTTTGCTCAATCTCCAGAACCATGAAAACTTTTTTCCTCCCAGACCATTAGGTCTTCAAAGCAGAGATGCAGCCTTTGCAGGTATTTACTTGGGGACTCATAAGGTACAGCCCTGGTGCTACTAGTCTTCATTTCCAAATTTACTCTCGCCTGACAAAGCAGTATGGGTCTGTGTACAGAGTGAAAGGAAGTGAGACATGCAGGGCAGCAGTGCTGCCTGTGACCATGAGCCCTGTGTGTGCTGCAGAGCAGCAGCAGCAGCAATTCAGAGCTCAGCATGTGGCTGCTGTGGAGGAAGTCAGATGGACGCTGAAGTTTTCCTGGTAATGACACTGCCAGCTTCACACACTTGTTGATGCCTACCCAGCTGCGTATACCTCCTCTGAATATGTTGGAAATCTCACATACACAGCTCCAATTTTTTTTTAATTCCAGTTTTCCCATTCACATTCTTATACTAGCTTTTCCTGGTCCAGAGACAACTGGCACAGAGCTCAGCAGTGCCTCGATCTCAGGGTAGCAGTCAGAGAAAGCATACATTAGATTTGTCCTTCACCTTTGCTGTTGCTTTTATTATGATAATCCTTGATGTTCCTAGGGTATTAACCACAGGAGAGCTGAAGATTCAGTTTCTCCGATGCTCTCTTTACCATCACTACAGAATTCAGCCAAACAATACCTAAGACATTGGTAATGTCCATTTCTAAAAGTGTAGTGACAGTATTAGTAATTAATTTTAATGATTTATAAGCATACCTTACAGAAAAATAAGAATTTAAATTCAAATTTCTCATTACAAATATTTTTTGTGACTAAAATTAATGAAAATACTATATTGGTTGAAGGGAAGACATGACAACATTGCTTTGTTTCATCAGCACGAGCAAGAATTTTCATCTGCAAATAATAACGGCTGAAAGAAAAGCCAACAAGCCTCTTTTCAGGGAGAGGTAAGACTTCCAAATATTCAAGTTCAGATGTGAACTTGTGCGCATTTGATACTGAAGAATTCAAAAAAGAAAATCTGGTGTAAGGGAAGAAATAAAATATGATGTAGCTGGTCCTGATTCCAGCTCAGAAATTCCATAGGAAGAAGACAACAAATGTTCTGCTGCAAGAGGAATATTTGGGGCTTACCGCAAATACCAAATGACATCAGTGTTTTCAGTGCTGTGTTGACAGAAGTGCCAGTTGCTCTGAGTTGTATTTGCACGCCTCATGCTCATCATGGTATATCCCTACACAGATGTTTTGCACAGCAGGAAAGAAAAGAAAGAAAAAAAAAAAAAAGGAATTTCTTTAGAGCAATCTTTATGAGCTATGTTTTCAGAATCACAGACTTGCAGTAAAACAGAAATGGTTTTGAAATGAAAAGTGAATATGGCTAAGAATTTTTTGGCTCAATACTCTGCCTGACTACTTGAGTCACATTTAATTCTGCCATAATTTTGACACAGCAAAGCAAGTCAAGAAATTTCATGGTCTGAGTTGTACAGTTTGCTACTTTAGGAGCATTAAAGCATAGCTAACTGCAGCAAGTTTCTCCCTATCTGAAGACCATTTTCTGCCATTCATGTTTCCTGTTAAATATTTTGCAATCACCATATTTTATGATGATTTAAGTGACTTTAATCACTGATGGTTTCCTAAAGTTGCCCACATCATCTTGTAAGCAAACATTAAGATGAAGTTCATTTGTTTGTTGTTGTTTTGTTTTTTCCTTGATTTCTTCACTAGTCTGTATAAGCTCTTGTACAGTCCTTACCACACTATCTGAGAACCGCCCAGAAGTGCGTCAAACAACATGACTAACATTTCACATGTGGTTTGGTCTTTCTTCAGCCCACTCCTTGGGGAGAAAATTGCATGCATAATGGAACATTTAGCTTTGGCAGAGTTTTATTTTTTAATTGTTGCTTTTTCTTTCTTTTTTTAAAGCCTGTGCCATGTGTTTATTTGAAAATTGGAAAATTATGTCTTGTACTTTTAGCAGAAGTGGGTGATATTTGTGCTGATCCTGAGTTACTACAAGAGCTCATTCTTGGCTGACTCTTGAAGTTCTGGGTTCTTTAAACTCAAGCATTGTCCATTTATTACTTCAAAGACAAGGCCTAATGTCTGAAATTTCACTGGTTATCCTCTAGGAGTTAGAATAGGCAACAGAGGATCAATTTGATGTGCTTACAATGCCTGGGGTTATTACAAATCTTTCCATACCATCCTTTCTGATAAATATGAAAGTATTGTGGGATATTCCTTTGGTTTTCAGTGTTGTTTCTGCATGATATGTCAAGCTCCTATTCCATATTCTGCAGCTACATTGTGAGCTTCTTTTGAAGCAATGTATTGATTTTAAAATTGCTCTCTTGACTTCTTCATCATTGTCCATTTTTATTTAATTGATTTTCTTTCTACATAAGCTTCTGGAGGCTCTGTGAAGTAAAAGTGGGGAAAAAAAGACAAACAGCAACCAACAGCTGGTTTCTTGCTTCTGGTTAAAGGCCCCATTGAATTTCTCAAAGATAAGCTATTAGTGCTAATTTTCTAAACACAACCACCTTTGGTTAATATTGTCTTTATCCCCTGTATCTAAACTCCAACTGGATCTCTGGAATCAATATTCTCTTGCGCTGTGTCTTTATGGTGTATCTTATGATGCTATGTGTTGTTAAAGCAGTTTATTGCTATCCTCGTAGGGTTTGTTTATGCCAGGCAAAGCAGCTAATATGCACGTTTGTGTGTACAACACCCACACCCACTCTCACTCATACGTAGTCAGTAGTCAGTAATAAAAGCACTTTGCTGCTAAATAAATTGAAAATAGTATTAATGCAATAAATGTCCAAGCAGGATTGATTCTGTGTATTTTATAGCATCTGGTATTGTTCTTTGTTTTCAAGCTGCTAATATCTTCAAGTCTGCATAATATTGTTATTTCCAGATGCAATACTGGAGTTTGTCTGAGAGTGCCAATATTGGCTTGTATTATTTAGATTTAAGCTTAGGCAGAGATTAACCACTCCGTGTGTGATCAATTTCTTATAGCCTGCATTTCTAAAGTACATCTTAGTTCTTACTTTTATTCATTTTCTATCAAATGCAGAAAATGTCTATCTTCTGTTCCTTGAATTTAGTAAAAACTACTGAAATTCAACATAAAAGATCAAATGTATGTATAGTGAGGACAGTGATAACTTTAAAATTATGAAGACAAATTAAACTAACTCTGTAGTAGGAGAAATACCTCTTTGTCCCCCTCTGATTTTTGTTACATTAGAGGAGAATGTTACATGGTATAATAACACGCTATTATTCTATGTTTACTCCTTCTATGTAGTTCATTTACAAACATAAGGCACAGGAAAGCCGTGATTAGAGTATATAGGTATGGAAAGACATGTTACCAGTTAATGTAATGAAGCAGCATAATTCATTCTTTGCTGTCTACATTATGTAGAGGGAAGCAAATGTACATTAATCATGCAGAAAGCAGGAAATTGAGATGTATGGAAGGGAAGAGTGATATGATACATGAACCCATCCCCCAGCCTCACATAGCTGGCAACAGGTCCATTTTTGAATAATGCACATTTTGACAGATATGTCATTTGACAGGCAGGGCTGACCAGAAGGGACGTAAGGAAGCAGCCACTTATTAGGAAGAGAAAGGAGGGAACAGAGCATGATTACATCTAATGCAAGTAATACTGACCCAGTTAGCATCCGCTAATGCAGAGGTGCTGGCTAACTGACAGCTTTCAGGCAGCAGCCGCCCATGGGGAATCGTCACAGGGTGCGGACGTTCTTGGTGTGTGATGCATCCTGCAGGGGCTGCTACCAAGGGTAATGCTGCTCAGCACAGTCCAGTCTGAGCTTCCTGACAGCCCTGCTCTGCACGATTCCTACACGGAGAGAAGGGGGATGGGAAGCTGACTTTGTACTGGTTTGTCCTGGGGCAGAAGCAAAATTCAGCCTGCAGGATGCTACCTGTGGGAAAAGCAAGGGTGCAGGCCCTGCAGCCTGCAGGGAAGGGGGAAGCCAAGGGGCAGAACTCCTGCAGAGGGTACAGAAGCACAGAGCAGCTCCCAGCCCCTCCACTCATCATGCTTGATGTGTACCCATGCTGGGCCTGCCCACATGGCTCACAGAGGGAGACAAACCCATTTAATATCTGCTGTGCCAAGCAGAGCAGCACTTGCATGTTTCTCCCAAAAACTCCTGCTCCTGGGGTGTGCGACCAGCTTGGTGCTTGCTGTGCTAAGACAAGCAAGACAAAAACCCAGAGTCCGCTCAGCTGGTCCCCGACAGAGCTGTGTCTTGGCATCCTTCTTCAGTCACCCTTTCCCCAAGGCAGAGCACCAGGGAAGGCCAGCAGGGCGGTATCTGGGGTGCCACTTCACTGCTGCACTGCAGGCTCCTCTGAGAAGGGCTGGCAGATCCCAGAGAGCCTTGGTGCTGCTTTGACAGGCCTGAGCCATCCGCTCCTCCGAGATGTGCTGCACAACCGCAATCCCTTCACCACATGCTGCTTTGCCAAGGGAGATGAGCAGGTCTTCACAAGGCCTCTGTCCTGGTATAGTCTCTTTATAACCTCCCTTGTGTTGTCAGTGGGGCAGGCTGATGGAGGTGGGACATGGGAGTAAAAATCAGGAGCTTTCCAGTTACAGCACTGCTTCGTGGGCTCTGCTATTCTGTGCCAGCCATGGCAGAAGATGACAAAGGGGCCCAGTGCTTCTGCTTGATTAAATTTCAATTCACAAAAATGCTGCATATGACATTCATATATTCTTTTATAAGCATACATACATTTATACATTATTTCAATTGAATAAGGTCATAAAAATGAAGATTAAATAGAAAAATAACAGAAAAGAAAGCTGCATCTGATGTTCACCAGCCTAGCATGCTCAATGTTATTTTTTTTATCTGCTTCCTATTTTTTCCACCAGTTGTCACTTAAGGAAAGTTAAAATATTTTTTCTTTATTATGAGTCTCAAAAAGAAGATCACTATTTATTTGATTGCAGGTTTATTTCCTTTTCCCCTCTCAGCTCTGTTTTTTATACCTGTCTTGATTTTAGATTTAGTTTGTGGGAATTTATTTTGCTTTTCTATTTCCCCAAATTCCAACATGCTTTATACTTAACAGAGATCAGATAGATCTTACCAAGGTAAAATATATTTATCTTTCCTAGGTAGTCTTACACCCAGACAAATAGAAAGTAATAAAAATAAATCCATATGGAGAAAAATGATGCTTATGGAATTGTAGGCATAAGCATTGGGTAAGTCTAAACCCTTGCACTGGCTTTAGGTAACATATTTTTACATTTTCTTTATTATGAATTATTGGAGGGCTGTTAGCTGAGAGCTCTGGTTCACTTTAATGGCACACAGTCATTAAAGTCACTCTCCTTGTTTTTGATTGTTCTGCCCTCCTTTCTCTTTTCCCCTTCTCCCCATATGTTCCCCCACAACAGGAACTGTAGTGTTTTGCTGTGGAAAAATACTTTTTCAAGAGCCTCTGGATGATATTTCCAGTCACATTTTTGCCACATCATTTTGTCTCCAGCTGCCAGAAGAAATTTGAAATGCATCATAGTCACTACTCAAACTGATAACATGTGAGCGGGCCAGAAGAAATTGTTTATAAAATTTCTGACACAGTATGTCTTGTAATGCTGCTCTGTGTCATGTTCCATAGTTTTATGTCCTAATCTGACATTATGAGATTACATAATGGATTCGATCTTTGAACAAGTATTCCTTTGAAATGTTTGACAGAGTTATGGCACTTCAGGTATTATTTCTTATTATGGACAGATAGGTCAAATCTGCAAACAATTTAATGGCCATACATCGCTACCCTTGTCAAATCAATTCTCCTAGCAAATGTGCTATCAGCAGTAGGAACATTTAGAAGCCTAATCCTTCAAGGTGCTAAGCTTACCCGTCCTCTTGGCTCCAAGTGGAGGTGAAGGCTCTCAGCACCTCACTAGAGTAGGGCTCCAATTAGTCTGCTTTTATAGTGATGTCGAATGCATGGACTTCCTGTACGTATAGGGTTCAAACTACGCTGTAGATTTACTTCACTGAAACCTGAGAAGATGCTGTACAATTGTGGATTAAAATGGCTCCATATGCTTCTTGGCTCCAGTATGTGCTGAGGATTTCTTTTTTGCTCTCTCTCAGCTGAGAATTCTGCTTTCAGTTCTGCTGAGCTTAAGAAAAATGTGGTGTTCTCATTAACACTTTAACCCTGCTCCCAAATAAATTACCTCACACCACCATTTAGCTTAGCAGCAGCAGGCAAATTGAAAGGATTTGAGGTGTCAAAAGGGGACCAAACTTGACCTCTGAATACTAGGAAAGAAGTATTTCCTTGTTTAAAGAATTGGAGGAAAGAACGGTGCCTGAAATGCACACAGCCTCATGGAGCAAACACTGATATGATTAATACCTCAAAGAGGTTGTCCAAAGAAGTCTTGAAAGATCTGCTAGCTTCCTTTGTTAAAGCACCGACCTTTTGCATGTGTGCATTAGCTGAAGTGCTATCAGCAAGGGGATAGCATCGCTTTCCCGTTTTATCTATCTTGCTGTGTAATTTTAGGGGATTTCCTTTTTAACTCATCCAAACTGACAAAAAGTGTTAATGAAGGCAAGAAAGATCGCACGCAGAGCCAGATGCAGGACCTGTAAGATCTCCAGGGCGTTTCTTTTGCTTTTTTAAGGCATCAAGGCAAAAGCAGCTCTCATTTCAGGGCACTGTACCGATGCCACATCCCCGTTTCTCCCCAAAGTTGCCACTTTTACACCTCCTCCCTGCAGACATGTCACACACAAGCTTTGTGATAGACAAACAAGCGAACTCCCTGTCAGAGTGACAGCCGTAACACAGAGGTACAAGAGGTGCTATAACAGACATGTCGCACTGTCACCCCCTCTCTGCTCAGTGTACAGCCAGAGGACAGCACACCAATGGAGCAGCAAATGCAAATGGCAGCAGATTTCACCAGACCCAGGAAGCACGTCCTGGCCCCATCTCCCCGCTGCTTATCCAACACCCTTGGACATGTTTCCCTGCTAAACATTTCAGATATGCAATCCAGGGCTGAGGGAGAAGGAGACAGGGTCATGACCATGAAGTCTGAGAGGGAATGTGTGAGCCTGGGAGGCTGTGGGCGGTGCAGTATGTTCCCTCAAGCCTCGTGCAGGTGCACTGAATAAATCATCCCCAGATTGCTTTAAAGTATGCATGAACATTTTTGTAGCCACAGGAGCATGTTGTGAGGGTGTCTGGGAATGAAAGGAGGGTCAGCACTGGCTCTGTATCATTATGAAAGATAAGCAATCTAAATCAGGGAGTACGTGGTGCTTGTTGGGAGACTCAGATAGTCCTGGAGCACCAGCTGAAAAAGGAGGATGAGCAAAATGCAGCTCTGGTATTGGACCTTGTTCTGAAGCCAGAGCCGAAGGTGATAAGACCTCTGAATACAATGGCTGCAAATGATTTGTTTCTGACCCTGTAGGGCCCTGCTGTGAAGAGCCTTGGAGTCATGACTTTAAAAAAAAAAAAAAAAGACTTTTTAATTGTCAGAGATAAAATAAATTCCATGTCCTAATGCTGATTGTTTAAATATGTTGGTTTTTTGTTTGTTTTGTTTTGTTTTTTTTTTTCAGAAGCTACTAAAGTAAATGTTGTAAACAGGTGGTTTTAAATATTTCTTCACAGTAACATGGTTTCTCTGCTTGCTAGGAAGGCATTTGTGTGCCTAGAAGAACTAAATCAATATGCACCTATTCAATACAAATATTCCAATATAAAAGTTCATTCTATATTAACAGACTCCTGAAGAAGCAGCATTTAGCTGTAGTACTGCATAGTGTTAAATAGTGATGGCAAAACTGATGTTAACATCAAATGAGAATGAATAAGGTCTAAGTTGATAATGGGAAAATACCTCTTGTAGCATATTCATTAAATTGTATTTATCTAATTCTTCCCTTATATTTCTTCTTTCTCTTGTATTTCTTCTGAAGTATAGTTCATTGTGTTTTCTTCTTGCCATTCCAGTTTATCACAAAAGTATGAATTCCTACTATGTTGACTGAGCCTGTGTATAAACGTGCATGCACACACATAACATTCTTAAGGTGATTTGAATGGCTTTGGCTTTTGAATAGGTATTTCAGGAGTCCTCAGTAACTCTCAGTGAAGGCACATTGTAAAAACAAGGGAAGTGTTTTATTAAATCTTTCCTTCTACATTAAGTAATTCTGGTTTCTTTTAGGAAGTGCACAAGAAGGGACATTCTGACAATGAATGTAGTGAAATTACAGCACTTTGACACTGTTTTGAATAAACAGGAAGATATATAATCTTATTTCTGCATTTTTCATAGAGGTGTTGGCATGGTTAAAATCACCTCATATTTGCCATTACAAGACTGTGGTCTGACATGTTTATTGTTCTCTGAATTTTTAATCAGAACAGCTGAGATTTGCTGTGACTCACAATGATTTTTTAATCAAATAAAAATGTTTGACTATTCCTGATAATGAGTTGACAGAAAAATAGGTTGATTTGTTCCTGTTAAAAAAATAAAATAAAATAAAATAAGCAGATGTTGAAAAAAGCTTTTTCCATGCATTGGCACAGGAAAGTTGTCAGGATACTTGTTCTGCTGCTCAGGGCCTGTCTGATCCTATTCTTGGGGAAAAATCTACCACATTCAGCAAGGTCTCCAGCAAAAGCATTGTACAGAAAAAAAAATCGGAACAAAACACTGAAGTAATTCAGCTTCTGTGAGTTTACAGATTCAGTCATGTTTAGTAATGCAATCATGTAGACGTCACTAGAGGTAGTATCTGCATCTTGGTAAAAGCATTGTCTCAGTGAAGCTGCAGTGACCATGCAGCTGCTGCCCTTCACCTCTGCGCTGCTCAACAGGTTAGTAACGTGAGTTTTGCACCCTTTCCTAAATCAGTGGCTGTTAGGAATTGCTAAGCCAAAATATTGTCAGTGCATCTTCACTTTATCTGCATTTTTAACCGGAAGATATAAATGATTTTTAAAAGCATCAGTTAATAAAGATATGCATTTGTTATCAGGGATTTTTTATTTTTATTCACAGAGCTCAGGAACATGATATCAAATTGTATATGGTTTAATCCTGTAAAAATAACATTCAAAATTGTGTATGTGTATCATCTTCAACTAGCAGAGCACTGTAGTGTGTGCTTAATTTTAGATATAGAAGTAAATTCCATGGAAGTTAAATGAAATAAAAAGTATACTTTGAATGTTTTTCCAAATATGTATACATATCCAACAAGTATCTCAATCAAGTTTACTTGCAACACCTTAAATATAAACAAAGCAATTACTCTCAAGTTATACTCACAGGTACCACTTCTGCACTTGCAAGATGTGCTATGGGCTTGAGAAAATTGTTGTAGGTTGATATTCTCTACAGATTACACAACCAGATCAGATTTTCATAACATTTTTGGCCGTACAAATACAAGTCCTAAGCCTATGCTGGCTATAAATGAGAAACAATTTAGTAAGTGATCACTTTTCCTCTCAAAAATAACCAGAAGCACCACTTTACAGATCTATTCAATAAAACTGAGCCAGGTCTTAAAACTTTATCTTTCCTTTTTCTTTGTATGATCTACTGATTTAAATATTTAAATTACTGCTATCAGTTTAATATGCTTGGATCACATAAAAATATATGATTAAGAACCCCAGTGGCTTTGTCTGTATCAGTGCTAATATATCCATTTACAAAGGCTATTGTCTGAGCTCCTGAAAGCAAGATATCAATAAGGGTTTAATTTATTGGATAAGTAGCCACGTTTCTTAAAGAAATACAGAATTACATGTATACCCTTGAGAGAATTTCTTAAGAAATTCATGACCAAGAAGTTTGCCTCCTAAATTTCTAGATAGCTCAAGCAGTGAAGGACTAAGAGAGAGCTGAAGGCTCAGAGCTGATGGTGGGAGGGAACCACTGGTGTCTGTAGTCCAGCCTCATGCTCAGATCAGGTCTATTGCCATCTCCAAACCAGGCCAGCCAGAGCTTTGTATAGCCAAGCTTCAAAAGCCTACAAGGCTGAAGGTTTGAAAGGCTCCCTTGCTGACCTGCTCCAGCACTGTGCTGCCTCCAGGGGCATCGCAGAAGTACTGGTGTTCAGCATTGTGCTCAGCAGGAGCCAAAGGCCCACGGAGGTCGTTGCCAGGTGGCTTAGTGGAGGTTTGTAACTTATTCATATTAGAATTTTCTGCCCACTCCCAAAGAGAAGTAGCAAACTAGAGACCAGGAATTAGGCTGGCTTGTCATTTTTGTTGAGTTCATTTTGTCTTATATGAGACTTTCACTTACTAGCGGATGTCTCCCAAAAGTGGAAAAGTTTGCCACAGAAGCAAATTCAGACACTGTACTTTGAGTGGGGTAGGACTGATGAGTCTCACTTGTATTAGAGGGTCACACTAAAGAACCTCTGCAGCTTGATCCAGCAGCTCCTGGCGAGAGATTAAGCAAGCCACATGATCTAGCTAGAAGTCTGTTGTGATCCTGAAGATCTTGGAAATGTAAGCAATACATTCAAATGTAATGTTGGAAGCAGGTTGTTGCTTGCAAGCTCATTCCAGCCTGCAAGCTTGCTGCAGCTTGTGAATTTAATTTTAGCTCTGGAACTTGCTCCAGTTTTGAAGGATTACAGAAATCCTGAAAGAAGCCAGATTTCTCACATGCACCAAGAATAGCATGTTTTCTTAAAAATTGAGCCCCCTCCTCCCCCCTTAAAAAATGAGTGTGCTCCCAACACCAAGGTTTTGAACAGGGTTTTCCCACCTGTCAAACACATGCTGGGCCACCTGGCCATTTCTATGCTATTTGATAGCAATTATTCCTCACTCCTTTCTTCCCAGCAGCTCCAGCTTTGCTACAAGGATTTAGTTAGTGAGCTTTCCCCAGCCCCAGAAACAAGGAGACGCAAAGAAGACCAGGAGCCAGAGTAGTTTGGTGCTGCATTTTGTATTGTGTCCTGCTTTGCTTTGTCTCTGCCACCCGCATCATCAATAAAACAATAAGACTATCTTAAAAGTTAGAGCAGCATTTGTTTGACTAACAGCCTGCTCCTTACAAAGTATTTGTATTTGAGCTTATTGAACATTCATTATGTATTAGACACTCAGCCTTGTAAAATTGATCCAGGAGAGGCACGCCATACTGGGATTTGCCTCGCCTGCAAACAGCAGCTCAGGCTGTCATCCCCAAAAGCAGCCCAAATCCTGCTTTGCCCAAAGCAGCAGGACAAGGCAACAGGGCAGCGGGCTTGCCCACGTGTTGAAATTGAGGGGGGGGATGCTGAGACTGACCCACCAGCAGCTGGGCTTTAAGGCTTGAAATAACCCTGCAGCCCTTAGACAGGGGCTGGCAAAGGCAAAAAGTGTCGCACACGTGGCTCATGGGCAATGCCAGACTATTCATACAAACACAGCAAATACACATATAGAGAGATAAAATTAAAAAATAAATAATAAAATTTAAAATAAAATTTAAAAAGAAAAAAAAAATCTGTAATATAGTCATGTAATGAAGGAATATATTGCTTTAGTTTCCACATTCAAGAAGATAGCACAGCAAAAGCTTTCTGAGGCAGCCTACCAGTAAGAGCACAATAATAGCTCTTTTCCTGACCATTAATTCACACATCATGCAATCAGTCAAATGAATCTGTCCTCCTTTGCAGCTCTTGTGGAGATTGCTGTCCTCTCAGCTCCGATGAAAGGGACCCCGACTCAGTAGCCTGTGTCTTCCTTTAATTAGAGCCAGTGATGGCCCACGGACAGGATCATTTTGCCAACGGCCATATATCACACGGCCGTCGCTCCCTGGCACCAGCAGATTGCTGTCTATAAACACAGCATCTTTGATATGGAGACAGCAAGCATGGGAACACCCTGCGAGGCCACAAAGAGAGTTCTTCTAGACCTCCTCTCTGAGGCTGTCCCACACTGTCTGGCTGGGTTTTCCTGTGATCCCAAGCTTTAATTCTGATCCCATATCAGAGCCGAAAGTGGCCTGTCAGCCTTGAACGAGCCCTTTGAAAATGCCTGTGTAGGCAGTCTCATCTCAGCACTGAGCTTAACTGCTCCAGAGCAATCTGCATTTTAAGGAGAAACAGCTTTGTCAGTCCATCAACTTTCCTCTGTTGCTGCTGCTGCATATTTTATGTCACCACCATAATACAAAATGAATATTCCATATTGCAAAATTAATACTGGAAATATTTCCTGTGCATTTTATGGAATTATCTGTGCTTAGCTTTCTCATGATTGTCTTGCTTTCCTCTCTAGAGAATTAATAGGATTATTATCAAGGGCAAACAAGCCTGGAATTAATCTGATTTAATGTTTAATTATTACTTATGATGATTTTTAGATTACATACCAGCATTGTAGACTGCCATTTTACAAGCCAGAACAGAGAGATGCATGGTATGCTGGGGCACTGGGATTACTTTGAGACCTCGTCAGTGACGTTTTTCGGCAGCAGCATCAGAGACTGCGTGGGGTGAGGCTTAGTGCAAATTGCTGTTCTCTAATCAAGAGAGCAGGAACAGTGCTTGGACAGGAAGCTGAAAAAATAATAAAAATTTTAAAGCTGAACTGAGAGCCACCACTTGGATAATTTAGTATCAAGCACAGCTCAGGTCTCACAGCTTTCTCTGGCAGTAGCTGTTGTCTGGGAGGTTGCACTGAGCAACTGCTATGGAAAGAAAAAAGAAAGAACCTGAAATAATATTGCTGCACGTGTGTTCATTATCACCTATGTAAATGGGATGGAGAATTTCCGTAGCTTCTTTTGAAGACTGATAGGGTTGTGGGTTTGGGTTTTGGTGGTGGTGGTGGTGGGTTTTGTTTTTGTTTTTGTTTTCATTTGTGTGTACCTGAGTCTGCCTTGTGTGGTGAAATCCTAAACAATACAGATGAAATTTTGGCCTCCCTGAAGCTCATGGAAAATATCCAATTGGTTTCAAGGACAGGGAGGCAGTAAGAGGCTGATTCTCACCTACTCTTTGCTGTCTGAGAAGCCAAGCATTGAGCAGGACGGGTGTTTCAGTACCCACAGGAAGAATTTAATCTTCCAGAGGGCACTTTCCTCTCAGTCAAGGAGCAAAGGCAGGCACCTGTCCGTGCTAAAAGTCCCGTGGCAGCGGGACCTGCACCATCCCCGCTGCCTGCCTTGCTCTGCAGTGGCACATTTAGGAACAGGTTGTGCCGAGGAGCTCTGCGCCAGGGTGAGCCAGAGCCACAGCGGCATGCAGGAGGGCTGAGCTCTGCTGGGGATGTCCTGAAGATCTTCAGTGCAGCCTGTGGGCAGCCTCTTCCTGGGAAGACAGGGATCACACATAAGCAAAATAGGTCTCTTTTTTATGGTTTAGGGCTCTGCACTAGGGGAATGGATGTGTGATGATCTCTTGAGGACTCTTCCTAACCTGTCTAAGCCCTGAAACCCTATGCTCATCAGTGTGTAGGCATCAAAATCAATAGCACGGCAGCACTGTCCCCGTAAAGCCGGGGGTGCAGGCCCTGGGGTAGCGCTGTCTACAGCAGGGTTTGTGGTCTGCATTGCTGCAGAGTGGGGTGGGAGCGGGAGCTGTGTCCTCAGGGTTGGAAATACTCTGTTTCTACTCCCTTTACCCAGAAGAAATAATTGCTCTTATATTTCTCTTTTTCTCTTCTTCATTTTTTTTTAACTTGAAGAGTGATGGAGCTAAATAATGGAGCTAAAGGGTGACTAAACACTGAATGCAAATTTTTTAATTTAAAATAGGACTTATCACCTCCCAGCAAGTTCCAGACAAATTGTACCTAAAAACTCCTTATTAAACATTGCTTATTGTTGTTCATCTTTGAAATTTAGTTTACATAAAGATTTAGGGGTAGGGCCAAATAATTACATGGCAGGATAATCTGTTCTGCTTATATATGGTTATAATCATTTAAAAAATCTATCCATGGAGTAGTTCAGGAACAAATATTCCTCAGCAGCTATTTTGGGTCAACTCAATGCATAGTCTATTAGAGGTATTACTTCTGCTGCAGAGTAATGAATCATATTTGCAGTCAGGAAGTCACTTGTGTAATTGTCACTAAATATAATGAATACAGTGCTATTTAAAGCGTTTCGGGACTGCCTGATGTTATGGAAGGTGCTATTTCTCTGGAGCAGGAGGGTAGAAGCCCGATATCCCAGCTGCCTTCAGTTCTTATAATGAAAGAAAGGGCACTGCCAGGATTTGTGCAATGGGATGCTGTCACACTCAGAGTTCCTAGGTAAAGTTAAAAAAGGGCTTCTTAATTTGGAAAATTTAGTTCTCAACTGCTTATAAAAGTATAGCAGAATTCCTCTGTGTATTAAAGCCTAGCTTATTAGTTTAAAAATCGTTCCTTTTGATTATTTATTCTGAGGCCTGTGTTAACAGCTCTAAAACCCACATTGCAAATCGAAGCAGAGACTCTGAAAATACCCTGATTGTGGCAGACAAATTCCCTGGTGCTTCGTTTGACAAAAAGATGGATTAGAACAAGCTCTGGAGTGTTATTATTACCACCTCCATGAAAGATTGTTTCTTTTATTTGTATTAATTAGTGATTAGTGCTTTATATGACTTCAGCTCTATCAGATGTTTTGAACAAGATGTATTGCTTTCCATAGTTTCTTATCTGAAGGGAACCCTGACAGAAAAGCGGTGTCTCAGCCCGTGGAGCACAAGGAAGCCATTCGTGTGGCCACACACTGCACTTGGGGACTGACATGTAAGTGGAGAGTCTCTGTGTCACAGCAGAAAGCCCAACCAAAGTCCTCTGAGGGGAAGCAAAGCGAAGGGCAGCACTTGGTCTCTCCACCGTCATCATATGTAGAGGGTGTGGGAGATGTCATAGCCAAAGGCTTCATAGACAGTGCGGCCTCTTGCTGCCAGGCAAATGTTATGGGTCAGACAGCAGCTCCTGGTCTTGCAGCTGTTGGTGTGGCTCTGGGTCGTTACAGCTCATCCTGGAGGGCCTTCTTGTCCAAATACTCCTGCCTTCACTTTCCCTGTTCAATATGAACAAAGGCCTTTTTTCTGCCTAGGAAAAGGCACTTGAAGGAGAAATTACATAGATAGATGGAGAAGGCTGTGTTTAAGAACCTTAAAATATTACTGATCCCAGGTTTAGCCTGAGGAGATCTCAAAATGGAAAAACCCAAGGCAGGTTGCTAAGACTTAGGACCGCACTTCAGCATCCTATCTGAGAAGAAAAAAGAGTCTTCCTGAGATTCACAGGTCTGATTTCATGCCTTTTGTGCATAAAAAGGACCATATCATCTTGGATGTGATGAAGAGGGGCAGTTGTTTAAGGTACCACTTAACACAGGACAGATATTTTGTCAGGTGGCTGTACAAAAGTCAGTGGTGTGCCGTTTGTGGCCCAGGTTTTGTTACAAGGGTAGTTTTAAAATAGCCCATTGTACGTCATCAGCTGATCTGTCATTTTCCATAATTCATGAGCACTGGGGCAAGATTAGACAATAGAGTCTTGGGCGAGAATTCATTAATTTCCTTCATGTTTTTAGAAATGTCAGAGGTGTAAAGCTGAGAATAATAAAAGTCAAACTCCCTAGATATATCTACTGTGTTAGGAAGAATATTACTCTGAGCATCCCTGATAGTACACAGTGTCTTAGTGTGCATGTGTCTTTAATTGGTATGCAAGGAGTTTATCTACTTTACTGCCTGCACTTATCAGAAAAGATATAAAATGGGATGGTGATAATGGCTGCCTTCAAAGAAAAAGATATGTTCTTTCAAGGGTGTAAGTGCAATAAATCTTTCTAGTTTAAGGGCTCACTGGAAGCAGAAGGATTCTGTTCTGCTGACAACTGAATGTGGGGAACTTTCCCAGGGGAAAACAAATCATGTTTCTCTATTCAAAATATAGTAAAAAGTCACTGAAATGCAGTACTCCAGAATGTATATTACAATATTTCCTATTGACTCCTTTTTCAATTAAGACACACTTACATACTAAAATGTTTCTCAGATGGTTAATATAAGGTACCTGGCACTGAACACACTTAGAATACACTTGTGAATAGTTCCCACAGTAATCTGCAGTTCAAATAGAAAAAAAAAAAAAAAAGAGAGAGAGAGATTAAAAATAACCTGTTTACTTTAGGTCTTTCTGTTGTTTTGCTTGTTTGTTTTGTTGATGTTTGTTTGTTTGTTTAACTATACGATAGGAATTAATTTGACTGGAATAAAAGAGACAATGCTGAGTTACTTGCTATTCCAGAAACATTCTGTACATCTATGGAAAGCAGGGTTAATACTACAGGCACCTGCGGGGTCTTTTGTGAGTTGAAAAGAAATCAGTCCATTTACTTTAGAAAACCCCACATTATTCATAAGAATCAAACATTGTGCCTGACTGTTATGGAGAAACAAAGACAAGGTTATTTTAAATTGATCTGTCAGGATGGTGCTTGCCAGTGCTCACTTTGTTCATGCAGCCAACAACTGATGTTAGCATGAATTTAAATAATTCGTCTTGCTTTGAATAATGACCAGGAAAGTTGAGTAATGGTATCTAACAAATTTGCTAACTTTTGAGGAGCTGGCTCTTATCTGAGACTGTTTGCTCCTCATCTCCCCCCGCCCCTAATTGCAGCGAGGTGCTCCATACAGCCTATGACTAAACATAATACAATTTGATTTGTGTTGCAGTGTTCTCCAAAGAACAAATCTGTAAAATTACAACATGTGAAAGCTTAACACAATGATATAAAATGGCAGTGGCATGGTTCATATCTTAAACTGACAGACTGATGGTGATTATTGCAAGGACAATGCCCTGCATATGTCAAACAATTTGCAAATAATTTATGTCACCTTATCCTCCATTATTGTTTTTGCAGAGGACATAAACTGTGTCACTAATATTAAACTGTCGGCAAAAAAAAGCCTACCTCAGCTTTTTCCTAGCTGAGAATGCAAAGACATCTGCACAGAGACAAACATGCATATGGCCGTCATTTGTCCAACATCTTACACATTGTGAAGGTTTTTTACTTGAAATGCCAACCTATGTGGCAGATGATGTATGTGTTTCTTCAGTCCTGTGATTACCAGCACAGAGCTGCTCTGCAGTGCTCTTCACCTCATCAGTTCCACAAGCTGCACTCCAAGGTGTGTGAAACATTTGCAGAAAGATGGCATCTGACATGCAGCAAGGCAAAAGCATTCTGGTGTGAATATTTGACTCCAGATTTTGTTCAAATCAGGGTCAGATTCTGACCTGGAGAAATTAGTGTGGGTAGAGATTTAGCACTACAAAATAGCAATTTGAAAACTGGAATGAATATATTTTAAAGATTGGAAAGCAAAGGAAAGTGGTGCTGTCTCCTGGGTGACTCACAAGGGGCTGCAACAGAGAGGGGAAGGGGGAAGTCTTTATAAATGACCTGGGTTTTATTCGTTTGGAAATAAGCAGAGGACAAAGCACTCTTGGTTATTTCTATTTGTTAAGTTGCATCATCTCAACTGCTGGGTTCTTTGTTTAGGTTTTGATGGTTCATTTATTACCACCAAGAAACGCCTTTGAAGGGTTATTTTCAGAGGCTGTTGTGGTTAAAAGAGAAGCAAAGAATGCAGTGTGATGGCTGGAGTGTGGAGCTGGAAAGCCAGCCTCAAGCCTCCTGGTCTAGATTTTGCCCTGCTCACATTTGGGACAAATTAATTGCAACTGCTGTGGCTTGACTCAACTCTTCTGTCGGACAGGTTTTTAGATCTGACTCATCCACTTGGATAAGTTTGCCAAATATTTTGTAATCTTTGGCTAGAAATCACTCGTTTGATTGCAGACCAGTGACGTTTCAAATGTGTCGTGTAGTGATGCATCAAACAACTTCTGCTGGCTTCAGCGCAAGTGATGGCTCCAATTCACTGTGGTGAGGAGCACAACATACAGAGAAACTCACTGATCTGATTTAAGGATTGAAAGGTAACTCCGGTCTCTTATTGCCACCAGTTTTTCCTCTTTTGAAAGCCTCATTTAAGCATTTCACACTTTTAACCCCCTCAGGAGTGAGGAATCTGCTCCTTGCCCTTCCAAGCTTTTCTCAGCCTGCTTCTCAGTAAATCACATTTTATGACTACATTGATCATTTTTATTATCATAATACAAGAATGCCAAAGAAATTCGAGAGAGATGCATTATCCAAATGAGTTTTAATCTTACTTCCCATTATTTTGCAGTGGTGAATTTTGTCAAAAAAAAAATATACCAATTACTTCATTATTGCAATTTTTTTATGATTCATAAGTTAGAAAAGCAGATTTTAGGTATTATAGTCTATAAAAATACACCATGTAGCTGATTTGCTTTATAAGCCCTCTGTTTCCTGTGGAACCAGCATTTGGAGTCACTATCGCAGAAGGTGATAGGGTTGTAGGGTGCTTCTTAGTCTGAACAAATCCTAGAAAGCATGCTGGCTTCTCTGTTTCCTTTAAGGTGATTTTACTAGTGTGAGGAATCTCGTTCAGTGCAGACTGGGTGATGGGGTCCACAGGCCTAAGCTTCTCTTCCCAGTGCAGGAAGACCAGGAAGCAGCACCAAAGGTGGGGGGGTCTCACAAACAGGAAGGAGCATCTGGACGGCGCCAGGAACATGCACCGAACCAAATGAAAGCTCCTCCTTTGAAACAGGAATGCAGGAGCTGTCCTATGTGTCTCAAAAGTGTTTCCATCAGATGACGGGCAGCGTTACAGCAGTGTGTTTCAACACAGTAGAAAGACCTTTGCACTCATGGTAGTACAGAAGCTAACAGCCAGATCTAGCCTAATTCTGGTGATCTTCACATACATGTGCATGAAACTACCCGCCTGTTACAAAACACTATAGCCTATGACAAAGTATGCTGGGGATAAATTTATTTAAGTAGATAAAAGTGTACCCTTCCCATAATGCTCCCAAACTAATGATCTTCATCAACTGGTTCCTTAAACGTGCCACAACACAGACTTAAGCTGCAATTGAAAGAGATCTCCATGATAGTCTGTAATCTTAGCTATACACTTCTTGGCTAGGAGGCATCATAGATCAAGATACTGCTCACTTCTGGGGGAAAGAGCCAACAGGAACTGCAGAGGAATTTTAGAGAGGAATTTACAGGAATCAAGGTAGAAACAGAAGTGGACCTAAAGGGAAGTTTTTATTATCTTCAGAAGAAAAGAAAGTGGAAGCTCTTAGCCTAACAGATGGCTAACATCTGAAAAATGAGAGGTAATTTTCACAGAATAATCTCAGGTGATAATCCTAGGCCTCAATGACAAAACTGTTGATCACAAGAGTGAGAGAATGGTGTGACCAGGAATAGATAGCTTCAAAGTCAAGAAAACCTGGCCAAAATTTTACTTTGGCATCCTTTCATGGATAGTGGCAGATGTATGACAAAGGAGGTGGGGTGGACCTGCTGCTGAAATAGTTTTTTTCAGGAAGAAGTGGTAGAAAGCGTAAAGCGTTTCTGAGAGAAGTTCCCCCCTACAGTGCCCACACCAAGGCTCATTCAGGTGCCCTCTGATGGCTGCCTGCTTGCCCTAGGAAGATCTGTTCTCCAAGCCCTTAGCTGCTGCTCTTACTTTCTGTGATGGAGCATTCTCTTCATTCATGTTTCAAATCCTTGTCACTGAACTGGAGTCACAAAACCTAGAAGAATGACGATTTGAGCAGCATTTGTAGAGGTGGCCATCATGTCCCACATCCCGGAGCTCTCTAAATTTCTTCTCAAATGCAAAAAGGAACTCTTAGGTAAAAATAAATAAATAAATAAATTACATGAGGGGGCATTTATGTGAGGCAAAGCTTTCTTACAAAAAAAAAAAAAAAAAAAAAAGGTCTTTATTAGCAAACGGGAATACTGTCAACATTAAGCCAAACAGGAAAGGCATGAATGAGTTCATGCTAACCTCTCATGTCAGCTCACAGTTTCAAGTCAGTCTTTGTGCATGCTGGCTTGGTGGACAGCAGTAATTTTGGCTGCCACAGAAGTCAGCAGGAGCAGCCAGACTGTGTGGACAGTGGGAGGCTCTTCTCCTCAACCAGCTCCTCATTTGAAGTCTGCAGCGGTAGATCAGAACATTCAGTGCTCTCTGTGCAAAAAGCCAACGTCTTCTTTCCAGAAAATGCATTAGGTGGAGCCAAAAGGGGCCTCTAAAACATGTGTTGTTTTTTTTTTTCTTTTTTTTTTCTTTTTCTTTTCTTTTTTTCTTTTTTCTTTAAGCCACAACAAACAAAATTGAATCCAAAGTTACTCTTCGCTTTCAGTGGTGGCTTGTCCCTACTGGCCTGAGTTCCTCAACTGTATTCGAAGCTGAGAGTAAGTTTTTATGTGTTTTTTATGAGCCCAGAAAATAGAGTTTCTATGCACAGCTACATGGTCAGCTCCTCAGCTCCCTGCAATGGTCTTGCAGGAAGAGGATGTGGCATGATATGGTGGTTTATGGCTGTAATAGTACACAGAGACCTCACTTCAATGTATCCAGTGTAGGCCAACCCTTTTTTTATTTACATGTGAAATACTTCTGATCAGGTGGCTAGATTTTTTTATATATATATATTTTTTTAATCCAGTAGGTGACTAATGTTCCTAGTACATGGAAACAGTTACCTGGTTATAGGCTTCTACTGATGTTGCTTATTTTGTTTCCTGCACCCCTATTATTGCCTTCACACAATGGTGTTTTGCCAGTCTGGTAGCTGTTCTATAGCAAAACCTTCCAGCCCAGACAAGCCCTGAGTTAGTTATTTCAACATTTCTTTCGAGGTGATTACACAATGGGTCTTGAGCTGCTTGCCAAATGCTACTTTTTGCAAAGTTGGCAATGGGGCAGGAGCCAAGTATTGCAAACCTCTGACGCAGATGAATGCATGTTAACAGTTAGTGAATGACAGAGGAGAGATCAGCCAGGAAAGTTTCAAACTACATCACAGCAAAGCCTGACTTTGCTAATGCTTTTTACTTCCAACTCCCACTTTTATCCTAAGATCAGATAACGAGTAGCACTTTTTCTTTGTAACAATTCATTAATCAGAGAAATGATCCTTGCTAGTGTTTAGATGTTTTACTTAATTTGGTACTTCTGGCCTGCTGCCCCAGCAGTGCCAAAATTATTATTTCTCACCCAGCAGGTGATAAATAACAACTTCAGTCATGATTAATACCATGAATTTCTCAACCTGACTAATGCAAAAAACTTCAAACCTGCAGAACAAGTGGGTGATAATTGTTGTGAGAGCCATTGGAGCTGCACTCTGCTTGTAAAGAAAGAAAGCCACGGGAAATGAAGCGTTTTCTAGCAGCAAGGCTGATCCTAAGAGGCATCATTAAGTGCAGCTCAGCAGCATTCTCCATGTGCAGGGCTGTGCTAGGCTCTTTTTTCCACTAGACTAAGTTTTAAACACTTTTAAGAAGCAGGAGATTGCCCAGTTATTTTTTTTTTCCGTGGGGAGGAGGAGGAGAAATAAAAGGCAGATAAAATAGCAGATGTATATCTCATTAACACCACTCAATACTACAATTTTTACTGTCTGATGTACGGAGTGATAGATCCTAGGAATAGCTGCTAAAACTAAAGATCCTTTACCTAATGTCTCTCTGGTAATCCTGTCACATTATAAAATGCAGCGTCAGAGGCTCCCCCGTCCAGGAGAGCTGCCTTCAGAGAGGCACAGGAAAAGCAGGGGCTCAGGAGCTACCAGCTGAAAACCAAGATCCAGCACTGTGAAGCCCGTGGCTAAAATCCTCGCCACTTTCACATCACGGGCTGTTTTGCCACTGCCTGCAGTGGAGCAGGATGGTTGCTCCATTTTCCATGTCATACATGCAGCTCATGGGACCCGCACCTCCACCTGCCAAGCTGAACTGTGCCAACGAGGCACCTCTTCACCTCCTGGTGATAATGTCCATTCACTTGTAGATATGAGTGCCTTTATGACTTTGTGTACCATTTTGGCTGAGTGACTCTTGCAGTTCATAGTAGTGCATATTCAGAGGACGTACATTGGTGCATGGTGGAGCCATGGTGCAGCCATGGTGCAGCAGCTTCTGATATCCCTTTTGTTAGAAACTGAATTTTCATCTTGATTTTAGGAAACAATAAGTTCCAGCTGTCTGCTTGCTTCACCCAAAACAGCCTCTGGGAGTTTAGGATTTTTGAGCTTGAAAAGCTATAAAAGAAAATCACCATCCACACTGTCCTGCTCCATGAGACAGACCATAGGCCTTCCTGACCTGATTCCTGCTCCTGGTGCAGTTGTACTTCACTCAGTCAGGGGCTGTCTTCTAGAAAAAGACACAACCCAAGTGTAAAACTCTCAAAGACTGCACGTTCACAGCCTTTGTCTCCTGGAGGGCTATTCAGACTAATAGAAAGCCCTCTTTGCTTTACCTTGGATGAGGCAAGTCGACTGACTTGCTCAACTCCCTTGTTATAAAGGTTATTAGGATTGGGGTTTGTTTTTTGTTTTTGTCTTCCACTTTTTATAGCTGCTCGTGTTTCAACTTTTCATTCTTTTTCTTGAGCTGTGCACAACGGTTCAGCAGCAATCAGTGTCCTTTATATGACTGTGACTTCCCCGTGTTAAAGCACGGTCTGCAAGCTTGGGTCCTCAGTGTTCAGCTCAGACTTCTCTGTAGCATGCTAGCAATATTACCTAAAGAAGCATCACATCATGATTTCTTGATTTATGAAGAACAACATCCTTTGCCTATGACTTAAATAGCTTTCTTCAGCACTGGCACCAAAGCCAAGATTTTTCTTACAGTTTTAAATTTAGATACTGCCTAGAAGGATGTGCAGTCTGAACATGCCATGTGAATAATTTTGCTCTTAAGGAAGTCAAAAATAGCCCTTCCCCTTTAAATTTTGTTTTACTAATGAAGTTATCAAAGTCGCACTAAAGGAGCAAGGAGAGGGGTGGTTAAACTTTCAGATCTGTCTCTGCATGTCCTCTCACTTCAGTATTGAAAACTCCAAGTAATTTGCCTGTCTCCGTATCCCTAAGTGTAGTCTGAGTAGCTGAGATAGATTTACAAAACTTTGCTTGTAATAAAGATCACTATCTTTTGCCAAACCACTTCCACAGCATTTAGATGTATTTCTAGATGAGACATTCAAAGTGGGTTCATGCATATGGCTACCTCAGTAGTTTTTTTGTTTGTTTGTTTGTTTGTTTCCCTCTGAAGTTAAAAGCTCACTAGGTGTTACCACACAAAATTTGCAAGGACTATCTGTTCAGCATTCAAAGCGTCATATACCACTGCTTGCTCTTCCTCATGGAAACCTGTTCTTGCCAAAATGTAAAAACATGGCTTAATTTAATGCTGTCATTTCAAAGCTTTCTCTAGAATTTGGTAGCAAATTGGCTAATAGCCTCTGCAGCCTTAAAAGAGGAGGAACACATGGCCACCTGCACTGCCAAGCTGTATATAAGATAATCCCTGTGCATAGGTGGCTTTGAAGTCCATCAAGTAAACTACTGGTAGCAGGATTGCCAAAACCACAGAAGCTTCAGTCATAAATGGTGCTCTGAACATAATAGGAAGTAAATGCCAAATTTAATCACTCTAGATTAAGATACTTCATTTTTCACACAGGATTCCCTACCACCATGGCACTGCTAACTTTAGAGACCATAGAGAGTAGTTTTCTCTCAAAGTAGCATATATCACAATATGCCATTCTCCCCAAATTAAGAAAAAAATATTTTTTTTTTCCCGAAGTTGCATTAATACAGAAAAGAAAATGCTAAAGGATTGTTTGGGATCTCCACTACTGCCACTGATAGCAGAAACTGTCACAAAGCAGTCAAGAGCTGATAGGGTTTAATTTGAGAAGATATTCAGATGAAACAGGCTTGTGAAACAGACAGGAATGCAGAACAAGGGAAATTTTTCTCTGTTGGCAAGTGATTTGATAGATAGCCAAATCCCACTTATGCATGGATACTAACCTTAGTTTAACTCCCGCACGAATCCTGTATCAAAAAGAAGGCAGTAGGAATTCAGCTCCCTATTCCGGTTAAGCTGGCAAAGCTGGTCCCCGCAGCATGAATAAGTAGCAGTGGTTCACGAGCCACAGAGCCAAAAGAGCCCCAGCCAACCCAAGGCACACTGCTACTTTCTGCTCAGGTTTTGAGAGGAGGAGATGGCAGCCAAAAATCTTGTGACCGTTGCATAACAGTTCAAGCCTTTAAGTGCTTTGACACTGAGAGGTGCAGTCAAAGGAACATGTTTCGTAGGAACAAGGCACAACAGTTCCAACCAGTCAGACTGCTCAAGCAAGTTCCCAGTTGAGCACAAGGACTGGTTTTGGCACCAGCACATTTCTTGGGTTGTTAGCAGTTCTGGAAAAGTGTCAAGCACAACCCAGAAAGCAGAGCAAAATGATGATGTTTCACGTGTTCAAGGAAATACCAGTTAGAGGCCTACACACAGGCACCATCCCTTGAAGAGTTCCAGGTTGCCAGGGGTTTTGGAGCACCACAATTGTGTGGTTTTGCTTACTGTTGTATTATTGTGCTTACATGCATCACAGGACAGGGAGGCAGAAGGACTAGGGCATGTCAGCCCCAGTCTCATACCAAGCCCTTTGCTAAGAGACCCACCCCAGCAAGTGCTTTAAAGTTCAGAAGCAGCATTAACATACTGGAAGTGGAAACAGCTAGGCAGATGCTTAGCTAGCAAATTCATTTTAGACAGACCAAGACAAGCTGAGGAGAATTGGGAAATCACAGGAAGGAAAAAAAAATGTAAATCTGAAAACCAAAGGTGAACAAGAAATAGAGGCAAGACACACATAAGAAAACATGAAAGCCAGAAGCTATTTTGACATAAGGACTAAATAAAATCACATCAGTTGTACGCAGCAAAGCTCCAAGACATTTTTGTCACCCAGTTCCTAAAGGCATTTTTGGCTGAGGCAGGCAACTTAAATTCTCTAATGCATTTATTTCCAGCTTAGCAATTTGGACTATTTTACGGCTATCCTCCAGGTGTCCTGTCAACAGGATCCCACTCATCTAGCTCACTCCCATGGCCTGATCCCCACACATCACTACTGATGCAGATGGTGACATTACTAACAGCAGTCCAAGCAGAGGATGAGGATAAAGACCTTTTTTCTTCCTTACAGAGTATCTGTCTGGGACAGTACCAGAAAGCTTGCCCTTCTGTTGCTCATAATTAGTCTTGCCTTCTGTAGTGAGAGCTTTGACTTAGGTGCTAACTACCCACATTCCACAAGTGCAGCAGTTTCTTATTGTATTGCAAGGATGTAAAGAAAGGTTGAAGTGTTACTCTAATAGGAATAGTAGGAGGGGAGAAATAAAATAATAGCTAGAGCTCTATTTTTACCCACTAGGTCATAAATGTTGGTCCCTTTGTCAACACGTATTTTTGAAGTGCAAGCACATGAAAGGCTGGGGAGCAGGCAGAAGGAAGAAGTATTTTCTCATCATTAGTTTTATTACATAGTCAAATTATTTGTTTGCTATTTCATGCAAATTGCATTCCTTGTCTTTTTGCTATAATGATGAGCAGAAACTTCTATTACATTCACATAAAGCTTAGTAAAAAAAAAGACATGTAGACCAGAGAAACTTTTTAAAATATTTTATTTTTTTTTTAAATACAGATACAACGTTTTTCCAAGGTCACTTTAGAGTAAGTGGCATACAGCCAATTAATATGGAAGTAAAATGGAAGTGCCCATACAGTCATTTCAGGTTAGATGTGCACAGTATGTTCTAAAACACAAAAATTATATTTAGAGTTTTTCTTGACCCAGAATGATTTGGCAGCTTCAAAAAGCTAACACACATTTCCATTTGCAAACCCATTCATTAAACAACAACAAAAACAAATGCAATCCACTCCAACCAAACAACTTTCTTATCTCAGTAAGGACCTCTTAGCAGATCTGGCTGCAGCAGTTCCAGAGTTGTCCTTATCATGACCTTCAAAGTACTGCTGTTCTATTCGCCTACAAAAGGCTGTGAGATTACCATAGTTTTTCACTTTTTCAGAAAGTTCATCAGTGGTTAGTTGAGTAGTGAGGATTGTGAACAGATGTCCAAATACCAGAGCATCTAATTCAGTTGGTCTGTAAAAACAAATGAAAAAAAAAAAAGCAGGTATTTTGTAAAGTGAGGACTGATTAAGAAAAAAAAAACTGTTCTGAGTAACTGTTAGACAGCAATGCAATCTAAGAATTGGGAAGTAATCAAGCAACACTAACAAATACATGAAAAAGTGTATATATATATATATATAAATTATACATATAGCTATATATATATATATATTATATATAAATAACTATGCTTATCTATATATGCATATACAGATATAAATATATATACACATATAACAATGCAGAAAAACTGTCCTGGCATGATGTACATTTACTGTCCTGTACCTAGTAGAGAATGTTACTTAAACACAGGTAAAGTTTCTTACAAAAAAAGACGCATTTAAAGATAACTGTATAAAGGTGCAAATTTTTAGCCTATGTGAGATGTGGTAGACTCTATATAAAAGACAAGCAGGAATAAAATTAAATCAACAGAAAAAAAATAAACATACAGAGATTTCCTTTTAAAACCTACAATTACTTTTTTTTTTTTTTTGAAATATCATGTTTGTATTCCAGTCACATATTTGAATTTCTTCAACCAATAACACAGAATTGAAATAAACCAGGAGTTTTTTATATTTATACATGGAAAGTATACATGGTGTGTGTATATATACATATGTGTGCGCACATGCATATGCTTTTTATACATATATTCATTTACACACACCATATATATATTTTAAAATATTTTTTAGGGGTGCACGTAACATTTCAGAAGACAGTAACTTACTGCTTATTGAAGAAATATGGTTGTGTTCCTAATCTCTGGGAGAGAGCCTGACAACACTGATCTACATCTTCAAGCACCTATCAAAACACACAAGAGATAAGATAATCATATTGTCAGGAAAGACCAACATTAAAAAAAAATAACCTTCTTACTGTATTTGTGCTGACAGAGGGAACAAAGAATACACAATGTTGGAACATCAAAAGCTGCTAAAGGTAGGTGGTTAAGTGTTATTTAATCTAACATTTAACGTACAGCAAATTAAGTGCTTTCCATAAGATTTTTAACTCAGCTTAATTAAAAGTACTAACTTACACCTCAAAACTGCCTTTTTCTTTTTTGCTACAATCCTGAAAAGCATGCCTACTAATGCCACAGCAGGTGGGGGACTGTAATTTATAAATTATTTTCAGGACCATGGCTTAAACTAACAGTAGCAAAAAATACACACATAGCAAAGCATCCTTCCTCCCACCCCATCAGAATGCACATAATTTAAGATATATTGCTGCTGAAGGTAGATACCTGACTCCAGATGATTTTAAAGTACACAATATATATATTTTTTATTGTAACTGTTTCAAGAAAGCATTACTTCTCTGAAGTCTTAAATAAAAGAGGTAAAGGTGGTGAAGAAATCAAGCTTCACCTTTCATACTGACCTGCTCAAGCGACTTGCCAGCCCACCCAATGGCTTTCATCTTCCGCCTTATCTCCCACTGCTTCTGATAGGCCAAAATGCGGTTAAGAGGCCACGGGTATGGGGAGCCATACCTTGGGTGGGTAATCTTTGTTTTAGAAACAGAAAGGTACTTTGTTATAACAGAAGAAATGCAGATACCTCTATTTACAAAATAGCTAATATTCACACATTTCTGTCACCAAGGGAGATGTAAAATAGAAAGGGTTTTGCGTGACATGTTGCAACTATTTGTGCAGAATTTATAGTTTGCAGTACTTAAAACTATTACCATAGAAACTTACACAAAACCCACATCTATTTTGCAGTCAACTACCTCCAGTAAAGACACAACTTCCCTAAAATGTATATGCAAGCAAAATTAAAGCGAAAAGACTATATCATTAATGGTACAAACCTCAATGTTTCATTTATGAGTAGGGACTTGCAATTGTGAGCAAAAGTGTTTTCTCATTAAATTTTAATTATGATAAATGTTGCAGAACCACTCACCTCCTCTACTGTAACATCATCACACCATTGGAGATACAGCTAGGAACAGAAAGAACATTTACTAAACTTCCCAATAAACAAGAATACAATCATTTCTCACCAGTAGAATTTTTTTTTCTATATTACATTAAATTTAATTCCTCCTATTAGACCTCGGAACATAGAAAAGAAATTAAAACTGGAAGCCACATGCCCAGTTGCTAATCCTTAGTTGGCCAGCACCAGAGCAAAGCTGAAGCTGAAGGCCCACCCACTTTCCTTGCCTGTGCTGCACACAACTCAACACACAGGTTTCCAGCCCTCAGCTACGTGCTTGTGAGCATTTCCAGTGCTGGAACTGCATCATGTTAACTGCCCGCAGATGCAACCCATGGGTAACCCAGCTTCTAGCGAGGCACATGAGCACGTGCACTGTGAAAGGCAACAGTAGGGCTGCCCAGCCAGCCAGGGGATGGGGCAGAATCCCAAGAACTGCTGCCATTTTCCATCTGCAGAAATCAGTCGCTTTTACAGCTACATGGCACACTTCAGGTAGGTGGGGGAATCATACACGTGGCTTGTGTTTACAGGAATATTTCATCAAATAGTCCCATAGGATCCAGAGAATTTATTCCTGCCTCATTTCTCCTCCAAAGTTGATGACCTAATCTAAGACTTAAGTACAGGAAAAAGTCCCGTCCTTTCCAGTACAGGAAAAAGTCCTAAAGCTTTCTTGCCTATAATCACTTATGAAAGTGTGTAGAGTCACTATGGCTTGCTGTACCTCCGCTGTCAAGAGCATATTATTGACTAATTCCATGTAGGCTTTCATCTCAGCTTTTTGGACTTCATCCAACCCATCACTGAGAGAATGGCCCTAATGGGGAAAGAAAAAGAGAGACATGTAAGAAAGGATATTAGAGTATTCAGCAATGCCTGACCCAAGGACCTCTGAAGTCAGTGAGCTTTGGCTCAGATGCTGATCTCTTACATAGCTCAATAACAAATTACAAATGTACTTTTTACATGAAGTGTATTTAGAATGAAAAAGAAATCATCGTAACATGATATAGCTAACCTACAAGAAATATAGGCTATTACCAGTAACAGGTTAACACAGTCTGAGCACACAACCTCCCAGTTAGTATATGTTTGTGTCAAGAAGTAAACAAGTCTACATCTGTGATACAGCTTTATCAAGGTGCCCAGTGAAAAGACAAACATTTTTGAAAATACTAAAAAAAAAAAAAAAAGCAAATATAAACACTATCTGACACTTCAAAATTTAAACCAGCCGTTTCAGGGTTTAAGAATTCTGAGACACTGAGACAGGGCACATAGAAAAGCATTCTCAGAAACTGATATTGGTATGCAGATGTTCTGCACAGAACTTCCAGAATTTAAGGTAATATCAAAGAAAAACATTTCCACCTCAGCGAACTCCCACTTCAGGGTATCCTTGTTTTAAAATGGCACCTGATTTCCACACTGCTTTAAAAAATGAAGTAACAGTCCAGAGGAGCACACCAAATAAGCACAAGTGCTAAGGAGAGCTAACGTACTATTCAGTAATTGATGAAGACAATGTATGATTACCTTAGCTTTTACAAACTGGACTATGGGCCCGAGTTCAGATACTACTTGATTTCCCACGTGAATAAAGGGCACTTTGCCTGTAAAATGAAAAATGTATTTTAGTAAGAGCTTTTTATGCATGTAAAACAACATTTCATATTTTCAAAGCAATTAAATATTATAGGTACACCTGAACACCATTTTTTTGTTGTTGCTTTTGGTTTTATTTTTAAATGAGAACAGGTAAACTTTTTAGATACATAACTCACACAGTTTTAATATGTAATAACAAACATAACTGCCTGATCTTCCTCCTCCTGACCCACTTTTACATGCAGGATTTGCAATTGTGTATTTCAAAGTTATTGAATGAGATCTATTGACTTGAATTTTAATAATGGGTTTTGTTTTGCTGGAAAGACCGAATTCAACATTTATTTGAAGTACAGCTGGGAAATCCCAGGAAAGCAGACAGAGCCCTTGGCTAGTTTGACGACAACGCGTTCCCACCCTCCCTTCTAACCCACTAGCAGGGAAAGGGCTGCTGAAAGGATGACGGGAGAGGTGGCACTGTGCCCAGAAAAGCAAGCAGGGGGAAGCAAAATGCACACTCAGCAAGGCAGGATCTTGACTCTCCCTCCTCCGGTTCTTCAGATTTCCAGTGACCGGGCCAACTGGCTCCTGATGACTGCCCTGATGACTTCACCCTCTGGTTGTGAGCTAGCATGTTTTTAGGGCACTGTGGTTACGGGGTCAGGAACAGCATTAGACCCACATTTTCCCTGTTGGGGAGTTGGAGGGGGTGGGGAGCTTTTTCATCATCGTGGAAGCAAAACTGTGCTAAAGCTTAATATCAGAAAAGATCAACACTCAGTCTATACAGCTCAGCCCAGAAGGCCCAGCATCAAGCAGTGCTAAAACCAGCCAGTCCGCAAAAGGGATCTGGGCAGTGACTGTGTACTGGTAGAACTTGCGATGGTGTGAAGGAAGGCTCCTGAGCCTGCATGGACCGTGTTCTCTGCGTGGTGACTTTTGTTAAACACAGACCTGAACCATGAGGAAGCAGTGTTACATGCAGCAAGCCACAAAGAATGACAGAAGTTGCCTCATGCCCCTTTTTCACAGCTTTAAGCATGTGAAGTTGAGTGTTCCTGCTTCAATGCACCCTAACCACACTGCTCATTCTGTAGATCTTCATCCAAATGCAACTGACAAACACCAACCTTAAGTAAACACCATGTAAACTGAAGACTAAGTCTTATATGATTACTTACATGACTGAAGTCGACCATAAAGTGGAAACAAATGCTGGACATTTTGTATTACTGAGAAGGCCCTCATGACCGAAGACAGCAAACAAGTCTGCCCAGTGCAACGGGGCATAGCACATGCTTTCCTGTCTCTTGCTGTGGGCAAACTCTGCTTTCTATAGAGAGCCCAAAGAGCAAGATCCATCAATACCTGCCTGACTCCAAATACGTTATTAGCAATACATGCATTCCTTTCCACTGAAACACATAAAACCTAGTGTTAGGCCTAGTTCAAACAGAGTTCATGCTCGCAGCATTCAGTCATGGTTTTTATCCTGAAATTCCCTCTCACTGGCTCAGTTGGCCTAAGGGTAATAAATGAAGTACACCACACCAACAAAGGCTCCATCTGCATCCATACACTGCATACTGCGAAAGGAAATGCAGACCTTTCTGAGCTGCAGAGTTCAACGATTTCAGCTGGGCTGTACTTTCCACACAAAGACAATCCTTCAGTATTCCACTTTTGACTCCCTCAGAATGGATTTTGTCATTACGACGACGACAAAGTAAATAACCTTCACCCCCAAGCGATGAGATGCAGATCTGTCTACCGCTGCTATGAGACAGAGGGTGGCAGGAAGGGAGCAAATACAAACTTTTTTCAAATTATCCTTACAGAATGAAAATGTGGTAAAGAAAGGAAATTGGGAAAATGGCAGGTGCCAGCAAGTGTGGACATGGGTTGTGGATGGCAAAGAAGAGAGGGCATGCAGCTGCCACCAGTCACACTCCTGCACATCTAAGAAGCTCCTCTGTGTAGATGTTCAGCATTCTAAAGCTATCTTTATTTACAAAAGGTAATTATCTTGGTATTTTTCACTGCTGCCAAGCAGCTTTCCTTTCTTCTTAATAGTATAACTCCAGCTGCTTTGACTGAAATATCAGTAGCAGCAGCAGAACTCGTACAGTTGGCAGACATATACTGACAGGCCTTTCCATGTGGCAAGTGTCAGCTAGAGCCAGGCAATTGGCAAACAGTATCTTGTAACACAACAAAAATTGAGATGGAGCGCACTGACTGCCAGACTTCTGAGCCCTGCATTCAGCAGTTCTCTCTGGGTATCAGAGAGAGGTTTAAAACCACCAGGCACCCGTAAGAGTGACAATGCATTCTTCCCCTGTATTTACATACCAGCCACCATCTCCCAGACAAGGTAACAAAAGGTACTCTCTCCAGTTTTGTCTCGTTCCAGGAACAGGAAAATACAATACCGTTCACTGATCAGCAGGAATATTCCCTGGATGCAGATTAAAGGTATTTTTGGAAACGTCTGTCTGTTTCACGTCACAATCCTCAAGCTTTTTAGAGACGGTTGCCACCAGGCACTTGAACTGTCTGCTACACCTTAGAATGGCATTCACAGGCTTCCTTACGTATTGTACCATCGTTACTTTATATTTACCTATTTTAATTGTTTACAGGAAAGAAACTGCACCAGAGAAGAGGGGGAAGGCATCCCAGACACGTAGCATGGACTGACTTATCAGCAAGACAAGGCTCAGTTGCCATGACATCAAACTGGAGGTGTAATGTAGTAAGCTAAATGAAGGCCGCACTTACCAGATGGGGACATGTACTCAGCATTTGCCCTGCAAACCACCCGGACCGGCAGGTTGCACATTTGCAAAAAGGCCTGCAAACAAAGCATTTAAAAAGCATTGATATACCAGTGACAGACAAATGTATTCTTCTCGATCCATATGACTATGTTTATATCATAGATATGTGCTAAGAATTTGCTAAATAGTTCCTTGCATACTGCTTTTAAGCAAAAAGAAAAACACAGTTTTCTAACATTTTTAGACAATTGTTTATTGTCCTGTCATTGACTGGCATTCTTCTAATGAAGTTTCTTCCCCCCACCCCCCAAGAGGAGCGAAGAAGCACCATCTGAAAGACACAACTAGTGTTGTGGCTGTACAGAATTAAGTGACACTGCCCATCCTGAAAATCACAGTACTTGCTTCTTGCAGCTAGAGCTGGCTAACCAAACTCATGCTATGTAACACAGCAAACACACATAGCACCTTCCCACATTACAACAGTTGCCAGAAGTTTTGCTTTACGACACTCTAAGAGCACCAGCCTGCTTTGGGGGGGAAATATTTATTATCTGTAATTTGTGTGAATCACAGAGAGTACAATTCATCAATTTACTGCTTCTTTCATCTCTAACCTTGGATCCAAAGCATCCTCAGTAGGATACTGATTTTTGTCAGCATCTGCTGTCACTACCAAATCCCTGGTGTGTTTCTGTTTAAAAAGCAAAGCATCAAGACAAATACTTGCAATTTAGATGTATCATGGCACATAAGGAACCTCTTAAACTGTAGTCTCTCACAACTGGGCTGAAGTCCTATCATTTGTCTTTGCACTTAGAAAGGTCGGAATTGCAGACTTCCAACATTACACCTATTTATCCACCGTGGCTTGAGGTTTAGAAAAGCCTACCCCAAGAACACAACCAACCATGAAGGAAAATGCTGCTCTATCTTGATGGAAGGTGTGGTCTGCACTTGCTGCAAGTGAGAAGATCAAAGCCAAAAAATGTTAAGTGCCTCAGGTCCCAGAGAATGGCAAACAGCACAGCATACTTTTAAAACTGTTTTAGAAACAGCTCTCCCAGCTTGAGTAATGTGTACTCTATTTGCACTTGGATCTCATCTGGGAGACGGAGTAGAAAGCCAAAGCAAATAAAGTAGATAGCACCCAGCAAGAGCCCTGTCACAGATTCCCAGAACGTGACCTAACCATAATTACATTCAGGAAACCAGTGCCCACAGCAGAAGGTATCACTGGCCGCTTTCTGCACGAGCTTCCACCTAGCTCTTCAGGTTACAAGATCTGGCAGTAAACTCTGCTCTCACAGCTTTAGATGCTTAGGCCCTAACCACAGACACCAAAATAACCCAAACCTTAACTGCACTAAGACTGCTCGTCTCCACACTAAGTAAGTATGTAAGGCATTAACTAACACTGACACCAGCACTCTTCCCAGCTTTGTGGCTTCTGTAGTATCCATCAAACAATCCCCCTCCTCTCCCTCATGGTCTTTCGGTGCTTCGTTCCCAAACCCTAACCCAAGCACTGACACTAACTGTACCCAGGGAACAAAAGCTGAAATCTTTGGTCCCTTTCAAGGGCTCTTCCAACCAACCAAAGCACCGCACAGTTCATTCCACCTTTTGGCTCGTGCATTTTTAGATGAGCTATGGACATGAACTGCTACAAAGATACTGACTGCAGCTGACAGCAGCCTGCCTCTGAACTCTAGAGGCTCTGCAAAATTCACTTGGATAACTTGGGTTTCTACAGATTTTGATTTCCTCAGCCTAATACTAGCTGAAAGCTCTGCTTGGGAGCCAGTTACTACACAGCCACATGCAGAACTGTGTGTATGTACATCTGCCAAGTACTAAAAGTCTTGCACTACTCAGGAATAAACCGGTCCTTTGACGGCCAAAGCCTCCTCCCTACCAGAACCTCTACAACTGCTTAAGGCAGCAACTATCACCCACAGAAAACACAGGGTGCTGCTCACATCTGACAACACCCCCCTCTTTAAGTGTGCACCAGCTGAAGTCCACCACATACCAAGACTCTTGCAGCCTCAGCTTCCCGAACTCCATGCAAACAGCAAGAATACCCAAAAGACTAATTCTTAAACAGGAATTTAGGGCGTTGGTCTCAGTCCTAGACCTCTTCCTTTGCCTCTTGGCTCTGCGGGATCTAGGAATGGTGCAGACTGTTCCAGGTACTGCTATATGCATCATGTCCTCTGCCCAGACTGGGGCTCTATACTGAACTTTGGAAACAGACAAAAGACAAGAATTTGGTGATTTTGGTTCAGATTAAATACTTATTAGTGTGCCACTGCTGGATGCGGTGTAACCTGCTGAAAACATCCAACAACTCCACCGGAATGCAGATTTGGTTCTTCTCACAGCTCTGTCAGTTGTTACGGTAGGACACAACCTCCCCTCAGCAGCTCTGTGCTGTGGTGGAACTGCTGGCACCAGACAGCAGCTTCAGAAGGAAATTCATCTTTGGGCAGGAAAGAGGGGGACTGAACTCGTACCATACTACTTAATCCCTAGCCATTGAATTTCACCTCAAAAATATGTGAAGTTTCATTTCATCTGGGCTTACCAAATGAATTCCCTTTGCAGTAAGGCATTAAATTAACTCTGCAATTCTGCATTAAGCTAGAGATGAACTTTAAGACCACCATGTACTATTCTCACTGCTGGTGCAGAAGAGAACGTCTGAACTGCACTGGAGTTTGAGTAACACATGAATAACTAAAGAGCTTGCGAGTGCAGAGACACATTCAAGCACGGGGAAGTGACTCATAAAACTATTTTTACTTTTCCATATCAGTGTGTCAAAAATGAGATATGCCAGCACAGAACGCTTAGGTTACAGGAGTTCCTTCAGCAAGTTATTGCCTGTACTGTACATAGGCTTCTACACAGTACAAGGTTACTACAAAAAATACACAGTTTGTAACTGTAAAAAGCATTTTTCAACAGAGGCTAAGCTATAAATAAAATCTTATTAGTGTAAAGAGTTCAGCCAAGATTCCATCAAAAATCTAAATGTGACCTCTCTCTCTCTCCTTCTCCTCAATAAACATCCACAGACCACAGAATATCGACCCTTATTATATTTGGCAGGAAAATTCTACCTCGGTCTCTGGCCTAGTTCAAAGTGGACTGAGAACACGTTGCCATTGGGACATCTTGGAAATGCAAACACGCTGGGTCCATGTGCCTTTTCAGCACTTAAAGAAAAGCACAGAGAGGAGGTTAAACTAGAATTGAGCTCTAACGTGGGAAGAAATTTTAACTGAACTAAACAAAACGTTCACTACTCTGCATAACAAAGAGCAGACTCTAGCAAGCTTAGAAGTCAGCTGGTCTACCCTCAGTAGGCTTTAAAAAAGACCCTTAAAATACCCACCAACACAACACAACGAGAAAACATCCTTGGAATTGCCTCCATTTCCAATGAGCATTTCTTAGATGAGAGACCAGAACTGAGCTGGAGAAGCTGAAGAGTGATTCAAGGTTAAAACTGGGTGCTTCCATCTAGCTCTGCCTTCACCCCAACAGCCCTCCTGCACGTTCAGCAACACCACACACCAGAGCTGCCTCTCTCACAGCCTCATGAGCCCATTCCAGCAACTCCCTGCAGCATCTGCGTGTCAACACCTGTTCTGCTCCAGTCTTTGTCTGTGTTTGGGATCAGCTTTAACAAGTTGAGAAGTAGAAACAAAATACAAAACCAAGGGAAAACAGATCAGTGAAAGAGATCATTTAATCATAAAAATCACTTAATGCCATACAACAAACCTAAATATCTGAAAATGAAAAACTGCTATCTTGCCTTTAAAAAGTTACAAAGGCAGGGAATTAAATATCAATATGCTTGACCGGTAATCTGTACCCAAAGCAATCTTAAGTGCTCCTTAAATATTCCTGTGCAGGAAAATGAAAAGTAGAAGGAAAGTTCCACACCATTCCACTATAAGGGCTCAGCCTAAGAAACACACCTTGCAATTAGCATCACTGCAGGAGTACTTAGTATAAGATGACTGAGAAGCTTTGGATACTACTAGTATTAACAACACAGGTGGGTTCCTTTTATTATTTTTTTTTTTTTTGACTTTTGAGTACAGTGAATGCTCAAATAATTATGATTTCTTTTAGAGAAGAGATGGACAAAAGTTATGACCAATGCATCCTTATAAATATTCATTGCTGGAAAACCTCAACTTTCTTTCTGATATATTCAGCTAGATGAATTTGATTTTAGCCAGTAACTGGTTAATCAGCATGAACACTTACCAAAACAGTTGAAATTGGCACAAATTAAGGAAATCCCACAGAGAAAACATAGGAGAAAGAAGACAAAGGAGCAATTTTTGTGAGGCATTATCTCCTTTAACATTTTAGCTTGGTGATCAAGGGGAGGATGTGTTCCCTTTTTGCCCACTCACATAGAATGTTAAGCACCAGCACATTTGGTGTGCAGGTGGTATCAGACCACTACGGTTTCCAACCCCGATAAAAGACGCAGTGGAAGACTGATTATTCCAGCTCAGAACATCTCGCTCTCCCTTGGGTACATACTTCACATACGCATCTTGAGCAAGCCACCAGGAAACGGGGAGTGAGCACCACTCCTCCGAGTGCTTTCAGAGTGAAGGCTGGAACCACCCCAGTGCAGTTCTGCTGAGATTTATGAAGATATCAACACCCCTTCAAAGACATGGCATCAAAAGCTGAGCGACCCAAAAGATCAAGGGCCCAGCCTTATTCTAGTACATCAGAGATCACTGTTAACATCATAAATTTGGCTGATCAACTTAAAAAGACTGGAAGGGGTCAACTGAATTCCAAGATAGTTAATCAAATCCTACAAAAAAAAAAATCACATAAAAACTGGTAAGCAAGGCAGTAATGGCAAAACTAGAAACCTGACACTTAACTGAGCACAAGCCTAACTGTCATACCTTGCAAAGATGCTTTTAATTCCAAAGAAAGGCATTAAATTCCCCTCTCTCTCTTCCTCCTCTGGGAAAAAAAAAATTCTACCACAGAATGAACAGAGCGAATCCACAACCTGGATCTCCTCCAGCATTTAGGACTCTCATGCAAGAATATTAAAGCAGTTGCTTAACAGCTATCCAAAGAGTTAACTACTAAGATGAATTAATAGAGAAAAAGAATTAATAGCCTTATTTCCCTTTGCACATGTTACAGAAGATCCGAGAAGACTGCCCAATACACTTTATACAAACAAAGAAGACTTCATTCAAGCATAAACATACAGAATTAACTACAACGGAAGGACATCAAACCAAAATGCTCAGGCTTTTGAAATAAATGAGTAATTTCATGGTTCATACTAGCTAACGCAACATTTACGAGAGCAATAAAATCTCAGGTTGGGAAGGACTGAGTTCATTCCCCTGGCATCAGCAGGACTTCCTCCTGTATCCATATATATATCACTGGCTATTTGCATTTCTGTTAATTTAAACATGGGCCTGACTTCTCATTCAGTACCGATATTGGCCAATGACTGAAGCAGAAGATGGGAAGACAGTCCAGGTTAGTAACTTATGTCCAGTGTAACGTCTTCTTCAAAAACCTTTCTCCCAGTTACTTCTGGAACAAAGACTGTCCTTTCTTTGAATGAGGTTAATGGGAAAAACAGAGAAAGGTATTAAAAAAATAAAGATTTGACTTAATGGGGTCTGTCATTATCTCTTGCACATGTGCTCTCTCCCCCCTTCTTCCCTGAGAATCCCCCCCTTCTCGTGCCAGTCCAGCCTCTGTACCTGTAGCAACACCTACTCTTCTGGCATCCGGGAAAAGCAGAGAAATGTGAACAGTAACTTTTTAGCAATGCTACCACCGCTTTCTTCCAGACTGAAAGCTCTCAGTCAGAAGTTTCTACCTCTTCTGTGCACCTCATTTTTAATGGGAGGCTTTGCTGTACACTGCAAAGTGGAGAGCTGCTGCAGATCCATGGGGAGGAACAGAGGAAGGGAGAAAACATGCCACAAAATGAATTACATTTCTCCTTCCCTGCCCTCCCCATATTTAATGTTACAGTCTAGGGAAGACAGAGTCTGGGAACAAGGACAGTAAACTAATAAAAAGCACAGAGAAGCCTCTCAGTGCATCTCCTGTCCTAACGCACCCAGCACAGGATTACAGTTTGCACTGGGCTGCTGTGTTCTTCTCCCAAACAGTGGCAAAAGTCACTCTGTTTTGAAAGTCAGTGTGGAACAAGCCAGTCTGTATTTTTGCTGCAGCAAAAATGAAGAGAACGAACAATCAGCAGTTATATGAACGAGGTTGATCTGAAGCTTTGAGGTGTCACTTTTTACAAAATTAATTAAACAACTTATGCCTATCACTCCAATCATGGCAGGTGACACCTCCTGACAAAATTACAGAGGACATTTACAATAGTGTTGCTTAGAGGACACAATCAACTGAAGGCTTACTTTGTTTTCTTACAGTTTACCCAATTTCAAATTCAAAACGTAAATAGTACGTTGGATTTCAACTACCTAAAAAAATAACCAGCGCCATCATGTTTGTGCTGCTTCACCAAGGCTCAAAAGCACAGAGCCCAGAAACTGCTACCCATCACAGGCAGCTCACCCCAGCCCTTCCCTCTCCTCCACTTCTCACATAACTGACATATTCAGCTCTGCTGCTGCCCCCAAAACAATGCAAGAAAGTGATGCCATTGTGTCTTCCTACAATGACAAGGATAGAAAATGACTGTGCATGAAGTACAATGGGAAGGACTAAGAGAAGAGAGGGGAGAGTTTTGTATTTATTCCCTCGGTGACCCTCACTCACCCTTCATCTTTGCCCTGCCCAACTAAGATTGGGCGCTGTCGATTGGAAACATAACGTACTTCAGGCAGTGAATCACCCCATCAGAGCTCCAACACAATGCTCTCCTCTTCCCCCCCAGCCCCCTCTCAGAATAATACATATGAGCAAACACATATACTCATTAAAAATGAGTTACAACTTGATGTAAATCATATCCAGATTGCAGTTGCTGAGATCAGAGGAAAGAATGAAATTACTTATGCCAAGACTCAAATAGTTCACAACTTACGTCCCCACATGAGGAACACTATTTTCAGATGGCACACACTCCAGGCTTCATTTGAAGAAGATTTAGTCATGATTAGATTTTTAATAAAGAACGAGCCATTCCAAGCAACTCTATTCAGCAGCACTTCTAAAAGCACTCACACAATACTGTTGTGAAGAAAGAGTAAAAGGCATTTTCTGTTTTCATTCTTACATTATTTCATGAGCACACAAAGGACAATACGTGATGACAACTAGAGAGTTATTCTCTACTTTATTGCAGGAACACATTTTAAAATTAAAAACCATGAACAAATCTACAGAATAATTCAGTTTTCATATCAAACAGCTGCAGACCCTGTAACTGAAATAGTATGTCTAAGGTTATAAATGAAAACTGTTCAGTATCATTCTTTGAGTGACAGATTAAATTCCTAATCCAGTTATGGTAATGGCCACATTTGTAGTTTAACATAAATTAAGAGCTTAATTATATTTGTGACTATTTTAAACAAAATAACAAATTCCTTTGTACCTGTGAACGTAATTTATAGCAAAGCCATGTTCATTTTCCAAAACAATCTATTTTAGACTGCAGCCCAACACTGCTCTAATGGTATAATGTAATTCTAGTTGTAGAATGTGGAAAGAGTAGATTCACTGGTAGCGCAGAGGTTTTGAAGATAAATGAAGATGCTATTCATTCAGGGGTAATTTCATCTTAGAACTATATGAAAGATGTTTCACTCACAAAAGGTACCTGTATGGCTTGGGATTTAAGCATGTTTTCAGCTACAACATAATGCTGCTAGATTGATTATGTTGATACTGCATTTCTCATCATGAAGAATTCCAGCTTTTATTCTCTTTAAAAAAAAAAAAAGAGGCCGTCAGATTTTCATTTCACTATGCCTTTGTTCAAACCTCAGCAACAAGTTCAAATTTCTCCTAATGTTTTGTCTAGAGGAAAACCAAACCACAATTCATACACACACAAAAAAAATCACAAATCTGTAGAGAGCAATTAATCATGTGTGATTTACACATTTATTTGATTACTTGTTGAAGTAAATAAGCAGTTAGTCTGTGTAACACAATTTTAAATTGCCCAAACATCCTTCTGTCATTCAGGACTAAGAACAGACAATTCTAAATGCACTTTCCTGGAATATATTAAGACCATTTACAGGGACATCAATTGCACTAGCAATTAATACATATCTTAATGTAATGAGCTGTATAACCTCAGGATAGCTACTAGAATTTCCACAGTCCTGAACAATCTAGACAGCCTTTTAAGCAAGACTCTAACGCTACCTGCATAAATATTTCAGAAGAATCTGCAAGGACAGAGGTAGTCTAACCACTCACATTCCTCCTCCTGACAAGTTGGGACAGCACAGAGATGCTCTGTGCTGCATTTGAGGCCACAGGCCCAGCAAAGCACAGCTACATTAAGCCGCTGCCGCCTCCTCTGCTGCACCAGTGCTGCCATGTCGCTGGCCAAAAGGCTTTATCTGCACCCCGGAATCAGTAGGAAGACGGGGCCTGGGCAGGCCCTCTGCTTCAGGCTGAAGCATGGTCTCCTTTGGTTATCAGGTTTGATCCAAGTTCATGGCTGAAAGTAAATGAAAAACTGTAGCCTACCTGCACAAGAATAAAGCAGTATCCTAAAGTATATAAAACTCAAAAAAGAAAGTGTTTATAGACATACAAACACACAGCAGACCTAACTCACCATCTGTAAGAGATGAAGACAAGGGTGGCCTGGCTTCTGGAAGGCCTTGGGTCTGGTGATCGTCCTTACAGAAAGGCCCATAACCCACTTCTTAAATTGCACAATTCTTTCTTTTATTTTTCCAGCTGACCACGCATTACTGAGGTTTCTCTCTCCCAGATACCTCCACACGAAGTATCATATAAAAACACTACGTTGCAAGAAATTATATGCAGAAACTTACACACATTCTACCTTCTGTTTGCCAGTACACAGCAACAGTGTCTAAAGGCACCAGACCTACAGGCCAGACATGCATAAAGGCAGGCTGAGCAGCACCTCAAGTACCTGGCAGACAAATGTAAATAATAATAATAATAATAATTAAAAAAAGGTTGTGAATACAAAAAGTATTTACATTACTGAGAATGAGCATTTAACGTTCATTTTCCCTTCTTCCCTCTCCCCGACCCATGGTCTGATAATGGTAACCCAAAACCCCCTTACAAAACACCTTCGGTTGTTCTGTGACTGAAATAAGTTCTGTCTTTGCTTCTGGTTTTTGGTGACTTTTTTTTTTTTTAGTATGATACGACTGATAAGCAGGAATGCTGTATAATGGAAGCCATACAATAAATAAACGGAGAATGTTTTTAACCATGAGTCACACTACCTAGGAAGTATATGTATTTTCATTAACTTTAATGAGAACGGGGCTGAACATCCCATGAGAAGAACACAGCCTTCATTCTACATACAATATTCTCATTCCTGTAGCTGGAAAATCATTGCTGACACTAAAATCAGGGGAAAATACTAATTCCTCAGCAGTGAAAACAGTTTCATTCAATATCGAGACTCTGCAGCCAAAGATCAAATGGGCTTCACTTTCAGCAGGACTGTGTAATACCCTACTTCACATTAACAAACAAGGAGTGCAAACACCAAGATGTAACAGAGATAACGCACTAGCTCATTTGAAGTTATGTTGCATTTTCAGCAAATTTAAAGGACCTGAACACAGAAAAGACAAAGGAATTCTTAAACCAGTCTGCTTTCAGGAACAACAATGGGTAGAAGAGGAATTAAAAAACAAAAGCCAAAAAACTAACAGAATCAGCAGAAAGATTCCACAAGAAGAGAGGGATTTTGTTTGTTTAACTGCTGAAGGCACCACTAACACAACTGCTTAGCAATTCCCAGAAGACACTGTCCTCCCCTCTCTTATATGAGATAGAGCTATAGTCAGGAGCCCAGACTGCACTGCACACGGAGAAATCCTAAATCCAACTGCTATCAGAGCAGCAAGACAGAACCAACTTCCTACACTCAGCCTGCAGCCCCCACTACCCACCAACTCCAACAAGATACCCACAACAGCCTTTGTTACACCTCCACTGAGAGCAACTCGCGCCACCGTCTGCTCGCTCTCCTGACGAGAGGTACCCCAAGTGCCAACTGCACTGCTGGGTCGTCAGTTTTACAACTGCCAACCTCCACGTAAGATGGCATTGGATTTTATTATTTATTTTATATCTATCTGTATATGTGTTCTCTGAGAGCTATCCCAGAGCAGTGTGATGCAGAGATGCTGTAAAGAGATTGAGAGAGATCTGAAAGACCAGTTACAGCACATGTAGAGTCCTGATGTGAGCCGCATTCCTTCAGATTTGATGACAGCTGACTCCGTATGCTCTTTTGATCAGATGTACTCAAAATTCTGATGCATTTTCACCATATGCAAGTTCATCAAGCCATGAATGAGCTACGTATCTCTCTGGTGATATTCACTTACACAGCATCTGTAGTAGCGACAAGGGAAGGGCAATTGTGGGGAAAAAAGCCCCAGGTACCAGCCCCTATTCCTCCTCCTATACCCCCCCCCCCCACACCCCCCATTTCTTCCTCAGGGAAGAAATTAAAAAAAAATACACACAATAGAAAAAGATATGCAGTAAAAAGATAAAGGTCCTCTCATCAGCATAAAAAGCAAATTCTGAAACAGAGGCACTCAGCAATTTCCTTATGCAAACCACACCACTGGTATATTTAAAGCTTTCTGATCACTTCGCTAGTAATACATAACTACAGATCCTAGTATCATTTCAAAATGGATCGAATACACCAAGGATAACTATTCTTTCACAGTCAGAGTCTTGTTGCACAGATTCTTCCAAATAGATATGATTCTCCAATACAAAATTGTTCTATAAAGTTTAAGATCAGATATCTACCAGAGCGGTATTTATAGTCATGGCTACTATCAGCTGTCCAGCTAGAGAATATTGAAGAAAAACAAGCGTTTTTAATATATTATAGCCAATTTATCATCTAAGTGGCATGTGTAGGATAACAATGGACTGGAAACAGTAAAGCAAAATGATGCATTAGAAAAGGAAATTTTAGGGTTATGTTGTTTCTTTTGTTTGTGTTTTAAATACAAGCCACACCTATATGCATTGCTAGATGGTAAGAAAATTCATAAGAACCACAAAATATAAGGTTTCTGGACTGAAAAGGAACACTGAGATCAAATGGGCAACAAAACCACTTATTTGCTTTAGTGTGAGGCATGATATAAAACACACTGCCCAAACAAATAAATATCGCCCCATTTATTTGGTATCTCAGAGATGACTCATCTTTCGAGCACGAGATAAAGGTACCTTTTTGCTGTGATAGAATTTTACAGTGTAGGTATTTCCTACATTGCCAGACTGGAATAAAAAAAACAGTTAGAGATCCTATAAGTAATTACCACGATCAAACCATCCTAACCTTCTTACCAGTAACACCAGTTACAGTCTTCAGTGTCCCTTTTTGATAGCCCTCAAAGATCGCTTGGACGAGCTGCTCTGAGCTCGACCACACACTAAAAGCAAGGAGCAGGGGAACAGTGCAGCTCCCTACTACACAAAGCGAAGGCAAATTTTCTTTCGAGAACAGGAACCTTACAGGCATCCGGCTCACCAACACTTCTGACAGCCAGACCCTCTCTGCTAATGGGGAAAACATCCCCTCGAGATTTGGGGTTACTGAACCTAACAGGTTAATGGAATTTACACGGACTTCACAGCCACAGAGGTGCTTTTAAGTCAATTAGAGATGCAAGTTTGTCAATTATATGGACTATTTCTAAAAACCACATTGGATCTCAACTACGTATACATGATGAAATTGAGAAAAACTGTCAGACCCATGGAGATTCAATGCTCACGATAGGAAGCACGGATGCCCTGAGTTGGGGGCATGAGTATGCAGCAATCATCATGCAAGATATTACAAGAGGAACTAGCATGCCAACTGACAAAAGATGGGAACCATACACGGGTCCTAGATTAGGCAGGCAAGCAAATTTTGTACGATATAATACAATATAAACAGGAGTACGAGCAGCCACACTGTATATAGAACACTCAAAATCCTTGAGGCTCTGGCACGTCAATGACAACATAAAACACATCAGATGCAGGAAATAAGTCACTGATTTTGACAGAAATAATTCTTAAATTATTCACTTAGGTAAATACAGTTATTTTAGCTGGAAGATAATCATTCAAAATATAAAATGTAATTAACACCTTTAGTTTAGAAAAGATGACATTTTACCTGAACAGCAAGGGAAGATGCATTATCAGAAAGCAAAATTTGATCCTCTGTTGAAAGAAAAAAAAAAAAAAACAAAAAACCCACGATTACAAAAAGCAGTGCCCTTTTAGCTACCAACCTGTAACTGTAAGTCATTCTGGATTGCATTTCTTACACATAAAACAAGAAGCACATACATAATTATTACGCAGCTGGACTAGAAAACCTGTGATATGAATATTAAAAAAATGCATCAGGAATATTTCTCCTGCAAATGCAACAGCATTTATCATATTATACCAACAATGTACAATAAAAATGCTCACAACTGAGAACCAAATGCTTGAGCTTTATGCCAATTACTCTTCTTCTAATCAAAGTTAAATAAAACCGCATCTTCATAACTCCTCTGGCTAAAAAGTAAAAGCATTCAGAAACCTATAAAAACGGCTTGCAGTTAATATTGCACACTGTGTCTAGGTCTGTCACACAAAAGAAAGATGACAAGTTCACTGCAATAAAAATTCCATGCTTAGAAGACTAGGGCTGCTACCTATTAGTCTTCATTACTTTGCAGTCTTCTGACAACTGTAGCAGGCTGCTGAGCCCCAAATGGGGGCCATAATGTGATCTGATGATATATGAAGAGCTGCTAAAGGGAGCCTGAACCATCCTAGCCTATACATTTTAACAGTTCCTTTTTACTGAGAGCCCACTTTACCACAAGACTTCAAAAATCTGCTGCCTCAGCTATTGGTGCAGTAAATCTGCCAACTGTGCCTGCAACCACATCATTTTACACTGCCTACAGCAGCCAATATAATGAGTCAATAATAAACCAAGGACCTTATAGGCCATGAATAGCTGGTTTATATTGGCAGATGTAAGCGTAGCGAAAACCTCTGACCAGACAAACAACACAAAGAAATCTTTTAACAATTTCTGTGCTTCCTTGCAGTTAATTATCTTAGTGCATATTTAATGTGTTTTTAACAACAAAGTAATTACTAATTGCAAAGAAGTGTACCCACCCTTCAGTTGCTGATACAATGCAGCGTTTTCAGGCCAAGGCTCTGCGGCTGTGGAAAGAAGAAGAATTAATTAAGCAAGCCAAATGACAATGCGCCTGCAGATACTAACTGAACACGAACGTTACCTAGAGCAGAAACTCAAACTGTAAGGATGCTGATGCAAGATTTGACCTGCCCCAAAAATGTCCCACTGCCATTCACTTCTCCTGTACTTCTTTTTGCTCACAGAGGTACACCACAGGGCAGAAAATTAAGTCCCAAAATTGAATGGTGCAGTAAAAGCTAAAATTCAATCTCCATTGCAGAATGGCCCTACAATTATCACGCAGCAAAAGCAGGTAGCTTCCCTCTGCCAGAAAGACAACATGCGTACATTGCCATCATAATTCTGGCCACTCTCCACAGCAATTATTTATTAAGGTACTAAACAATGAATTCTGGAAAGAACAGAACAAAACACAGAGGAGAGAGGCACAAACCTCAAAACCAGGTGTGAAGAATGCTTCGGAGAAATGGAAAAGCTTTCCGCCTTTTGAGGTTGTGTCCTCACTGGTCCAATATTATACTCACAAAGCCAGGTGCTCGGGCATGTCAGAAACAAACCCACCACAAAGACCAGGACTACCTTTTGTTTTAAATTATGTACCAGTCAACCCTAAAATGGGAATGTCAATATTCATTAAAAAACCTGCATCATCAGTTGTTCAAAACAGCTGAACAGTTGTTCAAAAAAAAAAAAAGCAAAGACATAGAAGACAATAACATCTCCCAACTGAGAACTGCTGCACTTAATCATATACCGTGTGAATTTATGGGAAAACAAAAATAATAATCAGTAGTGATTTACTGTTAATGCTAGCATTAGGATAACAGGTCATCGCATTGTTTGGTCTCTGTTACATTCTTTGTTAAATTCATTTTAGAAATCTATTTTTAAATACCAACTCAAACTTGGATTCTATCCAAACTAGCTATTTGTAAATAAAATTAATGTTCTAATCCCATAAATAAAGATTTTCTTAAGCAGTGAAGTCTATAAATAATTATGTGTACTTCAGACAGAAATATGCCACTGGCTTCCGTAAGGTGTCTTTGTGTCTTTGCCCTCAAACACCAAGAAAATACTCATGAAGTATTAACTTTTACGGAAGTCACATAGAACTGTAAAGCTTATAACACTGTGCAGAGTTTTACAAAGGTCACTACCTTTAACATTAAGGCACAGAGCCTATCAAAGCTATACTAGTATGGGCTTGAGAAAGCAACTAATCACACTTAAGTGTCACGAAGAAATGTTTTATGTTTTATTGTAGCAGTTACTGGTTTTACACCCCTCCATTAAAGTTTTGCCCTGGAGTAAAAATTCTTGAGGTGGAAGCACATTTACTTCTTGAAATAAAGACTAGATAGTGTCTGTGGTACTACAGCCCTAACTGTTTAAAATAATTTATCTAAAATACATTTCTTCAGGTCCACTGAAGTCTTGCTATAGCAAATGGAATGAGGGAATTAAGAATGTTATTACTGTACTTCAGCAAACTTGCAGTGCTGAACCCTGAGATACTTACAAAAGTAACTAAGTCACAAAGGTACGCTGCCAGCAAACAGAAAACATCCTTTTTCCATGCCCAAAATGGTACTGAGACCTTGAAATTGCACGAGCCCATTTCAACTGATAGTTTCTGCCTGACCCTTTTCAGACTGGAATGTCAGATTTATATCAAATTCCTGGACTCCAGCCCAAACTGGAAGCAGCCTGTTCTTCCACAAGCACGTGGCTGAACTATCTCAGGCCGACTAAAATTAAATGAGCTTTTCACGTTCCAACAAAAGAGCTAAGTACGTCTCAAGAAGTTCAAACACTAATTGCAGTCTGATCTTGGCATTAAGCTACAGGCAGCCCTGGATATATATCACAGCTTCTTAGCACACAGAATCCAACAAGACACCACTGCTACAGCATGCCATGTCTATGTTATAAAAAAACATGTTTGTGTCATAAAACAAAATACAAGCAGAATGGTTTTGAAATTTGTTGGCCCTTATCTGCTTAAAATTTCCATCCACGTTCTACTGACCACATACAGATTTTCACAAATCGTATTTACTGCAGATTTGACCCTAATTTCATCAGTCATGATATGAAGTCTTTACCACATATAGTCTTAGCATATACAGAAGCACACACCAAACTAAAGGGAAGGAAAGCACGAGGGTAGTTTTAAATCTTTGCATTTGCTCATCCACCACCCAGCTGCATACTAACACGTCTTTGGACAAGTAAATGACACAAGGCCAAAGAGTTGCATGAAAGTCTCAGCCATTCTTATTAGGCCACCTTAATTCCAAGTTTTAACAGTTTTAAGAAAATAAAAGAGTAATCCCCCTGTTCCCAGCCTCTGACAGGCTCCAGAGGGAGGTCACAACTCTGGCCGTGTCTGGACGAGGTGGACACGTGCCCATGAGCCTTGAACCGAGGCCTTCACTTCTTCTCGAGTAGAGCAAACCAAAGATTTTACTGACGCTGTACAGGTTGGATATTAAAACAATCAACTTCACACTAAGATTCACGTATTATTAGACATACCCTAGGAAAAGTATTCTGCAGCATGCTTTCAGAATTGTATGCGGCAGAGACAATGTTCAACAATACCAGAGGTACATGCACAAAGCCCGGGCAATTCTCTGTAGGTTAAATGCCTAGTCGCTATCTGTCCCTTGTCTTCCAACTTCTACTTACTCTGTCTTCTCAGGTGTTCTGAGTATGATGTATTTTTTTCTGATGATTGAGAAGTTTAAATACACATTGCTGCATGAGATGTCCGGATTTGTGAGGTGCAAGCTAAGTTCAAAGACCAGCCCCACAGCTGCCTTCAGCCACTTGCCAAGGCCAAAACCTGCAGCTCGGGGAGCCCAGAAGCCCGCTGGGTAGCCGAGGAGGAAGAGCTGCTGAAGGGATGCCACATGCCTCCACAAGGAGAAAGCGTGCAACATCTTTAACGTACAGCAATGACTCTTGCCTTATGAATGTAGGTGAAGACATAATTTGTAGAATAATAGGCACTAATATTACACGCTGCTTCAGTTCTGTCATATTTCCAATCCATCAAGTTGATTAATGCTATAATAACTCCTCACAAACTTATCATTTGTGCGCTAATGAAGTCAAATCCAGTTTATCCTTCAGCAACTACAATCTTCTGGTCAGTAGATGCTAGTTTCCTAGCTAACAAAGGTTACCGTAGCAGTACATAAAGAGAAAATTAACAAACATTATGGCAATTCAGTTTCAGAAGCAGCTTTCAACACAGCACCAAATTTACGTGTCAGATCCTACGCAACATACATTTTTATCATCAGCTGCTCACAGGATGAGGCAACTGCCTGGAAGCACGCCTTACAGGAACGCTTCTCTGCATACCTTAGCAATAAGGAACCCTCTGGTTCTTCCTTCTGCCTCCAGAACCAGAGGAACTACTATTGTGTGGTTTTCAATAGGTCTGTCTCTTGGGCTTGCGATCTTTATTAGAGGTTGTTTTCCCACCTTACTGAATTTTTTCCCATGCCTAATGAATTCAAATATTTAGTCTTTCATGTGGATTGCCTGCTGTTTGTTCAGGACAAGTGAACCTCATCCTGTTATCTTTCCCTACTTCTCCCCTACAATACCGTTTGTTTTTATGCCAGTTATAGGAAACAACCCATCTGTGGGATCAGCCCTCCTTATTAAAATTGTCTGCATTGTGTTCCTAAGTTACTGGGAAGTGAAAATTAAAGGGACGTGGACACAAAAAGCATCACCACATAAGCCTGGTTATCCCAGGAGCTGAGAATTCAGCAGATGCAGCAACACAAGAAGCAGAGAAGTCAAATGTCAAGCAGACTGCCTACAAAAAAAATCTCCTTTGGTTTTGTAAATGACTAAAAACAAATGAAAATTTCACTACGTTCAACATATTTGCTAGTCAAAGCATTTTACTTATTAACAGTTTAGCATAGAAAATACAGATTTCAAAGAGTTAACAGGGCTCTTTGGTATCAAATTAGAATTTTAGAGGAAAACTCTGTGAACTGGTGTGTTTCATGTTCCCGGTGTAGTTTTAATTACTCAGGTTTACAACTATTAAAACAGATTCCTAGCCTCCTCGTGAGGCTACGAATGACTTACAAAACATTACTGTTCATGGAAAAAGTTTGCAAAGCACAGAATGAGGCATGACAGTCCCATCAAATTCTTTGCCACCAAAAAATATTGTATCAGGTGCATTCTTCAGATTTTGGGATGAAATGTGTTACTTGAGCTACGCTAAGGGCAGAGAGATATTCAATTAGCATTTTGATTTCAACATTTCCAGATGTTTCAAGACTGTCATTCCAATTGTAAGAGCATCCAAATACTTTTGGGACAGCAAGAGAGGAGAATGCACATATGCCCTAAGAAGAGATACTTAAGAGCACCAGGCTTCAGTATCAGCAGGGGATGAGCAGCTGAGGTGAGGCTTACACACGTCTCAGCTCCAACTAACGCTCTCAAAACAGGATGCACTGTACTTCTCTGGGGTCTTTGCACAGAGGTGAATTTCAGTTCCAAGAACTGGTTGCCATAACATTCCCCCAGTGACGACTGGGGAAGAGGAAGGCATCACATCTCAAGACTCCCTGCAAAGCTTCAGTCCCACCAGCAAATTGTTCCAGGCTGTTCAGACATCTTATTAGAGTACCAAACTTTGTTTCAACTCCTACACTCTAATAACTGGGAAACTATTCATCCCATGTCAGAGATGCCTGGATGGATGGGGGGAACAGACATTTTCATCCCCTTTCCCCAGGCAGCTTCACAATGATGAAAGAGTTGTAATGAAATAAATGGCTTACAGTTAGGCCTTTAATCCCATTCCTTAAAAACTAAGTCTGACTGTAAAATAGAGAAGACTAGAACTCTTTACATGTTAAATTGTGGAATATGCTAAAGACCAGTTTCACAGTTTCAGAAGCCTAGTGTGAAGAGCCAGTTTCGAGCAGTATGGTACGTGACGTGCTTGCCTTGCTAGCCTGCCACTCCTTCAGCATACGCTATCAAGCTACAGCGTTCCTGAGTATCGGGCACAGACACACGAAGGAGACCTCCGGGTCCAGGCATCAGTGCTCTCTCCTGTGTGGGAAATGAAGTTATTAAAAGATTTTGCAGGACAATGTTCAACTTGAAGTTAAGTTGTTCCCAGTTCTCGGCACTACCACAGAATTTGGGTGGGGCAAGAACATTTTCAAAAGGCAATGCAGAGAGAAGTTATTTCAACCTTCTAGCTATAAAACTAGCATACACTTTCTAAGAATCAAGGCTAAAGAATTAACACCAAATGTTATTATCCTATAGATTATTTTTCAAGTACTGAAACTACACTGTGAGCCAAAGGAGTAGTAAAACAAGACACTCTCTGCCTCAACTCTCCTGTAAACCAAAATCTACTGAATTCTCACTATGCCAGTAATGTATCTCTCAGCATCTTCTTGCAGCTTCTGTAAATAAAGCTCTGAATCAGCTAACCACCTCTTCCACGCAGTTTGCTGTGTGCTGCTACGTAGGTGAAGGTAGAGCCTGGCCTGGGAACACCTGATCTTCTCGGACAGAGCAATTTCCTGAAATATTAAGTGGAAGTTTACAGACCGTACAGAAACAAAGACTGCTTCTCTGAACTCACCAGATTTGCACAGATCATTTTCCTTTCTGTTATATTAAGCGCTTTCATATTAAACTCGCATAAAGAGGAGGAAAACTAAAACATCTGTATTTACCAGTTTGGTTCACATGGCATTAAAGGCCTGTTGAAACAGCCAAGAGGCAAGATACCCTCTATTAAAAACCAAAAAAGTTGGCATTAATTTGAATCACTGTATTCCAATATTACAGCTGAAGAGATTAACTTACACATTATTTCCACATAGTTTCCTTCAGCCTCTCCCTAGGTACAAAAGTGATTAAATTATAATGAGATACCTCAAAACTGTTTTCTCACAAGAATAAACACCAAGAAATCTAGCCTTACATCTGGGCAACAGCCACATCCAACAGCATTATTTACAAGTCCCCAGGATGTTACAAACATCGTATCAGGCGGCAGGAAGGCAGTCAACCCGCTCGGCTCCCCAAGACTGGTGCTGTGCAGGGGGAACTGCTGCTCCCTAAATCCCGGGTGCAATAACCCAAAGAAAACCACCCTGGAAGCTATCCCACAGACTCCAGAAGGGAAGAGGATTATTAACAGTTTGACATCAAGGTGAACAAAAAGAAGCAGGTGATAACTTGCTTCTCTTTTTGTAATGCAAATCAGTCATATTTGAGGTAGCAATGTATTGTTTAAAGAGAAAATGCCAGGAATTTATGCATCTCTACATCCTTACTACAGGAAGTAAGTGTAGGAATATACTTTGATTGACATCATGAAGCTGCAGCCACTTTGGAACCAAAACAGTTAAAAATACACATCTCATACATTAAAGACAATCAACGAAGGAAGTATGAGAAAGTTGTGAATTAGCTGCCTTCAACCCACCCACACTGAGTACAGATCAATTTCATGTAATCGGCCTGATACTGTAAACTAACAAGGGCCAAGAAAAAATGAAAGCATCAGCAACTCCCTGGCTCTGCTGACAAAGGACCAAGAAGCGTCTCACAGCGCCTTGCCAAATGAAAACCGACTTCCACGCACGTTAAACAGCATGCATTAAATCACGTATCAAATAATTACATCATTTGCTTAAATCCGTCCCAGGCCTCCTTCTTCCAGATATTACAATTCAGATAAATCATGACTGTTCAGTAATTATTGATCGAGCACACGTGTCACCATAAAGACTCAACCTCAGCAGCAATTCCCAAACTCGAGCTTCCCCTGGCAGGAGCTCTATGAGAGGCTGAGCGTGACGCGACTGCAACAGCCATTTAGTATGACATGATGTGCTCCTCAACCCTCCAAGAAAGCTATGAATTGCATGTATCCAAGCGCTTGTCCAACTCTGTTACTGCCCTTGTGCCGACAGCTGTGCATCAGCCCTGCACGGAGCCCGGCACCCTGGCTGCTGGGGGTGGCTCGGTGCCTCTGCGCACACAGTCACGTCTCACACTCACCAACGCGGCCAATGGAGCTCAACAGAATCAAGTTCCCGCCTGCAAATCGTTCCTAAACCAACATTTGGATTTCTCCAGAAAAGCGGGGAGAGTGCCAGCTCAATGACCTCAAAAGACGTATTTGTCAAGTCCTGACAAGCTAGAGTTGTTTTACTTATTCTTGACGTTCAGCATAAAGGCCCCATTTCAAAGAAGCTCTGCAATTCTTAATTATAGCTTTTAATAGATCCCTAAATTAGCCTCTTTCCTTTGTGCCACTTTGGCCCTGATTCAAGACATGAAGCTTCAAGCACAGGGGCTGTCCTGAAGAGAAGGACAGTGGAGGTACGACACTCAAGAATGCCCTAAGTGCCTTACTGGACTAGGACGATTCTGAGCGATGTTATCTACACCCACACACTTTAACAGTCCTTTAGAAGCTCTTTTAGATGGAGAACCCCTCCTTCCCTGCAGCAGTCTGAACTCCTCCTCCCCTAAGGATGTCTGGCGGGCAGTTTGAAAACCCCTTTGTAAAGTGCCCTGAGGAGCTCGCTGCTTTCTCATCCGCAGCACCTCTGATCCACGACAGACATCCTACACGTCTGTCCCACCGGACAGACCTCAATAACCCCTATCTGCTCCAAAAGCGACTCCTTATGCACGCTCCTCCTGCCCACCCGGCCCCTGCAGCCTTTCATTAGGGCTCATCGTCATTCTCTCTTTTCTCTTTCATGTCCAGCGCAAAGCACCGCAGCGTGCTGGCAACAGACTGAGCCGGAGCCTTGAAGCGCCGCAACCACTACACAGGAGAGCATCGCTGGCATAAATGCAAGCAGGGCTAGTAGCAAGGGGAAGATGTCAGCGCCTCTTCTGCTGCTTTAGGACTCACAGTCTTCAAGGCACCCACACACAAAAAAAAAAAGAAAAAAGAAAAAGAGACGACAATATTTGCAACAGTATCTCCCAGCCTCTTCCTCGCCTCTGGGAAACACTGCAGACTCCCCGCTTCAAAATCTGAATGTATTTATCCCTGTCTCATAATCATACCCTCACAGCCTTCCTCATTTCTTTTTCAAGACTTTTTCAGTGAACAAACTCTACCATCTCCAGAATTTCTCCAATATGGCATTCAAATGCAAAAAAATATACATATGCAGTTGCACAAAACCTCTCAGAAAGTTCTTGGTAGGGATGCAAGCATTACGTCGGTTCCAATTTCATTACACAACAGCTAGGAAGGAAGACAGGAACGAAGCTTTCATTCATTCTTGTGCAGCTCGGAGGAACCTACAGAAAGAAACCAGGTTAGTGCCTTGGGACAGCGCGAGAGGAGGGTGTCCTGAGTGCAACAAGAGGGCAGACAGAGAAAAACCCGTTTTCTCCCCAAAGTCAGACTTCTGGGACCTCTCCTGAGCCGAACAGTTAGGCTCCCAAAGAGCATTCATACCCGACTCATCTTACAACTGATGAAACCTCACTTGCAAATCAAATTAGACAACATCAAAATAAGCATTCCTCTTCGTTTACTAATTTTGTTGTCGTATTTCTAGAGCAATACACTTTCCTGCCATGGGAAAAAAGAAGATACCACATTAGCAGAAAACACGTAATAATAGAATCCTGATTAGAGGAAGAATGCTTAGTCTTAATGGAGCCAGAAACAACTGCAGAAGGATATGATTTTATAAGCTGTAATTCTTTTTTAAGAAGCAATATAACTAACTCAAAGTGAAATACGTACTGGACTATGATAATTATGAAATAAAGTCATTTTTCCTCTGCCCTAAGAAAAGGCTAGACAGGCAATCCACTCAAAGGATTGGTTCAAATCAAGTCATAAAACATGTGCCCGAGCACAGACTGCCAAGAGCAGCCTAGCCTAGGAGATTTGTTTATTGAAACTGAATAAGAGTTAAAGGGAATCCTTTTAGTTTGATTACACCCACACACACAAAAAGAGCACACGTGCATGTCCCCAGCCTGAAGTACGCTGTAAGATAAAATCAAGTAGCTTAACAAATTTGGTATTTTCAAAACCATCTCTTGACTACAAGCACCTCTGTAGCAGGCTTAAATAAGCTGTGCTGCAGACAATTTATTATTAAGAAAAAATTACTATTTTTTCACCATACATAGACAGAAGCTGATAACATTTACATATGCACATTCTGATACACAAAATGCATACTCAGTTTAAATCTTACATCCTTTATGTGCAGGAACAATTTAAGAGGTCAGTTTTCATTCCCTATGTTTGTTCTAAGCCAAGTTGCAGCTCGTCTTAATACATAAAACATGCACGTAGGAGATTTACTTCTGCTCTGGCATATCACACTGGAGGTAGACTCGCTGTGAATGTAAAATATCTAAAGGCAGAAGGGCATCTGTTTTTCAAACTGTATTCATTTCCCTTAGTACTAAAACCAGCCTAGGACCTTTGGACATAACTCAACTGCAGTAAACAGAAGTAATTTTCCAGAGATCAAATGACAAGCAAGGATATTATTTTCTCTTTTTGATCACTGATCTAAAACTAATGGGGGAGAGAGAGGGCGGAAGAAGGGGACTAAGCATATTGAGCAATTTAGTGATCAATTAAACAACTTTTCAACAATCTCTTCTAGATGATTTGAGCTGTCAGCTTCTCCGAACTCCTAGAGTTAGAGACATTAATATTCTGGACCACTTGAAAGCTGGCATTCTAATTCTTCTTATAGTATAAACACTCATTTCCTATCCTGTTACAGTGTGATTGATGCTAAGCTACTCCAAACAAATTCTCTACCATATTATGCAATTAATATTTGCTACAGTTCAGAAATCGATTATTTAAAATGTGGCACAACATGCCTGCAATTCACAAAGCTATGGAAATATTTATTATTCCTGGAGACACAGCATCAACACAGCATTTCCACCCATACATAACAGAAAGTGTTCACAATATGGAGATAAGGCACTATTAGAAAAACTTCTGTTAAGCTGTATTTTTCCTCCCAGACACATCATTTTTCTTCCTCAAAAATATCTGTGGGACGTATATATCTTCTCAGTAGCAGAATGAAATATTCTCTGTGTCTGTGCAATGTCCCATTGTGGTGGGTATTGGCCAAGATCCCGGATGACTTAATTTTTCTAGAAAAATTTTCCAATATGAAAAAATTGAGCAATTTTGCCTTTACTTAGTTTCAGTCTGGGACTGATACATAATACAGATGAGCTAAGAAGGCCATGACCCACTGGCAAAGGTATTTATTATTTTCAAGGTAGATAACTGCTTCTGACACTGATTTGCTTTTAGGAAAGCAAAGGCAAAGTCGTAATTTTGTTTTAAAAAATGATCCAGTGGACAGGCCCACAACAAAGATTTGTACCGTACCTTAAGTCCTGGTAAGTAGCTGCACATCCAGCAGAAGTAGAAGATCAATAGAGTAAGCAAGAACCATTTCTGCTCTGCAAAAATAGTGAAGCATTGCCAGCATTTCTGTATTAGCTACCTACATATTTCTTCACCTAGGAAAAGGAGCATCACTTAACCCATGACTGCCAAGTAAAAGATGAGGTGTTATTGTCCTAGGCCTATTACGTTTTAGGAAGGTCCAGATGTACGCGAACACCTCTGATATCCTCAGAGCCCCACTTTAGTAGCACAGTTGTTTCATTTGTTTGTCTGAGGGCATGCAACTGCCCCAAATGGGAGGCAAGAGTCTGCCCAGGAACAATGCAAGAACAGCTTGGAAAGACGGGACAGGAAAGAGGCAGGTGCTGCAGAACTTCATCTTCTTGTTTCCAGCTTTTCAAACACATTTTTCTTACACTGTCACTGTACAGATGCCTACGTGCAATACAGTTTTTGAGTTGGTATTTGTAAGTCCAGCAGAAAGTAAGTATCAGCAACCTGTCGCTCTAGAGTACTCAAAAGGCCACAGAGCAAACAAATACAGCTGAATCAACACCTACTCACGTTTGTAATTACCCTTGTGTTTCACAATATAAATGAATAAACTATACTAAGATGAAGAGATTCAAGACACGGACTCCTGATGGCTCTTGAACAGGAGACATTTATTCCCTTTTTCACTACTACATATACTTTCCCCGTAGCCCCCCGCACCCGAATCTGTCATACAATTGGTTAGAGACCCTCAGACACGTGCCTCGAGCAAGCCAGAAATTGGCCACTGCCCAAAGCTCATCTTTAACACTGTAGCCAATTTACTTTATCTCCACCTTGCTCAAGTTTTTGGTTCTACCGCTGTTTTCCTCATTATCTTTAATTCAGGGATGTGTGAAACAGCACAAAGCTCCCTGCGAATTCCTTTCCCACACTAAGATGGTGCCAGTAAATGGCACAAAGCAAAGCAATGCTGACGCCCTAATCCCCATGCCCTGAGGAACCAGGGTTCTGGCCCTCAGAACGTGAGCATGACCTGTGCTAACATCTATGAATTAACAAATTCCAGTCCAAGAGCCTAGCACAAGTTTCAAGGATACCCGTGGGTCCCTCTGCACACACAGATTCAAGGTCCTCTGCCTTTCCTCTAATGTATTGGTCCCAAACAAGTCTGCAAATTCATATCAGAAATCCAACTTGGGCTTCCATGTTAGAGCCTCCACCAAGTGGGAGACAACTCAGTTCCTGGGACAAATGCCAACTTCTTCCTCAACAGGGTGGCAGAGATAAGCATGCTGCTTCCTTGCAGTATTTATACTTTGTGAGTCTGCGTAGCAGAAAGAAATCAGCAAGAGTGATAAATGAGTAAGGAGAAATCTGGCCAACGCACCGATTCTCAGCGCGCAAGACACTAAGTGGATTTTGAACACCTTACCAAGGAATAATCTGAGCTGCATGGTTTTTCCTTGAGAGCATGTCTGGCTAATGCACTCAGCAGCGATGCACATCACTTGTTTTACGAGCAGGCTTACAGCCAGTTTATTCGGCCCAGCTGTGAACCACCAGAGCACCAGCGAGCACAGAGGCATCCTTATACCACTCGGCTTCCCAAAGCAACGCCGCACATGCCCCGGGGAGTGAGGCACCGCACTGAGCTCTCCCACAGGAGGCTAGGTTGCAATGGCCAAATGGATAATTACGATGTATTTCTGAACCACTGGAAAGGACGTACTTAAAAAGTTATTGCATCAAGGTGAAAGCGCCCGGCAGCACAGCCAGGAGCCACGGGCGGTAACGCAGCGCAGCCCGACGTGAGCACACGGCCATGCCCCCGAGGGATCCGGCAGGGTGGCCGCGGTGGCCGCCCGCTGCCCGGGGCGCAGAGACGGGGGAATTTCGGGTCTAGCCGCGGCCACCCCGCCCCCGGCGCCCGGCCGGAGCTCCCCGGCACCCCGCGGAGCGAGACGCGGCCGCGGCCCCGGCCCTCCCGTCCCGCTGCCCGAGGTCACCCGGGCTGCCCCGCCTGCCCCGCCGCAACCGCGGCTCCCGGGGGACAGGAGCCGGCGGCCGCTGCCCGCCCGCCCCGGCCCGCCCCGGCCCGCCCCTCACCGGCCAGCCCCTCACCGGCCAGCTGGTTCATGAAGACCTCCTGCCACCAGCGACATGGCGCGGCCGCGCTGCGAAGGGCGAGCGGGCCCCGGCAGGCGGAGGGCACGGGCAGGAACTGGGGCCGCGCCGCGGGGCCGACTGCATCCGGGGCCTGCTCCGCCCCGGGCCCGCCTCCCGCCCGCCCGCCCGGGGCGGGGCCCGCGACCGAGCTCGCTGCCCGGGCGGCCTTGCGGGGCAGCTGCCCGCCGCGGGCGGGGCTTGGGCGGTGCGGGCCGGGAGGAGGCCGCGGCCTGCGCCCTGCCGCCTGGGGGGGAAGAAGGGAAGGTGCCTCGGGGCGCTTCTGGGCCGGAGAGCCTGTGGGAAGTGCGGACGTGCTGTGTAAGAGCGCGCGTACCGATAAACAAGTGCGGAGAGAATTTACATGTGGTGTAACGCCAGCACGGGGACCTGTAGTGTACCTGCAGTGTAACGTCAGAGACTCGCTAGCCGTCTTCACATGATACTTTGTGGAGCTACACACGCAGCAATAAAACTAAAATACAAACCTTTCCAGATGTGGAAATGCACTAAATCAAACAACCTTAATTCTGTTGCTTGAGTTCCTGTTCTGTAGGGGACCAAAAAAACACGCAGCTCAGATCTTCCATAGGTGCTCCGGGCCATAAACCACAAATGACACGTTCCCACCAATTCATACGATGGTTGCACAGCCTCTGATTTCTCTGCAGCCCTGTGATAGCCACACAGAATTTCATGCTTCATAGAAGGCAGGCACAAAATGGTGGAGGACATCATTGTGTATTGATACGCATTTTCAGTTATACAAATACCAACAAAAGAAGCTCTACTTGTCTCACTGTGACTCAACTGCCTTTTCTGAGTATTGTCATTGTACATCATTGAAATAGAACTTTTCCTTAAAGTGTTTAGTGGGTAGAGGATAGAAACTTAGAAAGACATACGAGCAAAGTGGTGTTTTGGGACTTATGTCTTGATCTCCTTAGTTAATCCAGTCTGAGTAAAAATTTCTTCAAATTCGCATCCAATTGAAATGTTATCTGAGACACAACTGCATACTTAGCCGCGGTGTAATAATTCTCTTCACTTGGAAATATAATCACAAGGGGAGTGAAAACACAACTGCAATCTGTCAAATGGTAGCAAGAAATGCTGGCCAATATCATGATAGATGAGAATATTTATCCTAATTCTGAGTATTGTGATGGACTCTTGGGTTGACTATTGCCCACATCTCTATCCAGTAAACAGTAGTAAAGCGTATGCTTGGGGAGCAATGACATTTGTTGTTTAACTCATGGCAGATGCCAAATCCTTCAGCAGTGTAAACATGGCTTAATTCTGAAATATTGCAGACACTTCAGATTTGTACTAGTAGAAAAATACATGGAAGGATAATTGCAGATGCTTTGCAGCTCTTTGTGATATATTATATGTACACAGCTTTGATTATGATCCTGTGGAGAGGAGTGAGGGCAAGGGTACACTGGACCGGTAGAACAACATCAAAGGACCTTTAAACATGCCCTGGATCAGACAAGTCCCCAGTCACAGGCACTCTCTACTATTGATGGAAAGTCAGCTTAGCTAGCTTGCTTCACATGACATGTAGAGGCAACATCTAAGGAGCTGAAAGGTGTGAGTTCAGGCTATTCCACATTTTTTGGATGAAAGGATCACAGTGTTTTTCATTTTTAAATTCAGTGTAGAAAGAGCTACTGGGAATGCTGTAACCAGCCCTACGATCTGCCAAGAAAGGCAACGCAATCCATCTTCAGTTCCTCTGGCACTCAAGCTTTATGGAGCTACAACACACATGAGGATTTAATCCCAATAGTTCTCTGGAGATAACGGAAATGACTAAATATGGTTTAGAGCCTGAAAGTAGAAAAAAGGTTAACCTCTAACTGCCTGAACATGCCACACTAATTGCAAGTTAGAATTCTTCCCTGAAATGAACAAGAACAAAGATGTTAGATATGACCGTACATCCCTGGAGTGTGTATCAGTTGGACCGTTAATTTTTTGACCTTTAAAACAAATGAGCAAAGAGAAGAGGCAACGTGAGCATAAAACAATCTGAATTTGACAGAAGGCTGTTCCAACAATCACAAGTGCTTTCTTTATGGATCATACCAAATATGTTCTTTTCAACGTACTGGATGAAAATGCTTCCTGAAGTGTCCTGTGGACATTAAGTTATAACTAAAGGAACTCAGTTAAGGGTATAGCTGCCTTTTCTTCATCCCAAGTTAAGATTCCATATGCAAGACAAACTTTGCATTTTGAGATGTACATCTTGCCTTTAAGGCACCATTAATTTCTTAGTCTTAATTGGATATAAGTCTTTCTTAGTCTTTGGATATAAAGACTATCCAAAGTTTAGAAAAATGCTGTAACATTAAATCATGAACCCAATATGCAGGTTGCAGAGAAGGTAATGGAGATGTGAAAGACTTGGTTATACATTAAGAATACCTCATTTTATCAAATAGACTTACTGTACTGGAAAGGACAGATAACACAATGATGTGTTTCAGTCTAGGTAGGGTAAGATTTTAAGTCTTGTTTGCTGGTACATACCAGAAGACATCTGTGAAACGAATACAGGACGGTATTAATGCTTGCAAAGTACTTGAAATTCTCTGACAATTAGTATTTAATTACTCAACATTGTTACTAAAAATAAATTCCACTTCACATGGGAGTGGAAGAGTGCTATTAGAGCAGTAACAAAAGCAGAAGAAAATATACTGGGACATGGACTGAAGCAAATATACAGGGACAACAGACTGAAGATTGAAATCAATGATATGAAAGAGGACTGATTATTTCAAAATGTTGATGAAAGCCACATTTCCAGTTAAAGTTGTAAATTGAATAGCACCAAAATTACAGAAACTGAGCAGCCTTGAGAAGTTGAATGGCTTGTATTAAGAAATTACAACAGTCTAAATTAAGCTTCAATTAAGTACTATCAGTACTGAGAAGGCCAAAAACAAGATGGTGCAAAAGTTGCCCTGGTAAGGCTGAGTGTGAATGAGGTATGAGCTAGGCCAAATGCAAGTTAGCACCTAACCAGAAAGGAAGGTTTCTCTGTAGGGCTCAGTTTGGTACAAACAGCTCATCTCCAGAAATGGAGATGGATTATGCAAACTAACTCAGAGAAGAGAATTACAGAAAGAATCCAGCAGGTATTGACAAATATATATCAAGAAAAATACACCAACAAATCCAAACAAGTAGCCAAAATAGGAAGAAAACTGCTGTGAATGGAGCATGCTCCATGCCTTCAAAGTGTGGCAGGACAGAAGTGTTCAGGCTTCCTTCCCTGGGACTGAAGATGGGGGTGGTGTTTCTTGTTTCTGTATTAACTGTCCCCCTCCCTGCTCCCACTAAAAGGACCGTGAATGCAGAGTATAATAGGAAATGCACCAGGGAGATATCTAGTGATGATAGGTGTTAGAAATGAAGCTGATTCCATCACCACATTTACCTCTCTATTCAACATGCCTCTCTCCTCCCCCTTGCCCTTTGAGGAAGGGAATCGCTCCTGCTGAGCCTGGCTTCCTGCAGGGCCTGCATGCAAATTGTTTCTTCAGCTGGCCACAGGATTCGCAAGCTTCTTTCTGGTAATTCTTACTTCATACCATGGAAAGCTTCCCAGCTTTCACAGATTTTAAAGGCATAACAGCAGATCCCAAGGAGCTAGTCCCTCTCATTTCGATACTGAGAGAAGAATGCATTTTAAGATAGAATTTCAAGGGAAAGCAAAAGGCAGAATTAGACTATCCATGGGGCTTTTTATTCCCGAAGCTCAAATGGAGCAGCTATAGCAGAACCATTACCCCTTACTAAGGGTCTCACCTTACATAGGCGTGCCCAGAAGATGAAGCACAGTTTTCTCATAGCTCACCTCTCCACATGGGCTGCCTTTACCAGGTAAATTGTTAATTGCTAGGGTTGAACTGTCCACCAGGGAAGCAGGACTAGGTCATATATATGTATATATATGCTCAATTTAAAATTGATTAAATTTGAATAAAGATTAATCTACTACCTAGAAAATCCCAAGACTGTTCTTGTTAGTTTCTTTAATATTATTTGGGCAATTTGTAACATACATATTTAATTTGCATCACTTTTCTGTTCCATGTTAATATTTAATAAAATGCACAGCACCGCTATCAATAGCACATACCAATAGCTGCAGTTGTAAATATCAGCTTTGCAGATGGCATTGAGTTTTTAGGAATATTTTTACAGGAGGAATTGAGAGATAACAATGAAAGACTTTGGTCTTTTGCTTTAAGCTGTTCAGATTTTAACACATCCACTATTGCTGGCCATACAACTTAAAGTGTAGCTGGCAGCTGCATGATAGGAAATAAGATTGAGCAAATCCCCAGAGAGGGCAGGAGTTTGAGTTTCTCCAGACTTGAGTTCTGCTCAGTTTCACGTGTGCGGTTCCCAAGTTCGTGAAACACATCGTAGGGTAAGTCCAATTGAACATGGACACAATGGTATTGTGTGCCAAACACCAACAGCAAGCATTCCTCTTCAGAGCACCGTAGAGGTGGTGGTGGATACTACAGAGCTGTTCTGTGCTGCTGAGCGACCTTTCTTCATCCGAAGACAACTGCCTCAGGCCACATGCTGCTTGACAGACCCCTTCAGAGCACTTTCTCAGCACACAACTGGGGAGCTCTGCCCAAACTGCTGCTCTCCATTTCCATGGAGCAGGTTTCTAACAACTCAGGCCTTTCCAAAACACAGGAGTACTGACAGTTGTAGATTCAATTAAGAATGGTTCTTTCTGAAAGAGAATTGTGCAGAAATTTCACTGTTGAGTGAAATCTCTGAAACAGACTGCTTGTGTGGTACGGCTGGTGTTTGAGAATAGGCCAAGTGGTAGTGAGGGATTCGTCTCATTTAGAGGCAGCAAACAAACCAGCACTGAAATGCCTTCTCCTCGCCTGGCCTGCTGCCAGGCTGCCCCTCTGGTGTAACTTAGGGCATCCTGCGGGCTGCTCTGAATTATGCTGCCTGTCAGTGTCTTTAAAAAGCTATTATGGCTGCTGGGAATCTCTGCAATGAAGGAAGACTCAAGCATGTCCTCCCCGCCAACACATCCAGTGCCAGGCAGCAGCAGGAGGGTGTTTCTAGCACAACTTCATGCCAGAGGTTCTCCATGCGCTAAGCAGCCTGGCAGAGCATACAGAGAAACAGAAACAGATGGATCCAGACTAATGTGATCAAATAGATCTCACAGGGTATTTGGTATACTTTTAATGCAAGTATCTGCCTGTCAATTGTTTCGCACAATCCACTGTTTTTCAGTATGAGGAGTGGTGCCAAAATCACCCAAGAACAAGTCAAATTCCAAGTTTTTCAGTCACACAAAGTCCTGAGAGCTTACTCACAGGGGTAAAGGAGGTATTGCTCTATGTGGGAGCCCAAAGGCAAACCTGAGGCCTAACTTTGATCTCCACATCTCCTGCGTATTTGCTTGGGAAGCTGACATGCATGTCTTGTAGTAGCATTCATGACTAAGCAGGGAATAAAGGTGTTCCTGTGAAAGTTCACGTGTATTTTACAATAGACTTCACATTATGAATATTAGCTGCATTTTGGTCACAGTATTCACTTATTTTTATCACCAGGCAAATATAAATTTTGGTCTAATAGTTGTGCAAATAGAATAAGGTACAACTTCTAGGAACGTAATTCTATAAAAATTCAGTAGTCAGAGTATTAACACTAACCACTTTACACTTATGGAAGACACCACATACTTAATTGACAAATCAATTAATGCTGATGCATTTCCAGCAACCCACATGAGGACAAAAAAGTTTTCATAGAGTTTTAAGAGGTACAAAAATAGCATTTCTGAAAGCAAACAGGGGATCTCAAACTGTGTATGAAAGCCATTAGATGAATCATTTTCTCCTCCCTTACTCACCTCCTTTCTTGCCTTCTTTTATTCAGCAGGGTCAGATTTTCAGGGGTGCCAAGTCTATTTTAGCACGTCTGTCATCCTCACAGCTGCACTGAGCAAGCATCAAAGCAGTTGCGCAGAAATCCTCGCTTCACTTTTTTTCTTACTGGAGGCATCATCAGCCCCCAGGCTTCTGCACATTGCTGTCATTCACAGCAGCTGCTGAGGAAATTTTCCCTGTGCTGAGAAACAGATAGATCTTGAAGTTAGGTCTTGATCTTCCCAACTTTACCTGAGCCTCCATTTGGGGGCTGCCCGCAGGTGGTGTCAGGGCACAGCAAGGGTTGGCAGGGCAGAGCCTCTACAGCAGGCCCAGCCCAGGGCATCGGTCACTTCCATGGGGACAGGGACATCAACCCATAGTTGAGGGCACAGCCAAGCATGATCTCTACCTAGGTAAATGCATGAGCTCTACCTAGGTAAAGAGGGATGTTGTCCTTGTCTGAGCTTTAAATAGGTGTCCTGGGCCATTGGGCAGGGTGTGGTGAGGGCCCCAGGTGGGGCTTGTTGGGCCCATCAGTGTACACAGGGCCCTGGTAGGGCCTCAGCTGCACATGGAGCACATCTCTCCATGCAAGTGGTGGATTCAGAGCAATAGTTCCACGTAGTTGGTGTTATATGGGACCAGGTTTGGACTCTTAAACAAGAACTCCACTCAGAGGGGTCTGCAAGCAGGAGCTCCCAGCAGGGAGACAGCAGCTTCAGCTGGACTTTCCCTGCACATGCTCTCACGTGGTCACTGCTGCTTTCCTCCACCTTCCCTGCCATGCTGACTCTACCTTTGGCTGCCTTGGGTCGAACCTGTGATAACAGACTGCTTCCATTCTTGACCATCTTTTTTTAATCACTAATTGATCAGACACAAAATATATATATATTTAAGCATGGATCATGGTTGCATCACCAAAACTGCAGGAATGCCAAAGTAGCAATCACGGCTCCAGCTGTTGGTAGCAATGGCTCTAAAGGTACATCCTCATATTTGTATAGCTCATACTGCAACAAAATCCTGAACCGTCTTGCCAACGAAAGTCAGAATAATTGCTCACAGTTTGACTGTAGGCACTTGTTAGGCAAGTCTTCTCAAACTCTAAAGATGTTATCTGGAAAACTAAAGAGCTGTAATTGAGCTCAGTTTCTGGACAAGTGTGGTAAATTCTGAGGAGATTTATTAATTCATCAAAGCTCCTTGTGAGAGGATCTGAATCTTTCTCTGAAGGCTAGCATAGAAAGAATCAACTTTCTTCTTTTTCCTGTAGAAATGATCACAACAGCCTCCCTTGCGTGGAGGGAAGAGGCAGCTATAATGAATTATTTATCCGTAGCACACTGTAAGAGGGATGTACTGTGATTAATTGTAGAGCTGGGCAGGAAATGGTTTCCTTCTCCCAAAAGATTTTTGAGATTAGAAATGTGTCGCTGTTTCACACTGAGATAAAACCAAAACCCTTCAAAAGATCTTAGAAATAGAAGACAGAAAGCAAGACCCACCTACAAAAAAAAAAAAATCATCAGTCCTATGTGTACAACTCTCTTGCAAAACAAAACTCTGACAAATTTATAACATCTGAGATGAGAGTGTGCTGTGAGATTCCAGGAGTCCTAACCATCCCACTCTACCTGCGTATCCCTGGGGAGTGCTCTAGTGAGGAGGTTTCCTGGCTGAGGGCTCTGCACAAATCAACACACTGGAGCAGGGAAACAAACACCTCTGATCTCATGTGAGCACTCTCACTGCTGAGTCAGGATGGGACACAGCTCACAGCTTCTCATGCAGGAGGCACTGTATGACTCACTGCAGCAGAAGAGTAGAAAACTTGGCCCAATTACTCAGTCCTCAGAGAGCAATCTGTTGTTTGTACGGACCTTTCTGTTTTTACAGAAAAATGCTATAGAGCTGAGTCATATTTTATTAACCTGTTTGCCTCTAGATGTGAAATCTCCTTTTCTTTAAAAAGCTTACAGGGAAGTGAATTTTTATTTTTCTGAATCATTCCCCCTGTATGCCTCATAAATAAGAAGCTTTTCTCTAGATTTTTTTTTCAACACTTCCAGTTTAAACATGTAGCCTGGCCATACAGGAGTGTCCTGGTGTATTTCTGAGGGAGGCTGAAAGTTGATTCACTACATATGATGTAACAGAAACTTCAGAAGTTGAATCTACTCCACTTACAGTCACTGTCTTTTTCCATAAAGGGAATAAGAAAAGCTTTGCCTTACCTTCATTATGGCTGTAGAAGTTCTTACTTGACATTGTTTCTCCCCAGGGTACAACAGTGGTAAAGAAAAAAATGATGATGACTGAAATGACTTGAATGTATACACATTAAAAACATATGGTCTTCTAATTGTGGGTATGAGCTGGTGAGGCTGGATACCTCCAGAGATCAGATAGATTCTTTTTCTGGCACCAGTAGAAGGATGTGAGAAAAGCCCCAGGCATCTCCTTTGGTCCTTTTTGAGACAAGCAGAGAAATAAAAAGTGTATGCTGTGTGAGCAAACATTGCTCACTTAGCAGTGCAGCAGTGATTTCAGAATGTTTTTCAAAGAATATGCACTTTGAAGCTTTTTTAACACTGGGACATGAAAATGGAATGTCTCATTCAGAAGTGTTTTGAGCCACATGTGCCAGATTCTGTTTCCACAAACGTGCAAAAAGCAGAGGCTAGCTAAACTCCAGTCCAGCTACCAGCCACATGTAAGTGTGACATCCCCAATTCATTATCTCCTCTTAATTCCCCAAAGGCTGGCAAAAGTTACAAGGCTAATGTTGTTAGAATCTGAAGTCTTCTTAGTCAGATGCTCAAAATTAAATTTGTTTAGTAAAATGAATACCTGGGCTTGCCAATATATCTCAGCTCTGGTGCAGGAGACTTACACTGATGGGTCAGATGGTCAGTCAGCCTGCACTATCAGCATAGCTGTAGTCTGGAAACAGCATGAGAATGCGTGAGTGATGATCTCTCTGCAGCATGGGGTGTCAATTATAATGCTGACCATGCAGTCTTCCTCTAGGAGGCTCAACTACAAAGTTGTCATCATCATGATGTTATGTGCAGAGGAACAGAATGACATTTCAGACATTTCTTCCTTCCTCTGGCAGTGCTATCAAGATGCACAGTCACTATGTCACGCCAGAGCTTCCACTCCTGTCTCAAGCTCCCTGAGCCCATCTCCAGGTGGAGCCTCATGATATTCAAAAATCAGAGCTATGCATGGTGGAAGGTCAGAACACTTTCACAGTTTCTCCTATAAGGACCCCGTTACTATCATTGGGGTGGTGGTATTCACTTTGGGCTTGTCCAGGCTGCAGAACAAATGCCATAGCCCTGTGCATCAATTTTCCCACAGTAAAACCTAGATAAAGAACAAATGGTCTTTAAAACTGGATAGATTATTTATTTCTTTATTTTTTTATATAACCATAACATTTGGCTAGTTCAGTACTAGGTCCCCACCCAGCATGGTGTATCGCCATCTGCATTTGTCTATGAGCTAGCAAATGCCCTGTAGTCATTCTAAAGTAGAAATTTGCTTTCAGAGACAATGAAGAAAAAAGTCTTCCAGAGCTGTGATCACTGGCTTGGTCACAAGGCCTCTTCCCTGAAAGACAGTTCAGGTTATGTGGATGGGGGGACCCCCTCTCCCCAGGGCTGGTGCACCGTCTTAAAAACAGAGCACATTTTGATGCAGCCGCAAGTATGCAGTCTCGGGTTATCATGGCTGTTGACGTAGGCAGTTTCACCTCTGGGTTCATTTATGCTTCTCTCTTCTCCACTCCTTATATGATGGGATTTAGGAAATGAATTGCAGGCTGGTGGTGACTGCAGATGTGGCTGTCCCAGCCTGGATGTGACCACTGCTGACAAAATCCAGATATACCATCACCTTTTTATTAAATCCAACAGACTTTATATTTAGGAAAAAACTTCAGAAGAACAGGGCAGAGCTGTGCTCTTCCAGTTCACTTTTGAAAGCACGACCATCTACCTCTGGGGTAGGTGAGATCACGGATGACGCAGCAGCACTGTGGATGATACTGACAACATACAGACAGGGTATTTTTGTTTCTGTTTTCACATTTATGATTAGCCCCAGAGTTGTGATGATCCTTTTCTCATGTCGTTCTTGCTATAACAATTCACACCTGTGAAGTCTCAAATCATATTACCAAATCAATTTGATTTGTTACCATTTCTGAAAAGCAACCAGAAGCACCAGGTGGTCCATTTCTTGAGTGAGACGTGACATTAAGGGTGTTCAACAGTCCTGTACCTTTTTTTTTTGTTTGAACTGGCTGCCTGGTCACATTAAAATGAAAGTTGCAGTGCTGGTTACAATTATAAAATTTTACAAAATCTTGGACTTACTGTAGAACATCGCCACATTGTATGCACATGTTTTGGGGTCTAGTTTCTCCAGCATGAGGGAATAGGTGTGATAACCCATTGACATCACTTACCACACATTTACTCAGATGAATTATTAAATAGATAGATAGATGGGGTTTATTGACAGGCTTTTAACACTGTTGGATAATTGTCTTTGGATTTGATGCGCTCAGGTGTTGGAGAAAATGTCTCCATACATAAATGGTATAATTTATAAATCCATAAATGTGTGGGTTTTAAAAATAGTTATTCCAATATCTATGCTTAAGATACGGATTTGATACGAGTGAGTGCCAGGAATAAAAGCTGTGTCCATTATTTGAACAGTAACTGGGCAAAATCTGATCTTCAGTAGCCATTAAAAAATTTAGTGAGATTTTTATCTATTTTCAAGTACCACTCTAAACTTTATTGTCTTTAATCTAGTTTACTTGTTAAAGGAACATAAAAAGGGACATTAGGAATGTAGATTTAGTGTCTCACAACAGTCAAGATGAAGAGTAATGGCTGGGAAGCCTTAGCTCTCAGGTTCTACTCCTATACTAATGTCACAAAAATTATATTACTGGGACACAGACATCTTTCATAGGCTGTAGAGGCAAAATGAATGGCTCCTTTTGCCGAGCAGAAGCAGCTCTCCTGACTGAATTCTCACCCAGCTGTAATTTTATGCACAGCCAGAGCAGCACCAATCAATCCATTGCAAAGGCCTTTGCTCTCAGCAGAGCTGGGCAGGGGTGTGAGCACCCCAGTACGGTGTATCCCCGTTTTCTGATGGGATGGGGGTCTCACTGTAAGGCCAGGGACCAGACAATTTGAGTACAGTTGTCTTAGTATTTTCATAAGGTATAGTATGCCATCCTGGCTAAAAATGCTCTGGTCTCCAGAAAAAAAAATGAAATTTATTTTATTGTTTGCAACATTATGCTCTCTGATGAAGGGTAATTAAAAGACTTGTTTTCCAGGTGGTGGGAAGTCTGATAGATTGATATATTAGTTCATGTATTTGTTTACTTACACAGTTGTTTTTCAATCTGTTTATCACCAGGGGCTGTTGTCATTTGCAAAAACAAGAACACAAGAAAAAAAAATGTTTATGGAAAGCTCTTTTGTGGGTCCGTGGCCTAATTTTTTCAGTGCAGAGGAAATCTTATCCTGTTCACAAATAGCTCTGAGGGCTGTATCTCTATCCGAGATTTTAGCACTCTACACAGGTGTAAATATAAGTCACAGAAAATTCAAATTTTGCCCAGCTGAGGGTTACTTTGCTCCTCTGGCTCCAAACAGCAACTATTTTTTGATAAAAATAAAATACAATAGAACACTGGCTTTAGGAAGTATATTTTCCTAGATATTGCCCAGAATTAGTATGGGGCCCCTTTATAGGGGTATGTTGAGGGGTGGTTTTGACTAACAGATGTCATTATGATTAGAGAACACAATGGTTACTGACTTACTTCACCTCTTTCTTTCTTTCAGGGGGATTCCTTTTCCTGGCCAAAGGCTCCTGGAGGACATTAGTGTTCAGTGACATTAGGAAAAGCAGTAAAAAATTATGCCTGAGTTTGAGCGAGTCACATATAAAAGTATGTAGCCATATATCACCAAGAGAAGGAGTTTCCCCTAAACTTCAGTCACCTATTAATGCTAAACTGGTAACAATCACATCTTACTTGAGGTTACTTTCCATACCTCTGTCTCCTTGGTCATCGGGGATTTGCAACCGTTCTCAGGATTTACCGGAATTTAGGCTAACAGAGTAGTACAGGACATATCATAAGTATGATTTATTAGCTGTTAGAGACAAATGGCTGGAACTACAAGGAGGTCTTTCCATTTTTTAACTTTGCCTGCAAAGATTTTTCTTAAAAGAGGTAATAGTCTGGTTTACTCTGTTAATAATCTGTACTGTTTTATGTGTAAGCCACTGTTCTAGGTTTTACCAACAGAGGAAATGGCACACTTTTAAAAGGAGATTAAAATGTGGTGATTGGGTTGCATATTTTTTTGTTTTCTGGCTTACTGTTGTGTTCTTTGATGCTCAAAATAGACTTGTATATGCAGCTGATACCATAAACCAGAGTAGTTGGTCTGACCCTCAGCAAACTGTTCCCTGTGCTGTGTTGGCACGTGACCATATACTTTTTCTATTCTGCATGGACAGCCAGATACCAAAGCCAGCCTGGCTTCTTGCCTGAGCTCAGCTTTCAAAGATGTGCGATGTTCTGTTATCACTTACCCGGCCAAAGGATATCAGATCTATACATTCACATATACTGCCTAAGAACAGTAACTTAACTTTTTTATTTTCTTTCTCCTTGGAAGCCTTCCAAATCATTTTTTTTGTTCTGTTTCAAGCAAAATGGGAACACACAAACAAAATGTTATTGTTCATATCCCCTTGGTAGCCTGTGGCCCTTTGAGCAATAGTCAGTAGGCAAAAATTAATATAAGACTGAAATAGAATGGTCTTTTTGTGGTTTCTAATGATGTTTGGGGGAAAATAAGGCCAGCAAATAGTATTTTCATAGTTTGTGATAAATTATATGGTGGTGGGTATTTACTGAGGCAAGTCTGGAGGATTTTGTTCTGACTCTGGTGAGAATTACAGCCCATGCTCTTACCTCTATCTGCATAACCTAAAACCTGTTTCCAACTGTTAGGCATCAAACTGAACATGTGTGAGACACAACTCTTGGGATATTAAATGAGTGAATCTTAGACCTTATCTATCATTTATTTGTCTCATGTGTGTACCCATGTATATCGGAGGCATTTTTATTTAATTATTCAGGAATTGGCACATGACTTGCATTATCTCCTTCCTCTGGGTATCTTGCTGACAGAACAGTGCAAAGGAGTAATATCTTACACAGTAAAAACTGGTTGTGAGGAAGAGAGATGTCATTAAACTGTCCCTGTTGTGTGAGCAGAAATTACACTTAATACTAAGTACCAGTTTTTTAAACAGAATATGTTTGTGTTCATACCAGCAAATTTATTCAGACAGCCATAAAAGAGTTGTAAGGTTTCATCTTAATTTGCAAGTAAATCTCTGTATATTCAGGCTGTGTCATTTTGACTGATACAGAACTGTGCACTGCTATGAGGCTGGTACGTGTATTTCTTTAGTTGGGAAAATATATGGCCTGAAAACATTCTTTGTAAAAGACTTAGTGTGGTCTCATGGCCTGGTCGAGAACCACTGAAATCAATAAGAATCTTTCTTTCCAGTTTGGTAGTGTAGGAGCATGCCACCAGTGTGGAAAAGTTTCCTCTGGCCTGAAGTTGACTAGCACAAATGTCAAAACCATTAAGAAAATAAAAGGCTGACAAACCAGCAACCCCATGGGCATATGACAAATTTGGAGGCAACTGAAAACACAGCTGTTTTCTGAAGTTTGCATGTGAACCATGCGCTCTGAGAAGACAGCTTATTCTGGCTGCATGTATATGAGTATTTTTTGCTTAGAAACAGAATACTAACAGTAGATATGGTGTAAAATGTACCTTAAAAGCAGCTGAAAATAGTTGTTTTGGAGTTGACTTGCTTCTAATGATCAGATTGAAAAAAAAAAAGTGATTGACGTGAATTTCCATGAATTGTAACACATCTTGCTTTGTTCTGCTTTGAGTAGCTTATCAAAAAAAAAAAAAACTGGCAGAAATATTAGTTCCTATTTTTAATGAATGATCATCCTGCCGCATAAAAGGTTGTTTGGTGTCACTGCTGCAATGGGGAACTGCACACCATTTCTTTTGGTTGCTGCGGGTTTCATATGAGCAGCTCTGCCTTGGGAAATTTTCCGTGGTAACCTGTGAAGTGCATCAGCTACTTGGAAGGAGCTGTGACCCTGTGTACAAAACAAAAAAGTCACTGTGTGCATGCACAGCCGCCAGCCACCAGCTTTATTGTACTTTCCAAGTACAGTGGGGACACGGTATGTAGGCACAACACGAGGCCCCACAGCTGTGGGAGTCTGGGGCTGGCTCCCGGCTGGGGACCCCGTGCTCCCAGGCCCCCCTGGATCCCTCTCCCCACGGCTTGTTCTTCATCCCGAAGTCCCACAGCCAGATGAAGTCCAAAGCAGAGGGAGAGTCGTCCAAAATTGTTTTGTCCCGTGAATCCAGAGGCATCCCTCTGTGCACCGCCACGATGCTCGCCCAGCCACGGGCCAGGTGCTGGAGAAGGGTCCGGGTTCAGCTGCTCTATCCTCTTGGATAACGCTGCTTTACCTCTGGGAAAGGTGAAATCCGGGGAAGCGAGGATCCCTGGTGAATTTTGCGCTTCTGTGGAGCAACCAGTGGCTGTCACTTTCTGAACCGCTACTCCGAGAGAAGACACAGGAATCCCCGGGCTCCTTCTGCGCTTTAATCCCTTTTGCATACGGATTTAACGCGGTGCAGTTCTTCACCCGTACGCGACAGCCGAGCCCGGGGGAGGCGGGCGGCCGGGAGCTGGGCTCGGGGAGCTGTAGGAGGCCCTGCGCCCTCCCGTCCCGTCCCGTCCCGTCCCGACCCTGCCCGCCCACCCCAGAGGTGCCCGGAGCTGAGCCGCGGGAGGGCACCGGCCGGGCCCTGCCACCGTGGGCCCCGGGGAAGGAGATAAGGGCGCTTGTCCTAAGGGGGCTCCGCGCCACGCTTGGTACCGGCGAGCATCCCTGCCGTCGCCGTGAGGGGAAGCCCTCCCCGCTCTGCCCTGCCCCGTCGGGGCTCCCCCGGCTCCTGCAGGAGCCCTGCCCGAAGCCGTGCGCGCCCACCCGCCGTGCCGCCGCCCCGCGCAGCTCCCTTCCCACGAGATAAACGCAGGAGAGGGCGGCAGCTCGGGGCCCCCGGTGCTCCCCGTCGCTCCCCGACGGCCGCCGGCTGGGCCCGGCCGGGGGATCAGGTCCTGCCCGCCCCCGGCCCGGTCGCGGCGGCCCCGCGGGGCGGCTCCCGTCCGCCTTTCTCGTCCCCTCTCTCCAAGACGGAGCCGAGCAGCGGCGCTTGGGGCCGGCAGCAACTTTCCCTGCCGATACTCCGCGGTAACGCCGCAGGTAAGCGGCAGTGAAAGCGGGGCCGGCCCGGACGGAGGAGCCGGCCGCAGCCCCGACGTCCCGGCGGGACTCAGCTGGGGCTCCCCGGGGCTGCCCGGGGGGCTGCCAGCGCCTCCCGCTCCCGCTTCTTCTGCTTCATGCGGCGGTTCTGGAACCAGACCTTCACCTGGGCGTCGCGGAGGCGCAGCGAGCGGGCCACCTCGAGGCGGCGGGCCCGCGACAGGTAGCGGCTGAAGTGAAACTCCTTCTCCAGCTCCGTGAGCTGCCGGGTGCTGAAGCTGGTGCGCAGGGGGCAGGCGGGAGGCGCCGCGCCGCCTGCAACGCCGAAAAACACCGCGCTTCAGCGGGGCGGGGGCGGGGGAAGGGATCGGGGCTGGGGGGCGAGGGTCGGGGCAGGAGAGGGGCAGAGGGGAGCAGGGATGGGAGCGGCCCCCGCCCGCGCCCCCACTCACTTCTCCCGGGCGGGCTCCGCTTCACTCGCATCCACTCGAAGGTGCGGGGGGCCGCCCCGGGAGCCGGGGAGCCGGGACGGGGACGGCCGAGCTCCGGAGGGGTCGGGCGGCGGACACCGGGGTCGTCGGGTCGCGGCGGGTCCCCGCAGCCCTCGCCCGGTGTCCCAGGTCCTCGTGGTCTCTCGTAGCCGGGGCCCGGGACCGCAGTGCACCCCGCGCAGGCAGGCGGCGCGGAGCCGGGCGCGATGCCCGGCGGGGGGAAGGAGCCGGGCCCCCGCCGCGGGCAGGGGGGCACCTGGGCCCCGCGGCACAGCCCGAGTGGGAAGTACCCCAGGTCCATGCCTGCGCGGGCAGCGCCGCTCCGGCACCTGCCCCGCGCCCCGCCGGGGCAATATTGCCCTGATATAGGGCCGGAGCGGGCGGCACGTCCCGCCCCGCGGCCAATGGGAGCCCGCCGGGGGCAGCCCGCACCGGGGGTCCCGGGCGCCGCCGGCTCCCCTGCCCGGTGCCGGCCGCCCGCTTCCGACGCGGGGCTCGGGCGGGCAGCTCGGCCCGGCCTGACCCTGCGGGCCGAGGGACAGCGACAGGGGGTGATGGGGGGGGCACAGGGCCGGGAACCGGCGGGCAGCGCCCCCGGCCCCAGCCCTGCCGGGACCTCGGGACCGGCCGGATCGCCGGAGCCGCCGCTCACTGCGGAGCCGGGATTTCGAGGGGAACCGGCGCCTTGCCGCCGCCCAGGCTCCTGCCCTTGTCCCTGCCCCTGCCCCTGTCCCTGTCCCAGGACGGGGCTATCCCAGGACGTCGGGCCAGCGGGCACCCCCGCGCTGTCCGCACCCGGGGGATGCTGCACTTCCCGGCACTTAATGGTCTCGCTACATCAGATAAGTGCTCTGCAGGCTCTCAGCAGCGAATCCCCCGGCTCACCACGCTAATGGGCTTTCATTTTTCCCTTGGCGATTCGGCATTCTTCACTGAGTGTTCGCAGCTGGCACAGGAAGCGAAAGGAGCGCAGCAGGCACAGGAGTGCAGCGAGTTGCACTGCCCAGCCAAACCCTCCAACACTTTCTCTTATTCTTCTCCCTGAACAGCAGGGAACAGGAAGAAACACGGAGGATGGAACCCTGAACTCCAAAAGTGGTCATCTTTCCCTGTATGGTTGCAAGGAAAGCTTGACAGCCCAGTCTGAACTACCTAAAACCTCGATGTGGATACTGGTGGGTTTCATCCAGCTCCTGAAACTGACAGTTGTGTGTCAGTGCAGTGAAGGCAAGAGGCAGATCACACTTGGGCTTGGATGACACACTTGGGTAGGGAAGGAAGACGAAGAAGGGCTGCACTTCTCAGCTTTGAATTAAACATCGAGTTAATTTCACCTCCTAGGTTTTAGGGGGTGCCTGTGGGCTCACTTGGGAAATGCAAGGGTTGCACCTTGCCACCAAAATATTTTATTCCCAAATAAAGGCCTGAAACTAAAATGTTTTCATCCATCATCCAACGCCTTCCATTCAACAGTCCAAAAAGTCTGATGAGCTCTTGGCCAAAGCACTGCTCACTGTGGCCTGGAAGAGGCACACAAATTTTGCGAGGGCCAGAGATGGTGCCAGCCACCCAAGGGTAGCCAGGATGGCCCAGAGAACTTAAAACCCCACTGGGTCCTTTGTGGATTTCAGAGGACTGGGCTGGTGGCAGCAAAGGAAGAGCATGGGTAGATGCAATCAGGACATTTCACTGACAGCCTCAGGTCTCATCCCTGGGGATTTGGCCCTGCAGCGCAGCCCCAGCAGCCCCACTGCCATGCCCCACTGGTGGCACAGCTGCAGGGCAGCTGTGCTCTTCTTCGCTGTAGAGGTCCTGGGGGACCCATCCCTGGGGCCAGCCGGCACCAACTGGCAAGGACATGGGAGCACTTCGCTGCGTGTGGGCTCTGAACAGCAGCAGGGCCTTCTAACAGCCCCGCTCTCTCCCCAGCACACCCAGCTCATCTTTAAGGGCACAGGCTGGCTGTACAGATTGCTGCTTTAGCTCACTCCAGGCTCAGCCCGCAAACAGCCGTTGCTGTAAGCCCAGAGCCCTGCCATTAGGTGTTCTTTAGATGAAGCCTTACTCATGGTTAGGGGCTGTGCTACCCTGATGCACTATTAACAGGATTATCACCTACGCTGCCCTATGCACAGGACACAGGTATAGCATAGAACAGTTTAAATCAGATACACCTGGTCATGAAACCTGTGTTTTGAGGGAGGGTTTAAATTCTGGTGATGCAAACTTGCTCAGCACACCCGTGGCAAGGAGAGAGGTTTGGAACATGTCTTTTTCTGATAGAACAGAAGCCTGCAAACACCAGACTTTCTCTTTAGCAAAGAAAGGATGTCCACTAGGAAAGCATCTGCCCTCCTCAGTCCCCCCTGCTGTAAAAACCCCCGCCTGCAGTGAGGCAGACAGCATGGACTCTGGAGGAGGGCTGCTGCTGCCTTACTCAGCTCCTCTGTTTGCAGAACATGACTGCTTTAATTACACCTAAAGCTGTGTTTTAAATGCTAAAACAGGAGCATACGTTCTTTCCATTCACCCAGCTGGATCCTGTTACTGAGTTTCTCACTCGTTACCTGTTTGTTTTTGCAGGACTGTTCAAGGATGTGGAAAGCAGAAACCATTCACTACACACAAGCCAAGTGTCTCCTGTTGCTGCTCTGCCTTTTGAGGAGGGGGTTGCAATTCTCTACGTTCCCAGATTTCACAGTGTTCAGCATTAAATAGCTAAGTCTCAATGATATGAAGTTGAGTGACTGCAGCTGGTTTTTGTTGTTGTTGTCGTTTTGCAAGAGGTCTACTGGGTAAGAGTCTCTGCACGTCCAAGGAGGAGGAAGAAAACTGGATTAAAAAGAAGAGTGGGAGAAACATGATGGCCATCAAAGGGAATTTGTGGATGCCCAGGAGCATTAGGAATGTCTCAGCAGTGCAGTGATGATGTGAGCCAGGGGAGCTGCTGGAGCAGAAACCTCTGGGAGAACGATGGACCCAACCAGCCCCCATGCCACCACATGCACTGAAGATGGTGACAGCCCTCAGCCAAAGACACCACCTCAAGGTTGCGTGATGGAAACAGCCTGGGGCACAATATTGCCACAGTTATCACCACAATAACACACAAGAGATTTGACAGATCCCTCTGCTGGCCCCTCTGCTGCCAGGAACCTGCCAGCCGTGAGAGCCGGTTCCTGGAGGCAGTGCCCAGGGGTGCGCGGGGATGTGTGCCATCCAAGCACTTGGAATACATTCAGTGGCCCTGTTACACTGGCAGGTCTTCAAAGGGCCCCGGGAGGAAGGCTATGAGGGAAGAAGAATCCCTGGGAAGTTTATTTTGTAGAGTGTGGCTAAAAGTAGGGATGTAGAGAGACCCCAGGGCACAGAAGGGAAATCGCCCTGCCTCTCCCACACAGCTCCAGGCGCAGCTCCAGCAAACGCACGGCCCTTCCAGGCGGGCAGGCACCTCTTCCTGAGGAAGGTGCGTCTTCCTCTTCCCTTGATATTTGCGTACCACAAGCTCTCCTTTCCTGCCTGACCCCGGGGCAGCTTCAGCAAGGTTGGGACAGGGACCTGTGCTCTCCTACTATGTGGGATTAACTACAAGGATCCTCTGCACAAACATGGAAGAGGAAGGTCTCGCCCTCCTTCCTCCAGGATTTCCCTAAAAGAGGGATTTCCCCATGGGCCCCTGTGCCATGTAATTCCCTGTTTCTTATCCCGTGGCTGTGAATTTGGTAGGAAGGAGAAATTACAGGTATTGATCATTCATAGGCATCAAGGTAAGCCCACTGCAGTGTGAAAAACAGAGGTGTCAAAGGGTCTGCAACCAATCCTGCTGCCCTGCCTAGCCCTTTTTGCCCCAAGGTATCCTAAAAGCTGGCCCAGGAGCACAGATCCAGCTTACACACCTCACTCCTGTGGGGTTATCTACTCTCTCCCAAAGCTTCTGCTGCTGCAAAGCGAATGCAAATGCTGGAATTGTACATTCAGGAGTATTTCTCCCCAGGAGCCCCCCATCGTGCCCCTTCACAGATCCCATGCTGACTTCCTTCAGCTTTGTGCTCATGGCCATTGCAGCTGAGCCTCTCTGGGCTCATCCCAGCACAGCTCAGGGAGCTCCTGGGACCCTGGGCATCAGCGGAGGCCTGGGCATGCAGGCACAGACACCTCGCTGCCTGCAGGCTCCCTTTTGGCATCTTTGTTACCGAAGGGGCTCGGTCATGCTCCCGCCGGCTGGAAGCCATGTTATGCCAGGGCTCTCCAGCTCAGGGACCGGGCTGTGGCTCTGCTGGCCGGGCTTTTGGTTGGGACCCAGCTGGCTCAGGCCCGAGCTGAAGGAGGAGGAACTGCTGCTGGATGAAAAGTGCACAGGGTGTGATTGATGAGCCCTGACCAGAGCCGCCCTGCTCCCTCCCCCACCAGTCGTGCTCCCCACGAGGCCCACAGCATGCCCACTGCCCTGCCTCACCTGGCAATGGGGGTTGCTGCCTGCCTGCCAGCCTGGTGCTTAGCCCCCCAAAAGTGGCTGGGCCCATCTCCCACCTTTTAGAAAGGGAGCCCCAACCAGTCAACCCAGCCACTGGCTGGCCCAGCAGCACCGGCTCCTTTGTGCTGCCCATCTGCCTCATGGCTTTTGTTTCCTGTGGGGCTGCGGCAGCATGTGGCCCCATAGGGCTGATGCTGTGTCTGTCCCACTGGGCACATGCTGCACACTGGCATGGAGCTGGATGGATGGCAGCACAACTGCGGCTCCTTCCCTGCCACCCCAGCTGGCAGCTGCCACCCAGGCACCCCGTCAGCAGCAGCCCAGCAGCTCCATCCCTTTTCCGTGGCTTTTTTGCCTAGTGGAGCCCCTTCTGTGCCCAGGCCTTCCGGCAGGCTGGTTCACAGGGCTTGCATGGGGCTGGTGGCACACAAAGACCCCCGAGGTGCATCCTGCCTTCAGTCTGCTCCTGGCAATGGAGCCCTAGTGACTCTGCTGGACCCCCACAAAGTCAGGGGTCTTCCTGGTGGTGCCAACAGGCTCCATCCTTCAGGTATGGTCCCATGGTGGCAGCCACTTGGGGGAACCAGGGCTGAGAGCCCACAATGCTCTTGCTAACAAAGCAGAGCACATTCGGCTTTGCTTTTTCAGCCCCGCACAACTGGTGTCAGCCCCACTCAAGAGGGGGTTACTGCATGGACCAGATCATCAAATGAAGATCCAAAGCCCATTGTTGCAATTGGGGCATGGCCTCACCATAGCCTGCTGCCCCCCAATGCCCCTCAGCCAGAGCAGCTCTGTGACCCTGCCCCTGGGTCTGGAGAGGATGGATGGAGAGGTGGAGGAAGTGGAAGGGGTGCTGTGGTTCCTATTTGCAAAGAAAGGCAAGGCTGGGATGAGCCCCAGGGCTGGCCTTGGCCAACGAGTTGTGTTTTAAATGGGTGGCTGGAGCTCAGCGCATCAGACGCTGTTGCAAAGGAGCTGAGTTGCTCCTGAGTGTGGAGGGAAAGGGGCTCGTTTATAATTTATGAGTTTTAAATAATGGGCCAAGAAAAAGTCTGGCTTGTGCCAAAGTGTCTTTCTCCTCTAGATTGCTGATCCTTGTACAAACATTGTAAAAATGCCAGCGATCTCACTAAAGTAACATTACTTCTAATAATTAGGTTATCATCACGGACTTTTATCGCGTTACAAACGAGACGCCTCTGCCAGAGTCACGGAGAAGAAAGTGAATTTATTTACAACAAGATTCCCCCTCGCACACGCTCCTCCTCCTCCCCCGCTGGAGACCAAGTCTGCAAACCCCGTCTCGCCGCCGCCACATAGGAACAAGAGAGGCCAGCACGCCTCGGCAGCACGGTGCTGGCACTCGGGCGGCGTCTCTGGAAACCCCGTCTTCCTCCGGTCTGGGGAAGGGCTATCTGTACACGGCCTTTTCTCTCTTAACGGATTTTATGAAGGACTAATAGTGTAAGTCAGAGCAGACACTGTTTGAAGAACAGCCTACAGAGCACGAAGGTGGGAAACACTTGGGAAAAGCACATTGGGTTACACCAGGGACGGCCCCGCAGAGATGGTACCGTCTTGCCATTTTGCAGCTGGAAGCAGATGATGAGAGACACGTCGTGTTTTCAAGAACACACAAAAAAATATACATGGACAATTCCAGTCGTGGGTACATCAATTACAGAAGGCTTGGAGATACAAACATATATATATACTCATGGAATATCATAGAAATATAATTCACGAGTAGTGTCTAGCCTTACTTTTCACGTCATTTGTATATTTTGATCGCTCCAGGATGGAGCTTCTAAGAAATGATCGTGTGAGGACTTCCATAGAGAACAATTTTAGGGCTCAAAATGGTTAAAATATGTCTCTGACCAAAGTAGTTTATTCTGTTCTCTTTTGTTTACACATCTACAACACATATATCCAAATTTGCTTGGGTAAAAGTGAAATTTAATAAAAGATACACTTTTTCAGCATAGTACAACATCATTAAAATTGCACAGAGGGGAAAATAAAACTCTAAGTGATATTTTGAATCATTACTGTCCAGCCAAACACAAATATCTGAAGACAGAGAAGAAAGGAAGGAAAAGAAAGAAAAAGAAAGAAAGAAAGAAAGAAAGAAAGAAAGAAAGAAAGAAAGAAAGAAAGAAAGAAACTTGTCTGTGTTGACTGGAATTGGAGGAGTTAAAATATTTCTCACAATAGGAATTCCAGGTCCTGTCATTAGAGGATGGAGTAGGAGTTGCAGTGTTTGTCAAACTGGAAAGTGACGCGTCAGATGGTTTTGTGGGGAATACAGAAGATCTGATTAATCTTTAACTCGACACTTTTAGAAACAGATAAGAGTAGACTTCTCGGAGTGACATGTACCGTCAGGAAGAGACTTTAATGCCAACCTTTACAGAAAGTGTCTCTGTAAGTCCAGTGAGGGATTCAACACAGCCGTGTAACTAAAGAGGAGAAAACACGAGGTTTCAGAGCATCATTCTTTTTTTTTCTTTTTTTTTTCCTTTCTTTTATTTTCTCTCCTTTTTTTATTATTTTTTTTTATATTTTTATTCTTCCCCATGTGTTAGCTGTCCCCTTTGTGGGACCGGGCTGTCTTGGGCTCTGGGCCACTGTCCGCGCCCCGCCCTGGCAGCTCCCTTTCGGCTGTATGTATCTGATTGTCAATTTTCTTTCAAAGTTTATTTTTATGATAAAAACAAGAGGAAAAGCTCAGGCTCCCAAAGATGTCTAAAAATTTGATTTATGGTTAGTATAAAGACAACAGTATAAATAACAAAGGAGGTGGCAGCTGCTGCACGGATTGCTATGGAGACCCTAATGAAATTAGCACTATCAGAGGGTTTCTAATATATTTGTTTTGCGTTAAGCTTCTAATTTCTTTCCTATTTCAGATAGCCAGAATGTAATGAACAACAACAACAACAAAAGTAGAAAAAAAGAAAATAGCCCACCGAAAAATGTGTGCGACAGATCCCTAGTCAATAAATAAATGCTAACCTCACCGAGGTTTTCGTAGGCAGGATTTGGTCTGACCCAAGATGGCCAAGCCTCGTAGACCGCCTCCTCCCCGCGGCTGCGCTCCCAGCGCGGAGGCGGCCCCGCGGTGCCAGCCGGGCTGAAATAAATACTTGAAAAAAATACTGCGCTTTTTTTTTTTTTTAACTTTTTTTTTTTTTTTTTTCGAGTGTAACGGCTCTTTGTGTGACGCCACGGTTTGTTTTACTCTATTAATGACTTACAAGTCGCTGTCTTAATTAATCCTTACATAAACTACAAACACCAGCCACTGTTACAACTGTTCAAGACTACTCTCTCAACTAGCTCAGACCGAAGATACTAAATAGGTGAAATGTAAGTCACCACGGACCTGGATAGATCTCCCGAAGCGTTGGTGAATAAACTCTACAAATAGCCACATAAATACATTAAGACGAGGATAAATAATCAGTGATACAAAAATGTCTCGCTTAAAATAATAAATACATATCATTTAGTCCGCTGCGATCCTCACGTTACGGAAGAATTCATAAATTAACTTATCTGAAATAAGCTCACACGCGGGCAAGTTCCCACCGCTCACAACTGGTCTACAACACCTCAGCATGACGCGCTGCTAACACTAATGGATCTCTAAGACTTACCTTCAAGTACACCATTACCAGCTTATTAGTCCCTTGGTTTGCAGTATATTGCACTGTCATGCTTAGAACAGCTAGAAAAGGACGGCTCCTGCTCACGGACCTACTCGGGGCTGCGGGGAAGGAGGGTGGTGGCTCTTAGGGGAGGCAAATCCGCTAATACTGCTGGCACCGGCAACACGGTCACGTCCGAAAAGTGAGGTAATCAGAGGCGAGCCCGCTCCGCTCGCTCCCGGCCCGCTACAGATGCGTGAGCTTGGGCGCCTCCTGCATCCGTCCCTGAGACGTGTGGTGAGAGGAGAGGTCCGTGTAGGTGGGGTGGGGGTCGCAAGGTCCGTGGTGGTGGCTGCCGGGGATCTGCGCGGCGCAGCTGTAGTCCACGCTGGCGGAGGAGGGGTGCTGCAGGTGCCCCAGGTTGAACATGGGGCCCGAGGCCGGCATCGAGTCCACGAAGTTGCCCCCGACGTAGACGGGGCTGCCCTGCAGGCCGGGGTTGGCGAAGCCGCCGCTGCTCTGCAGGGGGTGCGGGTCGTACTCCGCGCCCGCGTAGCGCTTCTGCTGCGGCAGGCAGCTGCTCAGCGGCGCCGTGTAGGCGGCCAGCCCGTACATGCTCTGCTGGGACTTGGCGAAGGAGGTGGGCGAGGGGGTGTCGTAGCTGAGGCTGTTGACGCCGGGGAGCTGGCTGGAGTAGCCGACGTGGTTCGGACCGCTCAGGGGGGGGCTGCGGTCCGGGGACTGCCCCACGGGGGAGTGCATGATCCCTTTGGCTTTCTGGTCCTTTTTGTACTTCATCCTGCGGTTCTGGAACCAGATCTTGATCTGCCGCTCGGTCAGGTTCAGCAGGTTGGCCATCTCCACTCGGCGCGGCCGGCACAGGTAGCGGTTGAAGTGGAACTCCTTCTCCAGCTCCACCAGCTGCGCGCTGGTGTAGGCTGTGCGCACCCGCTTGGAGGCCGGCCCGGGGGGGCTCTTGTCCTCGCAGCTCTCTCCTGCGGGGAAGAGGCGCCGAGAGCCGTTGGTCCCCGCCAAAAGCCCCCTGGGGTCCCCCGGAGCCCCCCGCCCCCTCCCGCTCCGCAGGGGTCCTGGGGGCGGCCTCCCCCCACACACACTCCCCCCACCGCCACCACCCCCCGACGGCACCCCACCCTCCCCCTGCTGCCTCCCTCCAGAGCCCGTCCAGGCCCATTGGGGGCCGCTCTCGCCGCCCCAGGGCTTGCGGGGGGAGCGGGACGGGAGCCCCCAGGCCGCCCCCCCCCCCAGGGCCGGGACTCCCGAGCCGGCAGCCGGAGGAAGGCGGGGGCCGGCTCCCAGGATGCACCCCCGGGGCAGGGGCAGGGGCGGGCATCGGGGGAGGGGGGGGACGGGCAGGAAACGGGGGGCGGGTGCGGGGCGGCTACCTGAGGGGGGGCAGGTGCTTTTCTGCTTGGAGTTCTGCCGGGACTCCTTCATCCAGGGGAATATCTGCTTGCTGAGGGTGGCGGTGGCTGAGCCCGAGGAGTTGGGGCCCCCCTTAGCTTTTTTCGGAGGGGGCGCGCTGGGAGGGTTGGGCGGGGAAGAGGGTGGCAGCGCCGGGGGCTGCTGCTCGCCCATGCCCGGGGGCTGGCTGCCCCCGGGGCCGCCCCCCGCCGTCCTCATGCAGCTGCCGTTCAGCTCGCTGCCCTTGTGCGCCGGGCCGCGGCCGGGCGCTGAGCCCTGGACGGAGCAGGCGGAGGCGGGGTACTCGCCGTCCAGGCCGGCCGGGCCGTAGGGCTGGTGGGCCGCGCCGTAGGGGTAGGTGTCGGCCTTGCTGTACGTGTAGCCCCCGAAGAGCCCCGCGTTGTCGTAGTAGGCGGCTTTCTGCATCTTGCGCTCTGCGATCGCCAAGGCCCGCGGCCCCTGCTCAAATATCATTGACTGCCTCCCCGCGCCTCACGTCGTCGGCCTGGGCCACTCGCCGCCGCGGGAGCCACCTGGGGAGGGGGACAGCGGGGACACAAAAGAGACCTTCAGTGGTGGGTGCCCGGCTGGGAGAGGCCGGCTTGGCCCCGGCACGTCCCGCATCCCTGAGTCCCCGGCCTCGGTGGGACAGGGGGAGCGGGGACAGCAGGCGTGGGTACAGATGACACCAGGATAGGATCAGGGGACACGGTGCAGGGGACACCATGGAAGGAGCAGGAGACACCGGGGAAGGCGCAGGGGACACCATGGAAGAACAGGGAACATCAGGGAGGGAGCAGGAAACATCATGGAAGGAGCAGGGAACATCATGGAAGGAGCAGGGAACACCAGAGAAGAAGCAGAAGACACCAGAGAAGGACCAGAGTCACCAGGGGGGAAGCAGAGGGCACCAGGGAAGGAGCAGGGTCACCAGGGCGTGCTGGGGAAGGCCCAGGGGACCCCAGGGAAGGAGCCGCCCGAGAAGGATGGTGCTGAAGAGGAGCAGGAGAGCGTTGATGGGGCTTCCTAGAGACAGCTTTCTCGGGGTCTTTGGCGACCTGGGATTCTTGTTGGTTTGTTTGCTTGTTACGTTTTGCTTGGTCTTTGGGCCGTTTCCTCAGGAATCTGGCAAAGGCTCCCAGAGAGCACCGCGGGGCCAGCGCCACTCCACTGCCTGGGGACACCCTGCTCCGCAACCATGTCAGGGGCCCGGCCACGGGTGGGTGCTGTCCCCAGAGCCCCCCCGGACCCATTTGGGCAGAGATCCCGCGGGCATCCCCCACGGCTGCCTGCCGACATGCGTGCGCACGGCCGCGCACGGCTGACATGATGGATTGAGCCGGGCTGCAGACGGGCGAAGGCAGAAAAATCCCGTCGCCTTTGTACACCCTGCCTCCTTCTTGCCCCGGATTGCTCCGGAGTTAAAGTATAACCGACGCCATTCACTAACTTTGCTTTGCACTATAAAGGATGTTGCAGGTCAGCTCCCCTATTTTAATTCTGTGATGAATTAAAATCCCTCACCCGACGTTTCTCGTCCCTTTCATTTGTCCTCAGCAGAAAGAACCTGAGACACTGGGGATGGTTTTTAAGGGATGGTTTTCATTATAAATGCTGATTCTATGATCTCTACTTTTACTGGCCTGCAAACTCATGGCGCTCCCCTCCCCGCCCCCCGATCAAGCCGCCTGGCCTGGAAATGCCCGGGGATGAGAGGTCCCTGGAGGTCTGAGTTTTGGGGCAGGGCGCTGCCTTTCCCCTGGTTGCACCCGGGACTTCTCTCTTGCTGCAGGACAGAAACTCGCCCGCAATCTGGTTACGGCTTTTCAGTATTCCCTGTTCTCAATTTTACGCGGTATTTTTCTTGTCGGGTTGGGTTTGCATCTCACATTTTTAGTAATTTTAAAGATTAGCACATACTTCAGCTGACTGTATAAGTTTGAATCTCTATGTACCTTAGGAGTTTATTATATTTCTTCAGGGTTCAAGCCTATTAACATGCCAGAGAAAAGTAGCTAGAAAATTTTGAACAGTGTCTGAGAATTACCATTCTCCAGCCTGTACTTAGGCAACACTACAACAGCACTACTCTTTCTCCCGTAGCAATTGGTATAGTCAAGTACCTAAAAATTCCCTAAAATTCAGCGCCATACACATCTGTACGGGGAGAGCTGCAGCCCGCAGCCGCTCTCGACAGTTTATCCCCAGTCACAAACCGCCGCCATCCTTTTCTTCCCTGAACAAAAGCGTGGGATTATCTGGGAAGCTGATAGGAATGGGAAAGGAGCTATTTTCCTCTCCTGGAAAGTTTTAGTAAAAGGATGTCTAAGGAAATGAAGGGTGGGGATTCAGATGAGTTTTAATAAACTACTATAATCTAGATGAGCCTTGAAAGTATTTTTCTGCAAAATAACTCTGTCACTCATTTTCCACTTCTATCATCTACATTTTCAGGAGCAGTCTGGACTGAGGACTTTTGTTAGCACAACACTGCCTTGAGCATATGCTTTTATGTGCCTCGTAAAATATAGTTCCCAAAAGAATACGCAGAATCTTAAGAAAGAATATTGCTGTTAAGCTGTTAAAAGCCTTATTTCTTTTCTGAAATACCAACTGCTTGTGAACTCTGCTTGAACCTAAAAAGGAGGCTATGGGCCATAAATCACATGGACAATGCTCAACTGTTTGGTGGCTCATCTTTAGATCTTAAAAAGAGAGAGAGAGAGAAAGAGGAAGAGAGAGACCTTTCTAGGTTTTGATTTTCCACGAGTGCAAGGCCCAGGGTGATGTTTTTGTAGGGAGCACCAAAGCAGGGGCTCGACACTTGGTGGTTTGGCCAGAAACAGCCTCCAGGAAAAAAAGGTGACATCCAAATGGCGAGGCCGAGCCGTGGGAGGTGGGCTCGGAGGCACTGAGGGTAGGAAACAGCAAAGTATCCATGTCTGTGTTTCGAATTTCCCTTCCTCCTCTCCAGAAAGGTAAACCTCAGCTGAACCGCTCGGCGTTACACATGATAATGGGGCTCTTTGTCCCGCCGCTGGTCTCAGCGCCTTTGGGGTGCCCCCACTGTGGGGGCTCAGCACCCGCCGCCCGAGCCCTGCGCTCTGCACCCGCGGATACCCGCGCACGACCGCGCAGGGCCCGCGGGCAGCTGCGCCCCGGCACTTCCATATTAAGCAGTTCTCTCCTAAAACTTCCACTACACTTAATTCTGCCGAGGATCAATATCTCATATGATACCGAATAAATAAAAGGCGGTGAGAGCGGCCAGTGGAGCGGTTATTAAGGCAGCCGGAGCTCTCAGGGTGCATATCAATGCACCTGTCATTGCGGTTTGTAGCAAAATTTATGACCGCGAGTGCTGTGGCAGTAAACGCTCCGGCCAGGAATGAAAAGGAAAACACTTCCCAAGCCCCAGCACTTTCAGAAGTGCAAAGCAGCCTGCGCGTAGGAGGGAGCCCGGCAAAAGAATTCCCCACTCGGCACATTTCCCGGCCGGCGGCCCGGAGGGAGCCCCGTATATAAGGGGAGCTCTGGGGCCGCCGGCGGCCGCGGCCGGCCCGCGGGCAGGGAACCGGGCGGCTGCCGGGACGGGCACCCACCGGCTGCCGGGGACCCGGCCGAGCCGAGCGGGGAGTCCCTGCCTTTTAGGGGAGCCGGGGGAGCGAGGGCAGGGGAGGGCCGGCTCCGGCTCTGGCGGGGCCTTAAAGCAGGTCCGGACCCCCCCTCCCCGGGGAGCCCCCCTTCTCCCCAACGCTGGGCCCAGGCTGTGGCTGCTCCCCAGCCGGGCCCGGCAGCGAGCTGCGTGTCCCGGCGGGGCTTCCCAGGGACTGCTGCTCCTCGGCCTCCATGCAGCGACAGCCCCGGGAGCCTGCAGCCCCGGCCCCGATCCCCGGCGGCTCTGCTCCCTCCGGAGGGGCCGTCGGGCCGGGGACAGCGGGAGACGGACGGAAAAGGAAATTTAGAGAACTCACCACACTTATGTTTTTTCTTGAATTTTGACTTTAACAGTGTGTGTAGGATCTTCAGGTTCCTTGGGATAATCCTCGGGCACGGACCTGCAACAAAAGTGAGAACTCTCAGCGGAAGCTGGTTTGTTTTGGACTTTCTTCCTTAGGACTTTGTTAATAAATGCACGTCTTGTCCGCAGCCCCTCACCGTGTCTCTAAGTCCACGTCAGATCTTTTACCAGACAAAGGGCAGACGCTTCTCTTCATTTATTAATAACGCTTTGGGAGAGGCGGGGAGCGAAGAAACGAGCAAAATACCCCCGGAGAGCCGCCGCCTCCACCGCAGCGAGGCCGAGGGGAGCCGGCGGGGTCCGAGCCGGGGCAGCAGCGCCTGGGAGCCACGGGCAGCCCCCGCTCGGCGGAGGGCTCGGCTCCTGCGGGGCTGGCGCGGGTCCTTCTCCGCCCCTACCCCGCGGCTCCCCATCCACCGGCTGAGACAGAGAGAAAGAGAAGCGAAGAGACCACGGCGCTGAAAATACGCAGCAAACGTTTGTGGCTCGAAACGCGCATTTTGCATCTCGTCGTGTAATGTGTCGAGTCAGGACTTTAAGAACTTAAGAGTGCCAGAAAATCCCCCACAAAGAAGCCCAGGTCATTATAAAGACGATATCTAGCAGCCATAAGCCTTTGAAATGACCTTTGGCTTGTATAGCAATAACTCACCACTTAATGAACAACCAACGGAAGCGCCTCCAATAGCTCACAACACAACAGACATTACAACTTTCCACCAAGTCTTCTCTCTCCCTACCCAAACCCAGTAGGATGCGGCATTCCCCTTCCAAATCACCTTAATTTATGCTGGCAAACTGGAGTTAGGGAAGTGAAGCTTCATGATTACACACGGTGCTCGCTCAGGTTCCTGGCCCGGGCCTGTCCCGGTAACGTCTTATATAATATATGCACGTGGGCGTACGTCAACTTTAAGTGCTTTATTTTTTTTTTAACAGAGATCATTAGAAATAGCACTTTACGGCGTGCAGGAAGAAAAGAAAGTGTAAGTTGGGTTGCACCTTAGCCCCTGAGCGGAGGGAGCGTAACACTGCACACCAAGTCATTGTTACCCGCTGTTGCTAAACGTGGTAAGTTTTCGTCTTGCGTCTAATTAATTATCGACTTCTCTTCCCTTTTCGAAGCAGCCTCTCAAGCTCTGGACATGCTTTACTTGGCGACAGGTTGGGCATATACCTAGATTTCCACGGCCAGAAGGAGAACCTGCAAAGTTTGCGCTGCGAAGAGGGGAATCTCGGGCTCGCCGGGCTTGAGCTCTGCTCCGACCGAGCCGACTGCAGAGAAGAAGTTGCCAGAGCTCAACCCAGGGAAATCTTTAGAATTATTCAGGCATGGGCCCAATATAGGTATTATTGAAATTTTAGGTGAAGTTATAAGTGAGTGCTTCCATCGAGCCAAATGAAATGCTGCTTGCAGTAATTGGATTCAGCTGACTAACTTGGCAGGCCAGCAGCTTGGAGGCATACAGCTAAGAAAAATGTTCACTGCCTTTAACTTCTGATCGAGCAGAGCAAGATGCAACAGAGAAAAAAAAGAGAGAGAGAGAGAGAGAGAGAGAGAGAGGAGACCCCCCCAACTTTGTCCCCTCGCCCCATCGCCCTGCTGCGGCGGCCCCCGAGGAGGACTCGCCCGGGTGGCTCGGGGCGGGCGGGACCTGGCGCAGCCTAATCCCCGCCGCTGCTTGCCGCCACAAAGAGAGCTTTTCCAGGGGGTTCCCCCCAAAACACACGGCCCGAGAGCTCGGCCGGGCTGCGGGCAGGCCCCGGGGTAGAGACGGCCGCTCCTGGGAGCCGAAAGCAGCCCAGGAGGGAGCTGAGCCGCGGGTGCACGCGAGGAGGCTGCGGGGCCCTTTGCAGCGGCTGCAGCCCCGCGGCCGCCCCAGGCCAGCCTCGGGCATCCTCCTGGCACGGCATTGATCACACCGCCCCAGCGCACGGCCGCAAACTTCTCGGGAGACAAATATCACACCGAGCCTCCCCAGCCCTTGCGGCTCGGAGGCGTGAGAGCAGCGGCAACGGCAGCACCACCACACCGGGGGAGGCGAGCAGCGGCCCCGAGGAGCACGGAGAGGGGAGAAGGCACGAGAACGCGCTCGGCAGGAGTATTTAAGACACCACACGTAGGGGCTCCATTACCTATGAGCCTATTTCAAATCGCACTGTGCAAATCCACACGGCTACCCCCTGCCCGGCTACCCACGGCAACGAATTAATGGGATGCTCAATCTTACTTTGGCGATGGGAGCGTCCAGCAAAGTTGTCTCCCCCTCTTTTTTTTTTTTTTTTTTTGGTTATTTGTAATTCCCTTCCTGAAACCAGCGAAAATGGGGGATAGGAGAAAGATAAACCTTTTCTCCTAGCCTTTGGGAAGGAGTTCGCTTTTTATTCAAACGGCGTAATAAAAAGGAGATACAGCTTAAAACGCACAAGGAGGTGGAGATTACTTCATGCATTTGCAGCCGTCGTGGGCAGAGATTACAAACAAATTCCAGACAGTCCCTGAGTAAAGGCGATAATGCAGCCCCTGTGGTTAAAGGTCCCATTTTGTCATGCAGTTGCTTACCTGTGTGTCAATTTATCATAAACCTGGGCTCCTCACTTTTCAGGATCTGTGCTTGCAGCTTTTAGAATATATCCTTCACCCTTTGTCTGCAGACAATACTGTCCTAAGCCTGATCTTGCGGTTTTACAGACATTTCCACACTCCAGAATTCCCGATAGAACGAAAACAGGCACAGGCTCAACTACCAATAAAAGAGAGCGAGTGGAAATCGGAATTTGTTGGGATTTAGGGATAAAAAAAAAATCAACACACAACCCTTTAGCCATCAGCCTTCTGGAATCAAAGGCGGCAACTGGCCGGCTCTCGTTTTGTTTTGTTTTTAAATCGTGCGGCCATGAATGAATTTTGGGGAAGAGCAGGAGAACCCCCTTTCTGACCAGAAATATAGGCACTGCCCTAAAATCCAGCCACATTCGCCCACGTGATCGCGGGAGCAGCTCGCCGGGGCTGAGGCTGGCCCGCTCCCCTCACCCCCTCGCAGCGGGGCTGCCCAGACGGGACCGGGGGCGGCGACAGCCCCTCGCCCCTCGCCCCGCGCCCCGCGCCCCGCTCCCCGGCCGCTCCGCACCGCTCCGCACCGCTCCGCACCGCACCGCACCGGCCGGCTCCCGCACTTACGCGCCCCGCGGGGCTGGCGGGGCCGCTCCGCGCCCGCCCGAGCGCCGGGGAAGAGGTGAACTCCGCCGGGTACGGCCAGGGAGTGGAGCGAGAGGAGGAATTGGGGACCGGCTGCACCCCACCGCCTGAGCCCCGGGCAGCTCGGCAGCAGCGCTGCTCCGGCGGCAAGGCGCCCGGGCCGACCGGCAAGCGCGGGTTTTTGGGTTTCTCCTTCTCCGTCCCGGGAAAAATGCTGGGCTGCTGGGACTACCCCTGTCTGGAGGCGAAAGAAGCGTCGGGGAAAAAAAAAAAAAAAAAAAAAAAAAGAACTCATGACATTTGTGCGTGTGTATGTCTGCCCTGAGCCTGCCTCCCCTCTCCGTGTGTGTGTAGAGACACGGAGCAACCCCGGTGTATATCCGTCATGTGTGCCCACAAAGCTCCCCAACAATTCCAGTTCGGCAAAATACATATATATTAGCTTCTCTGTTTGATTTTCTAACATATCAGTAGCTATAAATACACCACACCTAATCTAACATCTGCTATGATTTCATTACCATCCAAAGCACGGGGATGTGACAGTAACGTATTACCTTACAATACTAACCGTAAGTGCATTGTAACATTTATCTAAATTACATTGCTTTTCCTGACTTTGCAAACCAGTTATAAAAAGATTGGAGTCCGGTGATGGAAGCGTAAGTTCAATGTAAATTATTGTGTACGGCTTCGGATTTATAATCCTATATTTCTTCGAAATGATGCACTTAAATCTCGCCTCAAGTAAGAGGGAATGGTTCTTTATATCCTTTTCCGTCAGCCATATATTTCGGCGTCTGTGTACTTTCGCGGAGCCCCCGCGCCCGTGTGTACACACGCGGAGCCCCGCATGCCCCTGTGCACGCTCGCGTGTGTACACACACGGCCGAAGGCTCTTCTGCAGAGCTTCGGGCATTTGGGATGACGACGAGGTCTTTCTCTTCCCACACACCACAGAGAGGGGAAAGTTGGGCTCCAGTCGAGCCCAGAGCACGAGGAGGCTGGGGAAGAAAATGCCTCCTCGGGGGGCAGCTCGGAAAGCCCTGGAAAAAGTCCCGCGGCAGCGAGGTGGCTGCTCGGAGGCTAGGGCTAAAAAATGTGAAATTTAAGGTAAAAATGGAGGCCGGCAGGAAGAAAGGAGCGCCCTCGCCACCAGAATTAAGACATCGCAGAGGGGACTAAGAAAGTATTAAGGAAATGTTAATCCTCGGCGCTGGTGGGACTCCAGCTTTGCGTGAATTTGTCTCCAGTAAAGGATCTAAGACTTCTTCAATCGGAGCATATGTTCATAGAGCAATAAAACAGAAAGATTTACAGTCTCCGCCCGCCCCCCAGCAGCCTCGCACCCTTTCAGGAATTACTTATGATGATTTATAACAACAACTCCGGCAATTGTCAAACTGATAAAATAGCCCGGGCTATATGCAGGAATAAACGCTCTTATGAAAGGGCTTCGATTTATGGTCGGGTCCATTTTACTGCGCGCCTTGGTGGAGTTTGGTTTCTTTCCCGGACCAGCAGGATAATATAAAACTTCATTGATAAAAACGTAGGAGTTCTGGTGAAGTAGCAAATCTGTTCCTTAGTCACTACCAAAGCACATAAACATTTGTCATCTTTGAATAATTGAATTAATGTGTTATTGTTTGAATGTATAATTCATAACATCGGAAACTTTGTCTCTGTCCTGCCACCGAAACGGAAGTAATAAAAAGCTACCATCTAGGGTTTTTTAGAAATTACTCCAGCAAGGGATAATAAAGAATATCCTGTTTGCAGAAAGTACTTCCAGCTGACTCTGGGATTTAATAGAGAAACCTCAGGCTCGTGGTCCATATTTCACAGAGTTTGTGGAGAGCGCCTTTCCATAGCACCGTGCCCTCCGATTCTCAGCGCGGGCTATCGATTGGGACCCGGCAGGCGGCCGCGGCCGTGCTCCGGGGACCGGGGGCCGACAGACAGGGGCCGGGGCCGGCCGGAGCGGGGCGCGGGAGCGGAGCGGGGCCGGCCTTGGGGCGGCGGCGGGGCGCGGGGCACGGCGCCCCCGGGGCTGGCTCCGCGGGTGCGCAGCCTCCGCGGTAGCCCCGCTGTCAGGACGCGGGGCCAGATTTACTACCCCGGCTGAAAAGAAGTCCGGGGCCTTTCCCCGCGGCTCAGAGCGGGCGGCGGATGCCCTGGCAGCCGCGCTGTTCCGCGGGGCGCTCCGCGCCTCTCCGCGCCTCCCCGCGCAGGCGGCAGCGGCCAGCGCCGGCGCCGCCCGGGGCCGCGGCAGCCTCCTCCCGGCGCTCCGCGGCGCTCCGCGCTCCGCTTCCCCCCGCTCCCTGGGAACCAAAGGTCACCGCTTGCGCCCGGTCCGGCTCCCGGCCGCTGCCGAGCTGGAAATCAGGAAGCAGCGTGCCCTATTTGTCACGCGTTTGACAGCTAAGTTCATTAAGGCTTAAATAAGAAGGAATAAAAGTACAAAAAAAAAATGGTTACATACCGGGCGTCTCTTTTTCGGCAGCTACCAAAGAGCTAGGTGTGCAGAGAGAGGGACTGCACCCTTTGTATATTATATTCTTGGGATCTCTTCAGTTTTCAAGTCTGATAGAGTCCTTTGCTTGGCAGATTAATGACGACTCCGTGTTTCTTAAGGGACGTGCTGAATTAATTATTTCGCAAATCACGTGGTCAGGACTTGTAGAAATCTATTCTTATCATCTTCCTTGCACTTTGAAATTCTGCCTGTTATGACTGTTCCTAGCAAGATTATTTTGGTCTCTAGGCTTGCAAAAAAAAAAAAAAAAAAAAAAAATCAGGGGAAAGGGCTAACAAACATGGCCGTTGGAGGCTGTGTGGCTCTGCATTGAGAGGTCCCTATTTACTGTACTGTACAGTGAGGGGTGTTTGCTATTGACTCTGCCTTTCCTCTTCATTCTTACCTTAACGACTAGTGGTGATATAATATACAGAACTGTATTGATGTATCGGTAGTAACAGGAGGAGCCATTAAACAGCAGACAGAGAAAGTATAATCACAAAATGTGTCTCAGCATTTAAACTTAGTGAGAGTGTGCTTGTGAATACACAGCCCCCCCTCGCCCCCCCGCTCTTCAGGCATTGAGGGCACTTGCCTTGTTTTGTGCACTACGCTCCTTTCAGCATCTGAACAAGATACTGTATTTTTGGACTCGTGCCTTGACCACGCTCCAAGAGAGGACAAGTCCTCCCTGACAAATACTTCTGACAAAAACAGTGCCATCGACTTCTCCTAGTCAGAGGGACGTATTGTTGTCTGAGGTGCTTACGCAGGGCTGGAAAAAATGATGTTTGCCTTAGGTGCATGGGAAAGTTTCGACTCTCCAAGTTTGTGTTTTCGTGTGATCTTTCTATTGCATCAGCTGAAAAAGTGAAACTTGCTGCTCAGAGAAAGCTGCTCGCTGCAATGTAATTTCAGCTTGCCATTTCTTTCTTAATTGGCTTCTTCCCGGGCTCACCTAAAAGGCACACATCTGTGTGGGGATCGAGGTGACTTCAGGTGTGGCTCCTTGCTTCCTACCACACATGCATAAATCCGGGAGTCATTCTAGGAGGGCTTGTTAAATGCAAAGCAGTAGCAAATGGATGACAGGCACTTTTAACAGCAGCCTAAATGTAAATATAGACTCCAGCTTGGCCTAGAGTCACACCATTACGGCTGGGGCAATCAGCAAACCTGTTCAAAGGGACATTTGGAAGGATGCTATGCCGAGTCACCCATCTTTTAACATTGTAATGATGGGAGGGCCAAGCATTTCCACAGAAGAGACCCACCTCGTAAGGACTGTTTGTTCAAGGTACAAAACAGAAGCTATTTCTCTACACCTTTTATTATTTCAAACGTATATGGAGGGCTTACATCAAAACTACAGGCGACAAATAGTATAAATAACGCTTTAATCGATGGCAGCAAAACATTGGTAAAGTCTATAAAAAGCATCACACTTTGACAGAGATGAGTATTGCTGGACAATGCGATCGTTTAACAAAGGCTTCAATACACAATGTTTCATCCATGAAAAACAAAAACAAACAGCCCCCTTTCCTGCACAAAATAACTCTGGGATGGGCTAAAAAACAATGGAAATGAAATCTCAGGTTCGTTTTCCACGGGAGATAACGTCCAGTGAGTGCTCCTGGTCGTTAGTGCCCACATTCCTGACCCTTCAGAGCATGGGCAGCTGGAAACTATTTATTTATTTTGGTCCTTTCTGCCTCCAGTTCACATATTCTCGGGGCTTACAACGCAATTACAACTATGTAAACTTACAGTGCCCCAGCCTTGCTCAAAGGGGACTTGCAAAGAGGGTTGTAAGAGCTGTGCCTGCTGAACCCAACACTCATCCTGGAGATATTAACATTTCAAAAGACAATGAGACAAATTCTGCCGCAGCTACATCCCTGCTTGACTTCAGTGGGCGGGGGAAGGAAAGCTGGGAGCAGAATCGGGCCCTTTAACTTGGGGAGCGATCTCGGTCGATAAGAAGCACAAAGCCAGGGTTTCCTTATCCGAGGACATTATTTTTCAGAATCGTACAACAGAGGCCAAACTTGGCATCTCGCTCCCGAGTAACGTGTTTGCCCTGCTCCGAGCCAACTTATCACAGGCTCTAAGTAAGCAGTGGGGGTCCGAGAGGGGGATATTTTCAAGAAGAGCAGCCAGAGAGGGATTTTTCCCCCCTTCTCCGCCTTTCCCCCCCCCCCCCCCCCCTTTTATTTTTTTCTTTCCCTAGATGCACACCAAGAGCAAAGGGAGGGCTTTGGCCAACTCTGGAGACGAAAGGCTCCTACCGCAGAGACTGGGTGTAACAAAACTTGAAAACTCGTCTAAGGAATTCCCTCCTCAAGCGCCGCTGCTCACTGCTCTCCATGGCAGAGAAAGGGAAGAGCAGTTTGGGTCCAAAAGGTTAAGGGTTTAGAGGTCACTCTTCCCGGCTGAAATACAACTAATCGAATAGAAAATTTGTCCTCTGGGTGAACCTGTTCCTGCAATTTAGCCGAACTTCAGTAAAATACCTTTTCAGCTTCTCAACGTGAAGGCGTCAGAAAAAAGACGTCTTTACTATGTATGAACTCTGTGCTTTTTGTCATAGAAACAATGATGCGAATAATGCAGGAATATCCATCTTTAATATCACGACGTGGAGATATTCAAGTATTGCCATGTGCAAGTCTGAGAACTGGGCTAACCCTAAGAAAGAACAAAGAGTTTTCTCCAGGCTCTAAAACAAAAGACCAAGTCTTACAAGACACTTCGCGGACTTCTAGGGATGAGAAAAGGGCAGAAATTAACCGCTGGCCATAGTTAATCCTGACGAATACCCTCATTTTGAAAAGCTCGCCCTTTATTTTCGAATTCATTCAAGCCCATTTTTGCCAGTGTTTTCCCGAGTGAGCTCAGAAAGCAGCGAGTCCTCAGTGGGAAGCACTCAGCCCAGAGATGGGCACTTAACTCACACGCTGCTGTTTCGAGCTCCCTTTGCAGAAGTGCAGCTTCAGCGTTTGCCCTGGGTTTCCTTCTTTTCCCTTTTCCCTTTAATAATGGAATCATCTAGTTAAAATGTCTATTATATGGTCCCTCTCCCAGGCTGCCCTGAGGGCAGAGAAGATAAGGGCTGAGCTTTAAAATCGCCGGAGCGGTGGTGTAGGTGGCTGAAGGAGCTGGTTTGGCTGGGTTTGGTAGTTACAATGGAGGCTCAATGCACTACAACTTTGGCACGATGCAAGCAGCAGCCGTAGACAAATACTGGGGTATCAGACCAGCTCTGCTCCCATGCAAACCTTACCCACGGTTTAACTTGCTGAGGTTTCCAATCATTTCACTCATGCGTCGTAGTTTGCTTAAAAACAATCACTATTCTTGGAAAAAAAAAAAAAAAAAAAGCCCCCAAACAAACAAACCAACTAAACAACCAAACACACAAAAAAACAGACCAAAATAACCCCCCCAAAACAAAGACACAACCCACACAGCTTGTTCCTCTGTTGGGCAGCAAATAAATTTAAAATTGGACAGAAAGAACGCGTTTAGCTTTGAGCTTCGAATGGCTCGGACAATCCCAGCAATCGCATTGATTTTTCACTCCGGGGTTTTCTTTTTAGTTTATTTTTCGTTTTTAAATGAGGTACCGCTGGTTTAAAGGACAGCGCTGAGCAGAGCAGGCTTTGGAAACGGATTTCTAGCCTGTTAGCCCTGGAGGGGACACGGTAAGGAGCAGGGACGCTTTTCCTAGTCACAGAGAAGGAAATTCGAAAAAATGGGACAAGAAAGTTGTGTACATTCAAGACAAGTAAACATTATGTATGTGTTCATGAGACTGGGAAGGAGAAATCCTGCATTTCAGCTCGCCTTTCCCATTTTTGGTTTGACTCTTTTTCTTTTCTTTTTATCGTCACTCTTCTACGTAACAAATAAATAAATACGCTAACACTAGCAGAGCATAAAATAACCCGTTTTCACTTAACTCCTATGCACATCTTCTGAGACGTTATGGAAATGAGCAAGTATTTTCATTACACCAAGAAAGGTAAAGCAGCACAAAAAGTTCACAAATACTAGTCTTTATGCTCAAATGAAAGACTATGCTATAAATTTCCTGTCCTCAACTTGCCCAAATGCATCATCCCGAAATTGCATGGGATCAAAAGACAATTAAAAGCAAAAATCCCAAAATAAAGCATCAAGCCTTCACTTTCAAATTCAAAACTGAAACACAGGACAGTTTCATTTTCAATGATTTATTACTTTTTATGGACAGAAGGTCTCGTTTAATATTTTTCCAATTCCCACTGCCTGCATGATGCTTTTTTTTCCTTATTTTTTTTAAGTTTGTGCTAGCAGAGGCAAATAAAATAAAGTCCAAAGTAGCGTCATTTTGTCTCCTTTGTACAACAGTACCTTAAAGAAAGATGACAGTTTCTCGAGTCCTTAGCTGCTACATGCAGGTTCTGCTTGGATAGTGTCAGTTATGTACAGTACTGGTCAGAATCGAAGGATGAAATGGAAAATTTCACCTCTTCTATAAAGTTGTCAAGTCAGTCTGATGGTCCTTGGGAACAGTCTGTAAATGTGGGTTTGAACCAGAGGAGGAAGACCTGCCCTTAGTGTTGGGCAGTTTGTGGTCTTTTTTCCACTTCATTCTTCTGTTCTGAAACCAGATCTTGATCTGGCGCTCAGAGAGACACAAAGTGTGGGCTATCTCGATACGGCGGCGCCTGGTCAGGTACCTGTTAAAATGAAATTCTTTTTCCAGTTCTAGGACTTGCTGTCTGGTGTAAGCTGTTCGGGAGCGCTTAGGTTCCCCTCCGCTGTAATTGGGGTTCACTGGGAAAAAAATACGGAGAACTTTACAAAGCTAATCTTGACTTTCCGGTTCGACTTTTACAAAACAAAACCTCACGAGCTGCGAGCATGTGGCCGGGCTGGCTCCAGCCCAGGAGCTCACAATGGACGTGCTGCTCTCCCCCGTGCGCAGCGCGGGCGCCACGGCCCCAAGCTAGGTGGGCTGCGAGTCTCTGCCCGGCTCCTGCAGCCGAGTTTTCTCCTGCTCGGCAAAGCCCCACACGGCCACAGGCCTATTTCCTCGGCAATAAAAATTTATGACGAGTGTAATTGGCTACCTCGGCTTCAAACCCTCGTCCACGAGTCTCGCAAGGACTCGACCAAAGCATCTCTGAGGACAATCGGGAGCGGGGGAGAAGAGCAAAGTAAGAAGAGGATCCTTACCCGAGTTAACATGGACTTTCTTCATCCAGGGATAAACTACTGCTGGCTGCTTAACTGCTGACCCGTTTGGGGCTTTGAGGGCTGGCTGCTGGCCGCAGGCTCGTGAGTTGGACATTGGAGGCGGTGGACAATGCTCTGCTTGACCGGGGAAGTGGCTCGGTGGGCCGGATTGCTCCTGTCCATGACCCCGCGGCTGCACGGCGGAGCCTTGGGCATTGCTACAGCTAAAGGGCTGTTCGCTGTAGTTTGACCGTGGGTAGAGCCCCTGATGCTGGAAATCGGAGCCCTGCGAGGCACTGTAATACTCGGCCCCCTGCTCGGCTAGGTAGCTGTTCTGCAAATATTCCTCGCAAGGAGGAAATTTGGGATCCACATACTTAGAGTTCACCATATACGAACTCATGGCCATTAATTTCTGAAGGTAGAAAATACTAATTTTTCTCGTGTTGTCTTTTTTTCTCCTTCCATAGAGCCCTCCTACTTGCTGTCAACTGAATAAAGTTAGGCGTGCATGTGACTGGCCCGGCCAATGGGGAGGCAGGGAGCTGATCACCGGATTTGTGTGCAGCTCATAATTTCCACGAATTTAACTAAATAATATACGTTTAAGCAAGTGACCCCTCTCCGGCAGGTTTCACCCTCCAAATCAGATACCGGAGTTTTAGGAATATTCATCAAGCGGCCGCCGCCTCCCTGACCCCCAGGTACAGGCAGCCTTTTGTCTGGGCTGACTTTCCTAACCTCCGCTGCCCTCTCGTCTGATTTACCAGCCAGAATTTCCACCAGGGTTTGTTACGTGCCTTAAAATAAAATATCGAAAGAAATGCAGAGCGAGGAGCTGCAGGGCGATTAAAGGGAGGAAACTGATAAGAAGGCAAGAAAAGAAAAGGCATCAAAGAAGAGGGTAATATGATGTACAATAGATCTGTCCTGTCTTTGTCTTGCAGAGGTCATCCAAAAGTTACCAGAATTTAGTTCTGCTGAATAAAATTAGGCAATCAGTAACTTCTCATTCACTGTGCAAGCCTCGATATATACGTGTGCATACGTGTGCACGCACACAGGCTCGCACACGCTTATACAAAAGTCTGGGCGTATGTACATATGAAATGGTACAGATAACAAGAAACTGTCCATTTTTAGACACCAAAGTTCAGTCAAATGGACTGGAGATGGCATTTAATTAGGTTAAAAATATCACAGGTTTAACGAGATAAATTCAGTCTTCATTCACCAGTATCATTCCTGGAGCACAAGGAAATACATTCCAGTGAGTCGAGTGCTGCTTTTGCTGGTGTCGTAAATATTTTGGTGAGATATGGACACTTGACAGGAAAATTTTGCTAACTCTCTAACGTCTAGCGCGTCTAGCTAATGTTATCAGTATCTTTTTAAAGATTCATTCACTGATTGGTAGACTGTTTTTTTTCAGGCATTTTGTACATCTTGTGAGATTAACTGTTTAACTTCACAGTCTGCCAGGGAGAGTTACGATTGAACGACAAGTGAAATTTTAAGAGACGTTCTGAAATCTGGTAAATAGGAGAGAGGCAGCAAAACTTTTAGAATTTCTCCGTGTTCAACACGCACACGTCTTTTGATTCCGTCAGTATCTAAACTTCTAACCATTTGCAGAAAGGTGAAGTTTTTGCATCGACCATATATTCCCCTAGAATCGAATCTGTGACTATATGAATATCACACAAATTCGGTTCTACAGGGTATATATAGACAACGTAATAACATTCTGTTTTCATCTACCATATAGCAGGTCATTGCCATTCTCTTATTCCTTACTGTCTTCTGAGGAATGCAAACTATTCTGTTGGAATTGAGATCTGAAATACGGGTTTGCAGGAAGGTGGCATTTCAGGAAAGATTCACGGTTGCTATTATTGATGAAATAGAGCTTTATGACTCTGCACCAATTTATAGCGACGAATTTCGACTAACAAATTCTCAGAAGGACCTGCTGAGCACTTTAAATGCTTGCCGTTTACGTCCTTGCTACAGAAAACGGACGCTACCAGTCGAATTGCGCTATTTAGAATAATAACAGTTAAAATCACACAGAAAATAGGTGTTTATCTATTTAGTCTAATACGAATCTGAACAGATTCTCCCTAATTAGAACTCCCCCCCCCCCAAAAAAAAATAGAATTAAAAAAAATCGAAACAGAAGTAAAACAGACGACAACAGAAACAGCGATTTGTGAAAAAGACGAGATTAGAGGCTGGAGGGAGCTGTTCTCGGGAAGCAGAGAATTTCCAAATTTACCTTCGTCCCATTATGCCGGTCTAGCTATTATCCCGCGGCTGCGTGTGAGCCGCAGCCTCGCACCCTCCCAGGTTCTCCCCGCCGTAGCGTTTATGGTGAAGGGCAGGGCGAGAGGTCAGCCGAAATCATTTACAAACATATCACCAAGTTTCATTATTTTTACTTTGTCGACAGCAGCACACAGGAGTACAAAAGTTCATGAATTGTGTCTGACCCAGCTCCTCGCTGCTGTCCTGCGGTCAACCTCTTCTCCTTCGACTATTTCAAACGTGCAACATAAGGACAAATAATGGTGCGGGTGTGATACATCCAGCCGCTGCAGAGGGCACATTTGGGGGTGTTACGTTTGTCCGAGCGATCTGCACCGGTTTGTTTGCCTGGCTGCAGCTCCCAGCTGCCCGATCTGGGGGATGCTATTTTTAAACTTCTGCTTTCTTACGACTGCCGTGGGATCATCTCCACAGCAAGTGCAACTCGAAACGACTTCGTGTCCCTAATTCCTCCCCCCTCGCCCCCCCGATCGTTTCAATCTCCTCCCAGCAATTTTAGCGGCTCTTCCCGGTTTCCCCTCCTTTCCCTGAAGGGAGGGGGTGCCCCCTCCGGGGGGCATCCCCCGCCCTGCCGAGCGGGCCGGGCAGCACCCGCCCCCCAAAGCCAGCTCGCTCTCGGGGCAGCGCCCCCGGAGCGGACAAGCCCTCCGAGGGCTACCCGGGGGGCAGCGCTGGGGTGGGGAGGCGGCAAGTCCCTGCTCTGCCTAATACCACACATTTTCATATTTGTTAGACGCTGTGACCTGCGTTTCACCTTATTGCACGACTTGCTCAGACAGGTCAAAGCCAAAGAGTTATTGATGAACAAAAGCGTTATATATTCACCTCCTGTTCAACTGCCTATACAAAATGCTTTTGATCTATCAGGCTTTTTGTATGCCTGTTCATAATCAGTATGCTAAATGTAGGTTGGCAGAAAACAAGTAATCCATACATTTAGGGCCAGCCCGGGAATAAAACGCCAAGGGCATCTACGTAGCGCAGGGCTAGCTATGGGAGGAGGAAAGTTACCTACGGAACAAAATTAAAAATGCAGCGCTCGAGGCTATTGTTTATTTCGTATTTAAATGGCTCCAAACCCCATATCGCAACGCAAGGCAAAACGAGAACGAGACGCCCGGCCCGAAGTAGTGAAAGAGATTATTTATCGCGAGCAGGGAGAGGAAACAGGGAGAAACGCGACCAAACGCGGCTCCGCTCCTGTGCACGCTCCCAGTCAGAGCGCGATCTGCAGGAGCGGGGAGGGCGACGTGCACGTACTGAATCCCCAGACACCGCAGCCTTGCTTTTCCTCTCTGAGGGCAGCCTCAGCCCGAAGCCCGAGCCCCTCACGCAGCCAGACCCCCCCCCGCCCACCCTGCAGCACGCTGCCCGCCCGCGGAGCCGCCCCAGGCGCGGAGGGGAGCGCTCGCCCCGCTCCGCTCCGCTCCGCTCCTCTCCCCTCCTGCCCTGCCCTCCGGCATCGCCACCCCGCGCACGAAAGGCCACCGCCACCGCCGGCCGGTACCCCCCGGCCGCGCTGCGACCGAGGCCGAAGGAGCCGAGGAGAAACGGAGGGGGAGCGGGCGCTGGGCTCCGGGGCCCGGCTTTGCCTGGGGACCCGCCGGGGAGGCGCTATGCGGTGCCACCGCGGGGACGGCGACACTGCTGGTGGCCAAGGGTTGACACCTGTGCGGCCCCGACGCAGCGCCACCAGCCCCTGTCCCCACGCCCTGTCCCCAGCCGGGGCTGACTGGGACGCCGTGGCGCACGATGACTCCCCAAAAGCCTTCCCCAAGCCTTCCCAAAGCCTTCCCCAAAGCCTTCCCCAAAGCCTTCCCACGCTGACGCAGCCCTCTCTGTTCGATTGCTTGCGGCAACGTTCAGCGGGGATACCTCGCGTTTAATTGTTCCGGTCCGAGGGGAAGAAACAGCATTTCCAACCAACTCCAATTCTGCAAGAAATAAGAGGCTACTTACCGTGGGTGTCCTTCCATGTTGCCGAACCTGTTGCAATAAAAACGTTTGTTACTGTTGTATTCCACATACGGGTGATATTGCTTGAGAACAGTTACAGAACACATTTGATAGATGAAGGCAGAGAGGAGCTGGTGGTAAATCCTACGAGCAGCGGAGTGATGGGGTGGAAGCCCCTTCCGAATGAGGACCACGTTGCATTCAGACAGTTTTTATGAATACATGCTTTCCCTGCGCCTGGGGTGTGATCTTTCACTTTTAATATTCATAGTCTAGATTTTATACCACATAATTTCTAAAGGGATGAAAAGTCAGACCTCCCTCTTTCATTGAAGGAAAAAACAAGAATAACAAAGGCCTTTTTTTTTTGTTCTGTGGCAATTCAGTCACTTACAAATGAAATATTCAGATCACCTTCGCCAAAACATCACCCAGAAAATGTCACAATATGCAATACAACATTGTATGCAAGCTAAGAACAAAAAGAACGACACTTTTATAGGAATAAATCTCGGACTCTCTGAGATAAGAGTAGCCCTTTAAGATCACACAATTATCCAAACGGTAAACTCGAGACGTGCGTCTTTGTTTGCATTACAGGAGGACAAATTTGACTTGAACTTTCCTTCACATCTTTTAAGAAATACATTCAAAGCTCACATTAAGGAAAACAACACATATTCAGTCTAATGCTCCTGAAAAGCATTGCATATTTAAAAGTAAAACGCCAATATTGTTTTGTGATTTTTTTTTTCTCCTCTAAGCGATTTTTCACCTCTTCTATTGCTTTCCTACCATACCTTGGAGAGTTGTATTACACACAGAGCAATAGCTTAGGTATCAACAGCTCACTAGATAGAGATTCCCAAGACAGTTTTTGGTTTTTAATATATTTTTAGTTTTGTGCACTCTGGATAGCACGGCGAGGGCAGTGGAACAATATCGGCCGTTCGGCTCTGAGCATTACCTTACTGTTCTGTTCCCCTTCTTTTCTCTCTCTTTTTTTTTTTTTTGGTTTTGTTTTGGTTTGTTTTTTTAATCTTTCTTTTTTTTTTTTTCCCAGGTTAGTTTCGAATAAGATGCTTCACCACACTCGGAAACCTCAGCCAGGGCGCAGCCAGCTAATGCCAGCACTGCCCCGGCCCCTCGAGCTCTACCTGTCCGTTTGCCCAGCGCAAGGCTCGGGCAAGGCTTTCCGGGCGAAGCAGCGTTTGGACCTCGCTCGCTCGCCCAGTTCCCAGAGGCACAAAGACACCGGAGCGACTGGAGCGCGCCGGGCCGAAGGAAGGCTGTAGCGGACTTACTGCGCGCTCTCCCCGGGGCCGGGGGGACCGGGGAGCGGGGGTGCCTGCACGGCCGCATTCCCGCAGACGGCTCCCTGCTAACACTTCCCCGATTACTGCTTCCAGGAACGAAAGCATCTGCACTTGTATGCTCTTAAACTAATTTATGGTGGGAATTATATTTTGGCTTGTCAACTCTCAAGCCATAAAACAAAGTTTATTGGAATCACGTGCTTCTAAATAGCCACTCAGGACCTATCTCCGCGGAACCATAAATAACCTTCAGCTTTAAACTTTTATTCGCTAAATAAAGGTCCGCTGAATCTGCTCTGGAAAGCGGGACTGGTTCAGGGTAGCGGGGATGGGCGGAAGGTCAGCTCCGTGGCGTTATGCCGGCCTTTTTAACGAGCATCTTGCAGGGAAAGCTGCCAAGAGGGGACTGAGCGCTCCCAAATTGCTCTTGAGAGAGGAGCGGCCGCATTTCGCCGTGGGTACCACTTCAAGCCCTTCCCTGCATCCCTTCGCATCTCTTAGGGGACAGGGAGGCACACCGACGGGACAAAGCGCGGAGTTAGGTCGGGGTGCCGGGGGGTTCCTCTGTCTTCCCCGGACCTTTACGACTTTTTGGTCAGGAGCCCCTGGAAAACGGTTTTGACTCTTCCACCTCCTGCGCTTTGCTCGAGGGAGCGGTGCCAAGGGCTGCGGGCTTGCCAGGCACCCGACGGACGTTTGCAAGCGACCAAACTGCTGCAAGCAGCGAGGGCACTGGGCTTTGGGAAGAGAGAAAGTGTGAAGCCTGCCACAATGAGATCTTTGAGGACTGGAAGTTTAAGGAGGGTTATAAAACAATAAAACAGCTCTGGTGTGAAGGGAGCAGGGTGTGAGTTAGCAAATGAGAATTTCAAGGAGCCTGAGCACAGGAAGTCAAATGTCCCTGGCACTCACACAGTCGCCCTTGCATAAAGAACCCCGGGCATCAGCTCCCCATCTATCACGGCTGCGACGAGGAAGTCGCAGTGGCCAGGAGCTGCTGGTGCCTCCGAGGAGGGGCTTGTCCCTCCCCAGAGGGCGGGGAGCCCTGTCCGCCCCGACGGTGACCGCCCGCGGACTTCTGCGGCCAGCGGCGCCCGCTCCCCTGCCGCGGGGCTCAGCGCCCCAAAGCGCGTCAGCTCCAGCTCCCTGCGGGGCGGTGGCCCCGGGTGGCCCCTGCTGGCCCCACTTGGCCCCTGCTGGCCCCGGTTGTCCCCGGCTGGGTGCTGCCTGTCAGACTCGGGAGTCTCGTCCCTCCTGGTCTGCGCTCTCTCGGCCGTTTCCCACCGCCGGGGCCGGCGGCGAGCCCCGGTCATATCCCCGTGAATTTCCCCAAAAGGGGCAGCTTTAGCTCCCGTCCTACTCCTTATGTTGTTGGGGTCACAGCCGATCAATTCTCCTGTTGCCAGAGACCAGGAGGCGTCCCGAGGCTCCCTGCTGCCTCGTTACGGCTCGGGGATGCTCTACCTACCGCTGCCCCCCTTGCTCTGTGTCCGTGCTTCACCACCCGGCACAACCCCCCCCCCCCCCCCCGATGCACGGCTCGGCCCTGCTCTGCCCGCTGCTGCCGGGCCAGGGCCTATGGGACCGGGGGACGCGGGGGAGCTTCGCCCAGGAGCTCTGGGTGGCGGCAAGGGGTTGGGGTGGGAGCTGTTCTGCCCCCCGGGGGGCTGCATCCTGAGTCGCTAATGTGGGGACTGCATCCCGGGCACGCAGGGAATGGAGGAAAAGGCCGGGGTTTGGCCACCGGCTCCGAGACATCGGGGCCTGGGAAACGGGGAGGCAGTGGCGGCCCGGGCCGAACATGGCCGGGGGCCAAAGTGTCCTGGAGATGTGGGGCTGGGGCTGGGAAAGGGCTGTGGGATGGAGAGGGGTTGATAGGAGAGATATGGAGCTCCCTGTGATCTTAGGGGCGACATGAATGCTTCTGCAACTGAATGATGCCAGCCCTGGTATCTCGAAGAGGGAATTATGGGCATTTTCACATTTCTTATTCTAACATGCAGATGTGAAAGTTGACTTTGAAGCTCTGGCCAGTTCATTCTCTAGGCTTTTATGACAGCTCTCATCTTCGGGGCTAATGATCTGGAGGTGGATAAGCTGTGGACTGAAATAACCCAATAATAATTGGTTTACCTCTGGTAATTGTTGCGATAAAAGGGTTGGGGAAATTGAATCGCATGGGTAAAGCGCCGTCGCTCCTGATGCTACCTGATAGCCGCCACGACCAGCATCCTACCCCCAGGACCAAATGACAGGCTCCAGCTCTCCCTTTGAAGCCCAACCGAGCGCCCTGAGAGCGTCCGACGCCATTAGCGCTGCCTGCTTTTATCGCACCCCCGACCTTCCTGCAGTCACCCCAACGCCCCTACCCTCGCCGAGCAGGATGTGGGGATGCAAAGGCCACTTGCCCTCAGCACCCCGCGGGCAGAGCCGGCGGCAGCGGAGCCCCGGGAGCAGGCAGGGCGGCGGCAGCCGCGCCCCGACATCAAACGGGGGCAGCAGCGGCGGCTCCCCGGGGCCGCGGGGGAAGAGGGCGAGGAGCGAGGGGCAGGGAGGGGAGCCCGGGGGCCGTGGGAGCGGCGGGCTCGGGCAGGCACAGCCGGGGGGCCACCGGGGTCACGTCCGGGCACGGCGGGGGAAGGCGAGCCCCGGGGGCTGCAGGTGAGGGGCAGGAAGGGGGACTCGCCGTCCAGGCTCGGGGGGCACAGCGGGCACCGAAAAGGCCGAAGGGGCGATCGGGGATGCGGTGGCTGCCTGACATTGGAGCCGCTCTGGGGGCCGGGAGGGCGGCGGGGCGCTCGCCGTGAGCCCCGGCTCGCTGCCCGTCGCGGGGGGCGCGGAGGGGCCGCAAGGATGCGCGCAGGGCCGCGTCGCTGGAGGTAGAGGGGAGACTTCCAGGGGGAAGGCCCCCAAAGAGCGGCGGTGCCCCCGGCCCTCCGGTGGGCCTCTCCCGTGGGCGTGGGCCGGGGCTGCGGGCCGGGGACTGGGGCGGGCAGCGGGGGGCGGCGGGGCGGAGGGCCCCTCTCCCGGGCAGGGAAGGCGGCCAGGCTTGTCCTACAGCGCCTTCTCCTGGAAGAGGCCGTGGGAGACAAAATGGCTGGTGGCGGCGCCGGGCCCTGCCGCGCCCCCGGCGGCAGCACCGCGCCGAGGCCCGGCGGCCCCGAGGGCGGGCACCGCGGGCAGGTGACCCTGGACCGCGCCGTCGGGGCCGGGGCGTCCCTAACACGCAACGCAAGCCCACCCCACGGCCGGGCCTCGACAGCGGGGGCTTCCGCGGAGCTTGGCGCAGCCCCGAGCGGCCCGAGAGCCTCCGGCCGCCCCCGTCCCGCTGCGGCCGCGCCGGGCTCCGCGAGGGACCGCGGAGGCGCCGCGCGTCGGGGCCGCCCCCTCGGGGCGCACCTGAAGGCGCTCGGCGGGGTGGCTGGGACGGGACGGCCGTCCCCACGGCCCCCACGGCCTCGCAGGGTGCTCCTCGAGGGGAGGCCGGAGGGGCACGGGTGGGGGAGATCCCACCGTGTCCTCCTCCCCGGCCGCCCCCTCCCCCAGGCGCATCCGCGGAGGTTCCGGGCTGTGAGCAGCCCCCGCGGGCACTGAATGGGCTTTTATTGCCTCTTGTCTCTGGCAGGGACCCTTCCTCCGCGCCCAGCCCGGCCCCAAAGCCCCGCTGCAAGCTTTATTGTGCCTCATCTTTCCCTTTCACTTCCTGTTTTTTCCAATCGCGCTACAGCAGCATTGAGTGCCGCACTGCAGTAGAGCCGTAAATACCTTTAACAGCTGCCTGCCAACCAAGGGGTGAAATACTGTCTTTGTTCCGATTTTTTTTCTGCCCTCAGCGCTCATAAAACACCCCGTGAGAAATATATTTGTTTGGGAAAAGAGAAACATTATTGGGACATAAACGAATCGGTGGGATTAGCGGTTCTTAAGAGCACAAAACCAACGTGTATTTCTTTTCTCAGTCTTACTGGGTTTCTCGGGTCCACAGGTCGCATCGCTTTCCCCCTTGCAGCACCCCCCTGCCAGACTCGGGGAGCCGAGGCTGCCCTTCTCCTCCAGGCAACTTTCCGCGGCTAATCGGGACCCCAGCCTGACTTCCGAAATGGCAGTCGGCGCCAGCAATACCTGGGTATTGCCAGGGAGCGCGAGCTGCAATTTCCTGGTTGTTATTTTTTGTTGTTGTTCTTTTACAACCCCTACGTCAGTAAAGTATAGGTTAGGAATCATCTGTTTCCTTTCAAAAAAAAAAAAAAAAAAAAGAGAGAGAGAGAGATGAGTAATAAATTTTGTTAACCACGGTGGAAAAATGAAGCAGGTGTGAGAAATCTGAACGCGAAAACTGTATTCCACAATTTTCAGCGCACATGCACATATACAGACATACAGGCTCTCTATAGGTATTTATATAAATATAAATAACAATGAGATCCTCATATATGCCGTATATATATAGATATGTGCATAAAGGCGTTGTTAGGAATAGACACATGTAGGCGTATTTAAGAGCTTACACATACATATGTGTGTTTTAATGTTAATGAAAGGAATGAAAGGGAAAAAAAAAAAGAAAAAAAAAAGAGAAAAGGACAGAAGGAAGGAAGCCGTTTAGGAGGGGAAAAAAGAAGCCGAACACCCACATAAACTAGTGGGATCATAAATGCATGTGTGTATCCGTATGTGTCAACATGTGGACACACACACGCACATCAGAATTCGTTAGAACACCCTGCTTTTGTTTTCTTGTTTTCCCGCAGGCTACGAATAATTTGAAAAGCGCTGAAGGACAGGATTTTTCGAAATTTTTTGAGATTTATTATCAAGCAACTATAATTACTGTGTCACCTAGGAGGTATTCAGAGGCTGATACCTAACGCAATACATACTTTCCAAGTTACTCTCGAAGACTGGTGCTGTGTTGCAAACGATTCCTCCCAAATAATCCCCAAATCCTGTAGCAGCGCAGAGCGGTCAGCTAGCACGGACAGCGAGAGCAGGAGGGAAAGGCACCCCATCTCTTAGACTGGCTCTGACTCTGCTTTTGCAAGCTGAATAGGTGTTCGAGGGTGGATTAAAGAAGAATTTTCCCCGTGGCTTCAAAATATGTATGAGGGACAGGCTCCACGCCTTTCCACCCTCCTTGGGTATGGTTTAATCAAGGCATTTTGCTTTACCGTTAAATAAGTGGCTGCCTTTGAGGTAAATGGCGATTTGGTAAATTCCTCCAGTGCAATGGCATGGTGCGTTTCCATCATCGACCAACGCTGTGAGCGCTAAATACAAGGCAGCGGATTTTCTACGGCGGATTAACATTTTAAAAGCGGAGATATACAATATAATAATAATAATAATAATAATAATAATAAAAAAGATTAAGAATTTATAGAGGCGCGTTCAGAATAATATAATTCAGAGTGTGTTCCACAGAGGTGTAGCCAAGTACAGACACACACACAGGCAGCGGGTGTACACACACGGATAGGCAAGGCGGTGTGGGACCTGCACGCGTCTGCAGGCAAGGCGGACAAATCCCATCTCCTGTGCGCACCGCGGCACAAGCCCCGCGGTTTCTCGCACTCGCCCCGCTGCAGCCGCCCGGGGCTGGCGGTGGGGAAGCGGCGGCCGGGGGCAGCAGCGCCGTGCTCCCGGCGGGGCGGCAGGAAGCACCTGTTCCGCTGCCAGCTTACGCCAGCGCCCTTCCTCAAAGGGCAGCCCCGGCGCGCAAACAGGGCGCAGGGCTCCAGCCCGGCAGGGGAGACACAGCCAGAGCCACGGGGCCTCTCGCTGGAGGACTCGCCCTGCTGCCAGCCCTGCGCTGCCCTGCGCGGGGCCGCGGCTCGCTCCGCGCCCCACCGCGCACCGCCCGGCCGGGACCGCTTGGGATAGCAGCAGCAGTAACGGCGCTAGCTGCCACCCCGCTAATGAGAATAGCGGCAGTAATAAGGGCTCCGAGGGACAGGTGACGGCGCAGGGCCGGGGGCAGGGCTCGGCGCCGTGCCCCGCTTCCCCCGCCGTGCGGGGCCGTGCGCGGGCGCGGAGCGGCGGCGGCGGCCAGCCCGCGGGGAGCCGAGTGCTTACCGGTTCGCGGCTCTGCCCGCCTGCAGAGGAGCCCGGGAGGGTCGCTGTAATCCATTTTGCGCCCGCGTAGCAATCCGAGTGGCGGAGGCAGCGGCGGGGGCGCGGAGCGCCGGGCAAAGCGGGGCTCCGCCGAGGAGGCGTCGCGGGGCCGGGGAGGTGTCGGGGCAGCGGCGGCGGGGCCGGCCGCGGGATGCGGGGAGCGGTGCACAAACATCACGGCGACTGCCGTACACCTCAGCGTAGACAAAGGTTAGGAAAAGAGGGGCTGAGGCTCTCTGAAGGCAGAATGCAGGGGGAAATTCGCCAGGGAAATCAGGAAAAGGCCATGAAAGCGCTCGCTGCCTGCACATGACCAGCCGCAGCCAATGACGAGCCCAAATAGGTCATAAAAAGGTCTATTACCAAGTTGTAAATTTTCTTCAAACAAAAAGGAATTTACTGCAATTCCTTGCGGATTTTGCACATACTGCTTCCCAGCGCCATGTTTCTTTCGCCTGCGCGCTGCACTTCTTTTTTTTTTTTCCCCTCCTCGGTCCCGCCTGCCTGCGGCCTGCGCGCCCCCGAAGGGGTGGCGGGGCCCCGCGGGCGCGGGCAGGGGCGCGGAGCTCCGCGGAGCAGCGGGGACAAGGCTCGCCCTCCGCGCAGCAGCCGCCAGTCCGCGGAGCCCCACGGGGGTGGGAGATAAGAGGGAGGCTCTTAACTGCCCCCCCGGTGGACCCGCTTCTTGCCCCAACGAAAGGGGGCCGTAGCCTGCCTTCCGCCCCCCCGCGGAGCCGGGCCCCAAAAGAAAACGTGTTTCCTTTAGCGCCCACTACTGAAGCCGAAGTCGCGGCCGACCTAGAGCTAGCCTGAGCCGAGCTGATGCCGTGTCCCCACGGCGAAGTTTGGGGGTCCCCCACGTTGCGCCGGGCGCTGTCATGGAGCGGGGACTCCCCGCAGCCTCCTCGTGCGGGGCTGCCTCCGCCGCAAAACCTCCGCGGGGCCACTCGGACCAGGGGGAGCCACCGAGAGGGGAAAATGTAATTCGCAGAAAACACTCCGAAAAGGCTAAAACATTGCCCCTTGCCCACAGGGAGTGCTCGGCTCAGGGAACGAAAATTGTGCTTGTTTCTCGCTCGTTTTTGTTTCAGAGAACAGCAAGAGCCCTCCGTCGGTGTCCTCCGTGTTGGTCGTACCTGCCTGGAAAATAAAGCTAGACAAAATAAACCCTCCTAACGACTCGGGGTCTTTTTAACACGCTGCTTCAGTGAATTAGACGCCCGTGAAAATCACACCCGTGCCGCGCATCGCTTGGCCGAGGCACCGGGCGTTTTCCCCGGGGCCTCTGCATCACCCACGGCCGCGGAGAGCTGCCCCGCGTGGGAAGGGACAAATCCTGCCCACACCCAGGGCGCCGGGCCACCGCGCTGCGGCTCTCACGGGCGGCCCCTCTCTGCCACGACCCGCACGTCTGCGGCATATCCCTCCCCAGAGCCCGCTGCTGGCTCCGCAGCTCGACGGCCCCTGTTTCACGGAGGGTTTGCCGACCGCCAGGGCCAGCTCCTGCCTCGCTTCTCTTCTTCTCAGCAGGACTCCGAGTAAAAACGAGGGAGAGATTCGGCTGCCAGGCTACGGGCGGGAAATACCTTTATAAGTACATAAAAAGTCTCTTTCTTTTTTTTTTTTGGCAAAAAAAAGATAGGGACAGTCCCCGTTACCACTAGGCCCTTACAAACCAGTGTTAGTTTGTGGCTGCGTGGCTGCATTCCCAGTCGGCCCTGGGAAAGCAACGCTAACGGAAACTTTGTCAGGAATATTTTAATTTCGTTCTCTTTGTCTGGAAATTAAAACCAACCACGGCAGCAGCTCTTTCCCGAGCAAACGCTAGCCTGAGAAATGGAGGGGGGGACGCGGAGGGCCCCGTTCCGCCTCTCCCCGAGCCTCCACCACCACGGCTGCGGAGGACGGAGGCTGGGAGTCCCCGGGAGGCGACGTGCCGGTGCCGCCGGTGCGGGAATTATTCCGAAAGGGCAGCCTGCTGCACTGCCAGGCGGCTGGGTTTCCTTACAGCCAGACCCACATCCTTCCCGGACACTAGGGGTACCGGCGCACTTATGCAAATTCATGCAGCAAAATGTTTACTTCACGGCTTTGCCGCAGTTTCCACGCGTTTACAAGCTTTAACCAATTACGCGATTAAAATAAAACCAGAACAATAACTCCCCTTGTTTCTGCCTCCCTCTAGAGCTGGCGCTTCGCAGGAATTGAAGCGTGCCTTGCTGGGCAGCGGAGAGCGGGGAAGGGAAGGGGAACGAAATGAACAAATCCCCCTGTATAAATCCCAAACCCGAGCCAGATAGCCCCGGCCTTTTCGGTGGTGTGGGGACCCTGCAGGGGCGGGGAGGCCGCCGGTGTCCCGGGGGGAGCGGGCAGTAGGCGAAAGGCCGGGGAGGACGGGCTCCGAGCGAGGCCCCGGCTTCGTGCCTGCTCCGACGGGGGGCAGCGCTCTTGCTTCTCGGGCAGATAGCCCGAGTTTGTCGCACGTCGCACCGCGTTCCTGCGCTTCCCTCCAGGCAGCCATCGCTCTCTGGAGGCACGAGGCGCCGGGGAAAAAGCGACGCCGAAATCTTGGTGGGGTTTGTCCCCTCCGCCCGCTGTTCCCCAAAGGCTGCTCCCAGCCGCCCCGTCAGACAGCGCGATCTGCCCGACCCCGCCGCGAGCAAGAGGGAGGGGAGGGAAGAAAGGGGGGGATAAATGAAAGCGCTTTGCTGCTCAGAGCGGATTTCTCCTCCCGTGGCTGCGGAAACCGCTCCGGGCGCGGCGGCAGGGTCTGCGCCTGGGCTCGGCTTCCCCGCACTCGCGTGAGGCAGCAGCAAAATGCACCCACCCGGGGCCGCAACGTCGGGGGAATGCCCTATTTTTTTCTGTATTTACGCCTGCTTTGGGTTCACAAACCGTTCCAGCTCCCGAGAAACCCCCACGCAAGGCCACAAACACTTTGCTCTTCCCTGTTCGCCCGCCCCCCGTCGGGGAGGCTGGGCCCGGCTTGGCCTCACCGGGCGTCGCCGGGCCGGGAGTCCCCCACGGGTGGGGGCCGCGGCGGAGCCCCTCGAAGCCGGCCGGGCCCTGGGGGGGTCCTGCTGCTGCCCCCCTCCCCTCGGGCTGGCAGCGTGCACGGCGCCGCGGGGTCGAGGGCTGCGCTGCTCGGCACGAAAGCAAGGCCCAGGAGCACACGTCGGGGGGGTCCCGGGGCCGACAGGGAGCGTGGGGTCACCCACGGGAGGAGCCCGGGTCGTGGTCCTCGTGTCCGTCAGACCCGGCACCTCCGCGTCCCCGACACGCCGGTGGCGAAGGGGGGTGCACAGGGACCCCGCCCGGGACTGGGGGCTAAGGCAGAGCTTGAACTGGAAGGGGCCATTTCCATCACCTCCCAAATTTCCAGTGTGAGAAGAAAGGCAGGGGAAAGGCGGATGGGATTATCCCAGAGGCTCCGGCGCTTGTTGGAGGAGAGTATTACAGAAAGGATGTCAGGAAGCCGGTCGATTTTATATTTGAATAAATTTGGTTTATTTTAATCAAATATCAATAGTAGAAGATTTATATATTTCTAAGATCTTTTATTCAAATTTATTTAATTTATTTAATTTATTCAACCTTAGATAAGAACAAGAATTAAAATAGTACGAGTGCACTTGTCTTGATTAATAAAGCATTGTTAAATGTCTCGTTTATTGGTATTTATCATTGGAAGTTTATGTCGATTCCCGCAATCACCGTCTTTTAATATTGCAAAAAATAATATATATTTATATATATATGTATCATTAGAAATGTATTGCTACAAACTCTGTATCAAATTTAAAAAAAAAAAAAAAAGACTAGATGAACTGTTAAATCTAGAGATTGTTCCGGGAACGGTTAAGACCAAGACGCAACAAAACCGCAAGCACCGAAGCACCCGAAGCAGGGGGACGTCAGGCGGAGGACACGGGGTCACTCGTCCCCCGCAGGACCACGTCCAGGGGGACACGGGGCCGAGATGTCTCGGGCTGTGGCGCTCGTTATTTCGATAGCCATTCTCCAAGGCTTTTAGGGCAAAATTTAATTCGTCTGGCCTTCTGCTCTGTCTTCTTCCAGATCATGTGCTTCCTTTTTGGCCTCCCCTTCCTTTCCCTCCTGTCTGGAAGCGGGGAATTTGTCCTTGTTGTTCTCCTTTTTCCATTTCATCCTTCTGTTCTGAAACCAGATCTTTACCTGCCTCTCGGTGAGTCCTAGTGCGTGGGACACCTCGATCCTTCTCTTCCTGGTCAGATAGGGGTTAAAAAGGAACTCCTTTTCCAGCTCTAGAGTCTGGAATCGGCTGTATGTTTGTCTTCCTCTCCTCCTACCCGGCGCTGCTGTTTAAAACAAAAACACAGGATTTTGGGGGTTGGTGCTGTCGTTCAAAGCACGGCGTTCAGCAGCGGGCCGGGCAGCCAGAGCTCGGGCCCCTCCACAAATCCCTCGAGAGAAGCGGCACGGAGACGCGGGGCAAAAGCAGACCGCGGAGGACCCGGAGGAGCCCAGAGCCATACATACGGGCGCAGGAAAAAAAAAATATATACAAAAATAGACCCCCAAAGCCCAGCCACGCAGATGCATCAGGCGCCTTCGGAGGTGGCGGGGCCGAGGTTGGGGGGCACCTTTTTTCTATCTGGCAGCTGCCCCCCGCCCTCAAGCCTCCTGCCTTGCCGTGCGTGTCAGCTGCGCCCGGGTGCCAGGGAGGCGACTTTTGCGGGCTGCTCTCGGGTGGCAGCCGCCTTCCCGGAGGCTCCTGTTTGCTCCCTGTCTTATTTTATTATCACGAGCCGTCGCGGTTACAGGAGTCGCGGAGAGAGAGGCAGGGAGAGAGGGAGGCAGAGGCAGCGAGCGGGAGGCAGGGGGAAAGAAGCGGGAGGAGGAAAAGAAAAGTTTCGAACTCAGACGTGAGATGGAAGCAAATTTTGACTGCGTCCAACCTTGTGGTCTCATCCAGGGAAACATTTGAGCAGGAGACGAGCTCTGATTTAAGTGGTCTGGTTCCTCGCCAATATTAGCACTGGACGATTTACAGTCAGGATATTGTACCAGCTCGGCCTCTTGCTGTGTCGTAAAAATCTGCTGTCTCTGTAAGTTATCGTATCCGTAAAATTTAGCGGGCTCCCCGTGACAGGTAACCCCGCTGCAGGGGGCAGGAGGCGGAGGCGCGGCAGGGGGAGGAGGAGGTGGCTGGTAGGCGGCCGTGGGGCTCCCCCCGGCCGGCTGGTAAAAGTCCGCGGCCGCTCCGCCGCCGCCCCCCGCCCCGCCGGCCGCGGGCTGCGGGAAGCCGGCGGCGGCCCCGCCGTTCCCGTAGAGGAGGGCGGCGGCGGCGGCGGCGGCGGCGGCGGCGGCGTGGCGGCCGCTCACCTCGGGCGAGAAGTGGCAGTCGTAGTACGGGGGGCTGAGCGGCTCCCCCGCCGCCGCCGCCGCCGCCGCTGCCGCCGCCGCCGCCGCCGCCTTGTACTTGGAGTAGAGCGGGTTGACAAAGTAGGAGCTCATCGGGGAGGGGGCAGCGGCCGGCGGGGGCGCGGGCGCGGGCGCGGGGCGCTGCTCCCCCCCGCCGCAGCCGCCGCCGCCGCCGCCGGTGCCTCTACGCCGCGCTCATGGTGCCGCCGCCGCCGCTCGCCAGTGCGCTCCCCTCTCCTGCTCTCCGTGTATGCGGTGACCAGGACTGGAATATAATCGCTCCCAAAATGACCTGCCTCACTGCTTTTACTATTTCCTATTAGGCACACAGCAGCCCGCGCACGCACGCACACACACACACACACACACGCACACGCTCATGAGCTCAGGGGGGACTTTTGGCTTCAGTTTACATGTGCCGCTCCTCAGGCAAGAAAAAAAACCCGGCCCAGCCCTGCCCGGATCCACCCCAGCCGCGGCGCCCCCGCTCCCCCCGCCGGTGCGCGCTCGCCAGGAGCCGCCGGTCCCCCGCCGCGCGGGGCGAGGCTCCGCGCAGATGCCTCGCGATAACCGCGGGCGCGCTGCCCGGGGCGCCGCCGCCCGTCCCGCCGAGGCCGAGCCGCCGGGGGAGCCGCGGCCAGGAGGCCGGGAGGCTGCGAGGGCGGCCCGGGGGTCCCGGTGCGGGAGGGCGGCAGCTCGCAGTGGCAGGGGCCCTCCGGGTCATTTCCTCGCAGGCGAGCGGAGTGCTGGGAAATGAGATGCACATTTACCCTTGACGCCGTGCACGCATGGCTGAGGCTGCAGGTTAATTGATACTTAATGGAAATCATGCCTATGAATATACTTTCCATCATTTCACCCTTGGAGGACGTCATTACCGAGGCAGAGAGAGGGAGGAAGAAAGGCGTGTGGGTGAGCCGTCAGCTCCGCTCGGGGACGCCGTCCGAGCGAAACAGGCGAGCCCAGCTCCCGGGGATGGAGGAAGGAAGGAAGGAAGGAAGGAGGGAAGGAAGGAGCGAAGGCGCTGCCCGCCGGGCTCGCTGCGGGCCCCCGCGGGGGGAGCGCGGCCGGGCGCTGAGCGCTGCCCTCGGCCTCCGCTGCGCCGGAGGCTCCGGGAAGGAGGCCCGGGAGGCTGCGCAGGCCCCACTGCCCCAGTCCGAGGAGCGCCGTCTTCCCCGTCCTCTCTTCCCAACGCTTCTGGCTGACTGCTCTTCCTGCAGCGGGAACCAGCTTTTTTTAGGGCAGACACCCCCAGGAGCTCGAGTCCGCCCTGCTTTGAACAGAGAAGAAAAAATGGAGGTGAAATCTAATACGGGCCCCGCCAGAGCCACGTGTGACCGTCTGGTGTGAATTGACAAAAAGTATTTGTGGTTACATAAAAGACATCGCAGGCTCCTTCCCCATCACACCCCGCCGCCCCCACCCCCGCCCCGTGTCCGAGGCCCTCGCCGTGCCGCTCTCTTTGTCTCGGCGGCCGGCCTGGGTCCCCGCACATAAGCAGGGCCTTACGGAGGCCGGTAAAAGCCCACCGGCCGTGGTGAGGCTGTGCCAAGCCCAGCGAGGGCACAGTGACGCTCTCCGCCCGGCCTAGCGAGGCCTGAGGCGCAGGGACCCCCGTGCCCTAGGTTTTGGAGCCCAGAGCGGCGCGGTGCCCAAATGCTCTCCTCACCGAGGCTGCTCTGCGCTGACACAACCCCCCCCTTAACCCCACAGACCGGCTGGGGGGGGACATGAGAGGCCCCGGGTGTTGGGGGGCACACGGATTTTTGGTGCTAAAGGGAAAGAGCAGCGAGAGAGCAGCGCAGCGCTACCCCCCGAGGTCGGAGCGGGGGCGGCCGGGCAGGGGGGAGACACAAAAGCACCGCCCGAGCCCTGCGTGGCTCGAGGGGGCAGCGGCTGCTTCCGCGGCCTCCCGCGGAGCTACAACCAAGGCTCCGCGACCGTCCCCCGCATGCGGGTCCCGCCGGGATGCCCGGCACCGTCCCCGCGGGGCTCTGCGGAGCCGGCAGCGAAAGCGGGGTCCCGGCTGGGGGGGCGCGCAGCGCTGCGCGGGGCGCGGAGCGGTGCGGAGCGGCGGGGCGCGGCCCCGCGCCTAGGGTGGAGCGCGGGCGCCCTCTGGCGGCGTGCGGCGGCAGGGACAGGGGGACAGGGACAGGGACAGGGACAGGGACACAGGGACAGGGACAGGGACAGGGACAGGGACAGGGACAGGGACGGGTACGGGCAGCCCCACTACGGCCCCCGGCCCCGCCGCCAAGGGGGGTCCGCCAGAACCAGGAGGGCGCCGCTTCCGCCGCCAGAGATCGGCGCGGTGTTATGTTCGCCTCTCGACGATCTCGGTCACGAGCAGCTTTTCCTTTCCTTTCTTTTTTGGTTTTGCTTTTCTTCCTCGTTTTTTTTTTTTTCTTTTTTCTTCTTTTGGGAGGGGGTGGTGGTGGTTGTGGTGTCTGTCGGAGTTTCCAGTGCCATTTTCTCAGCACATTTCGGTGACCCTCTTTTAATTTTTTGCCAGTGCTATAATTAACTACATACAAAGAATGCGCCTCGTTTACACATGGCAGCCAGCAAAGATGCCTGAGCTTTGAAGACCGCTGCTATCGCGTTTTCGATCATGTTTCCCCACATATTACACCATGAATACTCCATGTGTGGTAGTTTCAGAGCTCTCCGTTTTTGTCTTGAACATGTTATTTTGTTTGCCCGTGCGTTTATGTATCTATAGATTGATTTATGTAAACGAAAGTAAAGATGAATCTTTGTTTACCCCCGCTCCATCACACATGCCTGTGAATTATTCGGGATAATGTGTGTGCCTGTGCACGCGACTGTGCATATGTACAAACATACATTAACACAACCAACGGGTAGGGATTAAATTATTGTTTAGTTTGACACTAAAAGCGATTTACATGGAGGAACTGCGCGTTGACGTTCGAGACGTTTCATTTTCTTTCTGCCATTTTGAAATAAGCGCACACAGTATCAGAAGTAAGAAAAGAAAAAGAAAATGAAAAAAAAAAAGAAAATATACTAGGTAAAATGCGTCATTGTGCCTGAGATAAAATATTAAAAGGAAATGGTGTGGGCTTGGTGACAAGTTCTTAGCAGAGCCTCTGCTAGAATCAACCTAACAGTGCTCAGTGGCAATAATATAGTTTACGTGTTGTTAGCTGTAGATCACACACACACAGACCGGTTATTCTCGAAAATATGAACGCTAAGACGGTAGGATTCAGCACGGTAGAATATCCAACAAAATACATTTCCATTAATCAGTGGACTTGGTAAAATCTGTTTCGTGACCTTCGTGTCTTTTTTGAGACTGTTGCCTTGGCCCAACGCTGACGTGTTGAAATTTATAGTCCAAGATTTTAAGACCTAGTTTGTCTGCATTTTTGGCTTTTTTCTTCCTCTAACAAACACAAACATCAAAATAAGGTGGTTTCAAAGAAAAGCGCCATAGCATATCGTAAACTCATTAGGTCCAGACGTCTAGCCATCTCAATGGTTTTATTATACCACGGTTCTTCCTGTTTTAAAAGAATTATAGGTATCTTCTCGACAATAGATGGGAAGCAATGCAACACCTTTTCCTGGCACTACATGTTTTTTGCCTTTTTTTTTTTTTTTTTAGAGAGAGAGAGAGAGGTAGAAAACATTAAACGCGAGGTCTCTCGGCTCTCCCCTTAATCTTGAATTAACCGAACTGCTCGTAAATATTTACGGGTCCTTCATTTTAATGGTTGCTCTTTAAACAAAGCATTTTTTACAATGAACTTCATCTCAATTATCTTGATAAAGCCACGTGTGTTTATAAATGTTGAAGGCATGAGACGTGCTGCGAAATGAGCTTTCGCCAATATCGCTGCAGGTTTGGAAGTAGCCTGGTCCCTCCAGAGCTCCCCAACCTCCAGATTAAAGAGCGTGGGGAACAGAAACGGCCAAAAAAAAAAAAAAAAAAAAAAAAAAAAAAGGAAAACAAAACAAGAACGGTTTGGGCGAATAAGCGCCGTTTGGCTTATTAGGAGGAGCGGTGCGGAAATCTTTCCTAAATGACCCCCAGAGCTCCCCGAGCGAGCCCGAAGGCCGCGCATAAAGCCAGCAAAGAGGCGGGCGCACCCGGCCGAGCCCCTGGAGCCAGGGGAGCTTTTCCCCGGCCCGGGGCTGGTAGCGGGGCCGCCGTGCCCGCTGCAGCGCGGAGCGGCGCGGAGAGGAGCGTCGGGGCCGGCGGGCGGGAGGCGCGGGGCTGTGCGGGGTTTTTCGGGCAGGGCAGGGTGAGGGACGCACAGATTTCTGCTCCGAGCGCAGCGCTTTTCGTTCGCAGCCTTTATTGTGTAATAGCGGACAACAGTTACAGCAGGTCGGGAGGCAGAGACGTGGTGGGTAGTACAGCATTTACCGGGGGCGGGAGCGGCAGCGAGCCGGGGGACCGGGAAACGTGAGGCCTGTTGCGAACGGCTTCGGGTCTGAGACAACCTCCTAACAGTGCACTAAAGGGGGGGGGGGGGGGGCTCTCGTGGCCTCGCTGTGGCATCTATTGCGAAGGAGCGCAATTCAGACCTAGAAAGCAGAGGGTCGGGGTAAGGTTTCCTTTTAATAACTTGTGGACGACACAACACCCCCACTGATTGAAGCGACTGTAATTTAATATATATCTTGTTACCATAATTATAGTTATTTTCCTTACCTTTATTTTGGCAAAGTAACTACCTAGACTACATCACTTTTAAGAAACATGTCAAACATTTAACATCAGATAAAGTTCCCAAAGCTAACGTGCACTCACAACATCATCAACCAAACGGTCTGGGAAGGAGGAGGGGGGGATGAAGCGACTCTGCAAAACACGTTGGCGAGCAAGACAAAATTTCCCAAAATACCTGACATAGACCACGTTTCACTTCTATCTAAAAAAGACCAGATTGATTTAAAGTTCCTGGGGTGGGGGGGGCGCGAGAGGAGGAGGAGAAACGTATGCGGGGCTGAGGGGGGCAGGGGAAGCATAAAACCCAACCAAACCGAAATTAAAAATTAAAAAAAAAAAAAATCTCCCAAAGCCCCAAACTCAAAACTAAAGCAATATTCCCCAACTGCATTTCTACCCCAGCGTTAGTCTCCTTTATTGCCTTTCTCCTTGTTCATCTTTTTCATTTTCATTCTTCTGTTCTGAAACCAGATTTTGACCTGTCTCTCTGTGAGATTTAAAATCCTAGCTACTTCGTAACGGCGATCTCGGGTGAGGTACATGTTAAAGAGAAATTCCTTTTCCAGTTCCAGAGTTTGATACTTTGTGTAGGGACAACGCTTTTTCCTCGTTGAACGAGCGTGGATCCAGTTTGCTGCAGGGTTATCTGAAAGAAGGGAGGTATATAGGGAAGGGGGGGGGGGAAGAAAGGTCGTTAAATTAATTTAACGAAGGATGGACTGTTTTCACAACTTCGGAGGAATTATCATAAAAGCCTTAATGCCCCAGTCTGTTTACTGTACAAATGATGTCTTGATGGTAGGTGGTTATGTGGAGTCTTTTATGGGTGCTTGTTGCTGCTTGCGCTGGGGTAGGCGTCTAGACGTTTTTATAGGTTAGTAAAACTATCAGTTTTGCACATTCGAGCCTTACAGGTTTCGGCAATAAATCAAAGGGGCAATTTCTTTCTTTCTTTCTTTCTTTCTCTCCCTCTCTCCCTGCCTCTCTCCTTGCCTCTCTCCCCCTCTCTCTCTCTCCTTTTTTTTACTTACTTGGGTCAAGTTGCTGCTGTTTCTCCTCCTTCAGATCGCTGCTCGGGCTGGGGTTGTGGCTGCAGGCGGCGGGGTCCTTGGAGCTGCTGGCAGCCGCCTTCTCCCGGGGCTCCTGGAGGAAGGAGCTGCACGTGTACTCGGGCACACCGATCCCCTGGGACTCCCGGGACGAGGAGCACTCAGTCCTTTTGGAGGAGGAGGAGGAGGAGGAGGAAGACGAGGAGGCGGCTGCTCCCGTCTCCGGCTTTATCCCGTAGTGGCGCCCAGTGGAGGAGCCGGAGCTGGACGCGGAGCCGCTGCTGCCGCCGCCGCCGCCGCCGCCGCTGCCGCCGCCGCCGCCGCCGCCGCCGCCGCCGCCGCCCGGGAAGCCCGGGAAGGGCTCGATCCAGGAGCGCACGTAGCGGCCGGCGTCGGCTGCCCCTAAGTGGGGCTGGTGCATGTAGGGGTGGTAGATGCCGGTCATTGCCGCAGACGGCTGAGGGTGAACCGTGGACCAGGAGGTGGAGAACACGGTGGATTTTGGCGCAAAGCTACAGGAGGAAAAATCTGAACTCTCTGCAACACCTGATGGCCTGGAGGTCGCACTGTGACCTCCCTGGACGAATCTACTCCCGTAAACTTCTTCGCTTTCATGGCCTATGAGAGAATCGACATAATAGTTACTTATGGTGCCACTAGACGACATTTTAGGCTCCCCTCTTAGTCATATAAAAGGTTACACTGTTAACTGTATATGATACCCTCCCTGAGAACAATCGTAGTATTTTGCAGACTGCAAGCCTCAACCATTGGTCGCGGGGCCCACGTGATCATATTTACCAATACTGCGAGTAAATCAATCCGCTAAACTGGGGCTGCTGTGATTAAAAAAAAAATCATCATCAACAACAGCACCGCACAGCGCGCCGCGCACCCGCACCGCGCCGGGGCCGCCCGCGCCGGCCGCACCACCCGCTGTCCGCTGCCTCCCGCAGCCTTCCCGCAGCCTGCCCGCTCCCTGCCCGCTGTCCTGCCTTCCCTGCCTTCCCTGCCTGCCCTGCCGGCCCTGCCTGCCCGCTGCCTGCCCGCTGCCCGCCCTGCCCTGCCCGCCCGGGGCGCGGCGGGCGTGGCCGCGCTGGCAGCCCACGGCCGCGGCGGGCGCGGACTATTTCTTCATGTCGTCTGAGTGATTTCTGCCATTCATTTCTTAATCAACGAGAGGCAGGGTGTTTAAATAAATCCAACAGCCTTGGCTTGCTAATCACACTTCGAGCTGCTGAGGAAACCCGCTGGGAAGGGGGGATTCTTGCCTGTAAAAACAAACCATCGCAAGCTGGGACTGTAACGACTTCTCATAAAACAGGAAAATGTTACAGTAAAAGCACATTGCGGTACTTCCATATTTCAGAGCGTGTGCGGGTAGTATTATCCGTCCCCGTGCCCCCCTCCCTCGGCAGAAAGTTTCCATGGGAAGGATCCGCGTTTTAAAAGAGATGCCCATTGTGTTGTTTTAAAACAGGTGGAAGACCTCTGTAATGATTTTATGCCTTTCAATAAAAATTTTATGAGGTGTATTTGATTATAGATTAATGTGTCCCTAATAAAACGGACGGATGGGAACAGCGAAGCCTGTGTCTCCCAGCACGGCCGACGCGTGGCTGGGCGCACGCCCCTGCTGCACCCGAGAAAATTTGGGCCGCGGAGCCCCCGGGCAGCCCGGCCGGAGGGGTCCCCGAGGAGGCCCCGCAGCAGCCCCGGCCCCGCTGTCTCCTCCGCCCGAGTTCAGGGGGACCGGGGCCGGCCAGCCCCGGCTGGCCACGTTCAATGCCTGCGGGAGCTTTCTGCCCTCCTCGCTTTCTCTTCCTTCTCTCCCCTCCCCGAGCCGGTTCCCCTTCCCCGAGCCACAAGATGCCCGGTTAGTATTGAAAACCAGATTACCCATGGTCTTCCGCACATTTCTGCTCTTCTGAGCGAGGGAAGGTGGCTGTGTCGGGATCTGGAGGAAACGCACAGTTAGTGGAGAGCCCACAGCAGAGCCCGCTGAGGACACAAACAACAGCACTGCGAAAACACTTCCTACTCGCGGGCCGGTATGAGGAAGGGACTGAAATTCCTGTTTATTTAATGATTTATTACTCTCTTAGCTTGTTTTCTTCCTTTTTTCCTTTTTTATTTTTTTCTGTTTAGTTTTTGGGCATCTCGATCTAGCATTTTCCTTTGCATTTTCAGACTTCCCTTTATTTTCTCTAGAAGCAGGGCTTGCTGTATGGCGAGGAACTGCCCCTCGCTGCACACAGATAGAAATTGATAAAGCGGGCAGATTAGTGTGAACCTCCTTTTTTATATACGTTGAACACTTGGTATGGAGCCAGTTAATTAGTCCCCACTGCCGAAACTTCTTCGGTGATGAAGCGAGTATCTTTAAAGGAAAAATAAAAATAAAGATGGTTCAAGTGTGCGCAATATTTAAAGAGGTGGGCTTTGAGCACCGCTTTGTTGTTTGTTTTCGAAACAAGAGCAAGCACTGCATACCTATGTGCTTGCGGCTCCCACAGCTTCAAAATGGTGATGCTTTGGGCTGAGGAAAATATTCCTCTGCCCTACGAGCAAACATGAGAAAGCATTTGCTGAAATTCAATATCCGCGACAAGCGAGCAAAATGCAACGCCACCAGCTGCAACATGAGCAACATCAGTGTCACCAAGGCAGAAAACGTTGGCACTATCTTGCGCTTCATTTCTTGATTTAGCAACTGCTTAGGGGAAGACTGGGCGTTGATTGTGGGCGAGCTGCTTTCCCAGCGCAGCCAGCAGCCACGCTATTTTTCCAGTAGTGTTTGAAGGTGAAAGTATGCCCAAGTATTCACACTTCGGTTTGGTGTCATGTTCATTTGCAAGCCAGCTCTGCTCGGTATTTCTGCTCCCACCCGCTCACCCGCACCCCCTTCCTCCTCTGTCAGGGCAGGGACCCTGCAAATAATATTTTTCAGCTATGCGCCGAAAGGGTTAAGAGTCATGAAGTTCATTATCTGGACGTGTGCTACTGAAATGGAATTACGGGAAATAAAACGAGCTCTGAGCAAACAAAAATGGTGCAGGGGCACAAAAGTAGGGCTGGAGAGGATGGTGTACTTCTGTAAGCATGCCTGGGAGCTTTCCTGCTCGCAAAAGCCCAACCTTGCCAGATGTTTGAGGGAATATTTCCCCATCCACCATCTTCTAAAGGCTCTTGAGCTGACCAAGAAGCAAACTCCTCGCATTAATTTATACCCAGCTTTGCATTTGGTATGATGTTTTTTTAAAGCAAGTAAGGACACGAAATCAAAGTCTACACATTGTAAGCAGGCAGTGACTGTTATTTTTTAAATCAACATAGGAACGTCAAATAAAATGACACACATATTGCTGACAGCTTGTAGTAGAAAATTTTTTTATCACTTACCATTTATGAGTTGATTGGATGAGGATGTCCAGTTTAGGTCATAATATTTTACTACTTTTTTTTTTTCTTTCTCTCTCTCTCTCTTTTTTTTTTTTTTTTTTTGCATTCAGTTTGTTAGACTGCGAACATCACACAACATTTTATCAATTAATCATTTGTTTACAGACACAATTATAAATAAATTAGCTTTACATCATTTCCCGCCCCAGTCTCCACCCCACCCCTAAAAAGAAGGGAAGGGGAAAAAAAAGAAAAGAAAGAAAGAAAAGCAGGCAGACACACACAAAGACCAGAAAATGGACAAGAAGGCAAGAATGTACATCAGTCCAAAGAGCTGCTGATAAGGAAAGATCAGGAAACCAACCTGCAGCCGTACTTCAAACGTTTGTAGAAAACCAAAGGAACCGCAGTAGTTTACAGAGTTTATTGCATTATACATGCGAACAGAACATGCACAAGAAGGACATATTGCTGCTGAACGACTACTATTCCACATATGCACCACAAGAAAATGTCTACAATGGAGAAGAATGAAATATTCCATTTTACGAAGGACAATCTCTAAGTTCATTTGCGAGGATAGTTACATTATAATGTGCTTCTCTTTCCCCCCGCCCCCAAAGTTTTTCCCCCCTTTTTCTTAAAGTATTGAATGTACTCAAAATGTTATGGCCCGTGTAACAGCCCCACATAAATACCATTTTGTTAGTAAAAACATGAAAAAGTCACATTGCTTGGATGTTCGACAGTTCCAATAAGTTAAGACCAAATGATAATATTCAATAATAGTTACCCTGCATTACGATGAGAACAAAAATAAATTACACGTGCTAGGTTTTATATATACTCGTCATAGTAATACATATTCACTTGCAGCGCTAAAAGAAGGACGAAGAGTCACATTCTACCAGAAAAAAAAAAAAAAGGAAAAAAAAAAAAAAGGAAAATGACGGGTTCTGCCAGAGTCTCTCCTGCATTTAGCAACTGGTGGTGCTGTGCCCATTTCTCACTGTTTCCACCCCCAGGGTTAGGCTTTAAGAGAAGGTCAGATTAGCGGTCAGTTCTCGGATTCGGTTCTCCCTGCTCATCTTCTTGAGCTTCATTCTGCGGTTTTGAAACCAAATCTTGACCTGCCTGTCAGTGAGGTTTACGCTCTTACTGATCTCTAGGCGGCGCTCTCGAGTGAGATACATATTGAATAAGAACTCTTTCTCTAATTCCAGTGTTTGGTGCTTAGTGTAAGGACACCTCTTCTTTCTGCCACTCTTTGCAGTTAGCCAATTGCTTGTTGGAGTATCAGACTTGATTTCCTCTATCAAAATCAAAGGAGAAGAAGAAGAAAAAAAATCAAAACTCCCTCCGGCTGTTAGAGTGTACCCTTGGCCATGAACCCTCCTCCGTGGGGCCGGCAGACCTGGGGGCTGCGGGGCCGAGGCCCCGGCGGGGCGAGGCGCGGGCAGGGCGCGGGGCTCTGCAGGGCCGGGGGGTCCCCAAACCCCCAGCCCCCGGCCCCGTCACCGGCCCCGAGCCCCCGGGGCTGCCCGGGAGGGGCTCGCTCAAGTTCGCGGCTGGCGCCCGGCCCGCCCGCAGCCCGCCGGGCACCCTCTGGCGCCTGCAGCCCGACCGGGGCTGGCTCGGCCGGCTCCGCGCTGGCCGGGGAGATGCCCCGCTTGCAGGAGAGCCCCGCAGCCTGCTCCTCTGCAGCCTCCCCACAGCCCCCAGCTCAGCTACACACGCACACCTAGCAGCAGACATGGACGTTTCCCCAGCCGAAATGATGCACGTGAAACCAACACCCTCCACCTCGGGTTTCTTTTTTTTCTCTCTCTCTCACTCTTTTTTTTTTCCATTTTCCTTTTAGATTTGATTTTATTTTTCACCAGAAAGGAATCCGCCCCACATCAACCTAGACCTGGACCGTTAGCTGTAATTCATATAACGAGAATCTCCATGCACACGTAGGGCAAAAATCGACCTAGAGGTTGCAAAGTACATTTTTATAAGGAAAAAAAATCCCGGTTTTGGATTCCTCGACACACACCGTTCGAAACGAAGGCTTTATTGCACCTCTAAGGGGAAAATAAAATTAGATAAGCACCACCTTTAGCTTTCGTACGCCTTTCAAAATAACGTTGCACTTTTTGGAGAGAAACCCAAGGTTATCTAAAGCATCACGTTCAAACCTTGCACGTTTTGATCAGGCAGGCAGCGGGCTGCTGCTTGCATTGTGCATTTGTTTCCAACTTCACCCAGCTTGGTAGCACCTATTCCTCACCTATTTTAATAGGATCGTAATTAACTTTAAATGCAATCAAAGAGCAGCCAGGCTCAGTGAAAACAAACAAACAAACAAACAAGAAATCAGCGAAATATTACGAGAGAAAAGTTGAGCTGGTAGTATTTTACAACCTCCAGACCTGCTTTTTTAAGGGTATTTGGCTGATTTTGGCTGCTGCAGTGCACTAAGGAGCACCCAGAGATATTCCCCGCATCACAGAGCCGGTCTGCATGCACAAGAGAGGCAGGTCTCTAAAGCAGAGCTTTGGACCCTTTTGTGTAGCTTTTTTTTTTTTTTTCCTGCCAAAATCTTCAGAGGCACAGCACCTGCAGCCCGATACTTCTTACCATTAAATGTGCTGGCTGTGATGCTCGTTAGTATATCAGAGCGTGCTTTAGGGTGCTGGCGTGTTGGAGTTACACCACGGTACGGTTTAAACTCGGTAATACAGACCTTTACTCTCCTTCTCCTGGACTTCTGGGCTGGACACGGAGCCTTCGGGCAGGCAGCTCCTCTCGTCTTGCAACGTGGACTTGGGCTCGGGACTTTCCACTTGAGAGACTTTAGCTGCGCTGTCTTGGTTGTTCGGGTTTTCATTCATTTTCTTTTCCATCTGAAGTTGAGAAGATATCTGCGGTTTGGAGCTGCCGCGAGGGTTTAACTGTAACATTACAGTTGAACTCGTTTCGGGGCTATTATTGTACTCTTGGGTTTTCCCAGTGGCGTAGGTCTGGCTCAGTCTAAAATATCCTGGGACGGGAACCTCGGGGTTCTCAATGGGGCATGATTCAGACACCAGCCTCTGGTAGGAAGGGACGTCTGAAGAAATGAGTTTGGTTCTCTTATCGGAATACATGCAGCAATTGCTTTCTTCTTTAATATTTGTAGTGAAGGAACAAGTGGGGACCTGCTGTGTAACAGGTTGCTCTATTCGACAAGATCTGTTCGGGTCTGTCCAACTGTCTACTTGAGGTATATAAGGATGTACATTCATACCCATATTTTGGTGATTAACTTCTCTTTTAGCCAGAGACGGTAGGAGTCCACAGGTTTGCATCCCATAAGTCCCAATGTCTGTGCTAGGTGGCATATACATGCTGGCGCTGTTGGAGTAGAAACTGTCACTCCTGCACGCACTGATGAGAGAGTCTACTAAAAAAGTATTAGCGGCAGGAGAGCTGTTGGGGAAGGACATTTTGGGCAGGAATTTGAGGAAGAGAGCTTGTGTCCCTTGCAGGCTGACATCTCGAGGAAAACATTCCCGGGGAAGCGCCGATGCCTCCGCGCGACCACATGACAGCCGGGCCAATGGCAGCGCCCGCCGCCCCGCGCCCCGCCGCCCCGCCGCTGACGCGCCCCGCCGCGCCGCCCCGCCGCGCCCCGCCGCGGTCAACAGCGACCCCTAGGCCGCCGCCGCGGCACCGCACCGCCCGCACCGCGCCGCGCAGCACCGCGCAGCGCCGCGCAGCACCGCACCGCGCCGCGCGGCCGGCCCCCCTCCCCCCCACGGCCGGCAAAAGCCCGCTGCCTCCCCTCGCGGATCCTGTAAAAGCCGTGCGTGCTGCCTGACGAGCGCGAGGTACAAGAGGTTGCGGGATTTATTGGTGCGTATTAGGGAGAGGCAGGGGCGATCAATAAAAGCCCTCATCTGCATTCCCGGGCTACTTGGTAATTTTCTTGCTTCTGGAGGTTTTTAAAGAGTTATACCCGCTGTTGCCACGCACGGGAAGATGTTTTATTAACAAATCAATCGAGACTTTGTAAAGGATAAGATTAATAGTTAAGATTTAGCATAATGGCGTTCGCGTTATGAATTATTGAAAATTATACCATTGATTTTTCTCCTCGCTACTAACCAAGAAGGTCAATTTTTGTTTTAACACAAATCGTCAAATATTAAAAGCTATACTTTTGTCATAAGTCGAGTTTTATAGTTACAATACATTCCTAAAATTATTTTACAATGCTCTCTCACTACGGCTTGTGGAAAAAAAAAAACATATATACATATATACATTTTTTTCACTTGCCCGGGAAACTGAAAGCACCATAAGATAATTTCTCCTTCTGTAGTATTGCTCATTTATATATATATATATATATATACACAGAAACTCATGCCCCTACTGCAACTGATCGAGTAACTTTTTCTTTTTCTTTCTTTCTTTCTTTCTTTTTTCTTTTTTCTTTTTTATTTTTTGAATGACGAGTGATGAGTGCAGCTGGAATATTAAAAAAAAAAAAAAGTAAAAAATACCGAGGGCACCAGTAAATGCCTACATGGCAAATTAGATTTTTGCGTCCCAACACTTTAAAAGTGTTTTAGTGCCCCCCCACTTCGTACCCATATTTACACCCGAACCTGTTACATTTTAAATAGTGATGGCACAGGGCATTTATTACTCTTTTTCATTTTCTTCCTTTTCTTTCATTTTCTTTCTTTCTTTCCTTTCATTTTCTTTCTTTCTTTCTTTCTTTCTTTCTTTCTTTGCTTCTGTCTGTCTGGCTGGCTGGCTTTCAACTGTTCTCAATCTGGAGTATTTCTTATCTGGGACTAATGCTGTCAAGGACTCTTATCCATACAAAGTGAACTTGTTGATAATTTTTGTTTCGAATGCATCTGGCTGTTTATTTTGGGCCTTTCTAACATCAAACACCCTTTCAGATCCCAAGGAGCAAGCAGCACGTGAAAGGATTTTTAACATTTCAAATGCGTCTTTCGCACAGCTCAAAACATGCCTTTTCCAGCAACGTGGGTTTGAATTTTCTCCTGTTTCCTGGCATTTGACTGTTTAGCACTTTACCGTACACTTTACATTGCTGGAAACAATAACCCTATTTAAAATTTCGCTGTGGCAATGAGACAGACCTTTTAAAACCTTATCGCAGCTGTTCAAATACAACATCATTGTCAGGTTAAGAGCCAGTGTCTTTTATAGCTCCGGTCTCCAGCTTCTGTGTTGCCGGAGAGTTTAAATATTACCTCCATAATATTCGCTACTTTCCAGATTTTTTGCAGCATCCCCTGCGCCTGGCGCAGCCCTCTGCCCTCTCCGGGCACGCTCCATCGGCACCGAGTGTTCAGCAGGGAAAGGGGCATTTCCAAAATCTCGACATTTAAGATCATTATCAGAGCCATTGCTAAGATTTGCCTGAGCTGGGAAAGAAGCTGCAGAGGAGCTCACGACGCTCCCTCTGAGCACTGCATTCCCCCCCTTGCTTTCTAGCAATTTCCTCTTTTTAAACAACAGCCCGGACAACCCACAGAGTTTAAAGAAACAAAATACTATTTTCCTTGACGCAGTTTAAGACTTGACTGTTAAATCTAATCAGGAATTTTATGCCCATCAAATGGGTCTTTCATAACCTTTATTTACACTTTAAGAAAAGAAGGTCCCAGAAATATCCCAACTGAAGTATTAGCCCAGAGGTTTGCAGTGGATTTTGCCCAACAGTAAAGTTAAAACAATAACCCAACGCTTAACTGCTTGCCACGCCAGCCTCGCCTGTGCTAAAGGAGCTCGCTCCTTGGCTTCTGGTCAGAAATGAGGTCTCTCTGATTTTTTTTTTTAATTGCAAATATGAATTTCTTGCATGTCACTGCACGGAAACTCCGAGGATGGCTGTGATGATAATGAGTTAAATATCGTATTCAGGACTGGTAAACAGCTACGTAAGACCCCTTGCTCACGATAAATCATGAGGGTTTTTTCTTTTTTGAAAAACGGGCAGCATTTTTTTATTGAAAATGAACAGTAGGAAAGTTTAAGTTTGATGTAAATAGAAGTTGAATAAACATGCAAGAGCCACTGGGGAACTGGAGACTTAGGCTCTGGGCATTTAATGTCACTCTTGTTTTAAATCATATTAAAATGGAATCAAGTAATTAACATTAATAAATAAATCAATATTGTGCAATAAATGAGATATACAGTCTACATTAATATAAAGGTTTTGCTCTCAGAGCCCCATATTTTTCCGAATGAGGGAAGAAAAAAAAAAAACCCAACCAATGGGTCCATGCAGATGTAAATTACTGTTTGTAATAAAGCATAGGTGGACATTACAGTTTTCTCCTCTAGCAAATGTCAGGGCTAAAAACTTGAGGTTACCAGACGTGCCAGTGGGGTTTAATTTTCACTGCCTTATCTTCCTAATCCTTATTACTCGTGATATGATTTTTTTTTTTTCTCGACAGTGCTGACGATCCTCATACTTGCAATTTGCTGTGTTTGTGTCTCATTATAGGAGGGGGATGGGAGAGAGGTACGCAAGGGGCTAGATATTTTGCAGATGCCTTCAGTAACAAAGGTATTGCGAGAAATATCTTATTTTAAAAATAGGCTGGAACCCGGGAAGCTTTTAGTAAAATTGCTTTCATTTACTCGATTTCAGCATTTTATTTAGGGTGCCTTTAAACGCGCGGACTGTATATTTTATACCACGCTGTTATATTGCAGGGAGATTGAAGAATAGCTTTTATTTAAAGGAAAAAAGAAATTGGCTACAATATTGTGACCTTTCTTTTTTTAATAAAGCAACTGTCACGTTGCCCAGATTTCTATGTGCCATATTTTCATAGAAAGAGTCGACGTCTCGGCTGAGGGTTCAGATTCCCTGGACTTTTTCGACTGGGGGTGGGGGGGTGGGGAGAGAAACATACTGATGACATTATTCTTTTTCCTAAATAGAAAAGCTTATAAAATAAACAGGATACCTCGCTGCCCATTTCTTCAGAGGTGTTATTTCTGCTGTGGGGAGCGCACGGTAGCACTGTGTACTCCCAGCTTTGCCCCCAGCCTCAGCCCTTCCTCTGCTGTATTTCCATATTTCCGTGCACACAGAAGCACAACCCCGAGTTATAAGATTTTAGCGGGGAGCCTGCTCGGCGGTTCTGCCCTCAGCTCCGGCATCTGAGCTAAACGTTTATCTTCCGGCAGATTCCTGCCGAATTCGAAATTCGGTCAGAAAATAAGCAAACGCCCTATTCGATCTCCTAAAAGGACAAGCTTAAAGACATTTGGACATAGCCCCCAGCCTTTTCTTTCTAAAGGAATAAAACAGAGAAATGGGGGGGGGGAAATACAAAAGATTATAGACTCTCACGGAATCATCACACCAACACGATGATTGAAAAAGAAGAAAGAAAAAGAAAGAAAGAAAGAAAGAAAGAAAATAAAAAAGAACAAAGCGGCATTCCCATATTCAAGATGGTTTTTTTGTGTGTGTGTGTGTGTGTGTGTGTGTGTTTTTTCCATTAACAACACATCCTGGCTCCAATCACTCGTTTACATTCTGTGAGATCGGCCTCACTGTAATTGCGAGGGGCTAAAGCATCCCGCAGAAGCCTCAAGGCTTTGGGGCTGGTGTGGGCTCTCACAAGAAGCACTCTAATGCCAGCAAAAACAAACAAGAAAACTTTGCTAAATCTTTCCCTCCCGAAATAGGTATCGCCACCGAAAGACCAGGGCATTTTCCTCCGGGCTCTGGGTCCGGTTAAAAGGGGCTACCTTTGGCGTCAAAGGATCCAAGGATTTTAGTTTCCACAATGCCGTTTTACCATTTTATCACAGACGGAAAGGCTATTTCTAGGAAACTGTTAACAATGAACTTCTAAAAAAAAAAAAAAAAAAAGCAAAACCCAACGGTCAAAGTGCCAACAAATGCTTTCACGAGAGATGGGGCTTTGAAAATGCGGAACATGACTGAGCCAAGGCGAAATAGATTTCGATGAACTCTGCAGAAAAAAGCAGAAGGAAGCGAAGCCCTTTCTTCCGTGAGATTCTGAGGAAAAGTGCGCACTGGAGGACAAAAAAGAAAACAAAACCAGAAAAACGGAACATGCTCGGTCGCTGGAGAACGTCCAGGGAATTCATAAGCTTCACTTTAATTTTCTAATCTCTAGTTTCATTTTAATAGATCTCCATAGTGTTTTTAAGGAGAGGGATTTCAATCAGCAAAGCCTTGGCAAGGTGATGTTCGGATATTAAAAATATCTTCTTTTCGCTTTAGTCTCTCTGTCTCTCTTTAAAAAAATAAGCACTCTCAGCATCTAATATTAATCTCGCGTTTAAGTAAAATACGTTTTTAAAATTATGCTTTCTGTGCCGATAGGTTTATTTAAGAAAAGCCTTGAGTGAGAATTGAAAGGTAAACTGTGGAAACGCCTGTTTTTTATATTACTTTTGTTCTACCCGCGTTAAGGCTGTCCTTAAAGGAGTAAATAGTTTTTCGTTCTAGGGAACGAATTCTGAATATCATTTTTTTTTCTTAAAATTATGCGATTTTTTTTAAAGCTCGGATGCATTATAAAAGATTACGACCAAAAAAATTTCTTTTAAAGTGGCATATTTCTCGAACACGTCACGGTTATGGGTTATTTGTTTAATAAATCTTTTTGATGCTTTATTTTCTCATTTGGAAGGCCCTGAAATCTTATCGTTACTTATATATTAGATATTTTATTAGCAGTGGAATTATTATTAGGAGCAAAATATCCTTGAACATCAGGGCTGCTGTGCGCATTACAGCACATGAGCGCGCCCTCCTGTGGCATTTGGTGGCGAAGCACCAGGGAATTTCCTCCTTTCTCCTCAGCCCAATTTGCTTTCAGTCGTGTTTTTTTTTCCCTTTATTTTTCAATAGAAACTTAAAACTGCTATAATTGAGCATTTATGCAAGATTAATGCTGGGGCGTTTAGGTTTCCGCGGCCCTCTTTTGCGGTGTCTGGGCATTTTAAAGGGATAATAGTACTCTAAGATAGACTGTTAAAGCACTGCTGGGAACAGAAAATCAGAAGAGTCGTTCTCGCCCTGTGGATTAAGACTCGGGAGAGACGCGAGAATTTTGCTATAAGGTCAGGCGAAATGAAATTCCCCGCGACTAGCAGCATTTCCAATGTATGGGCTTTGCGGGGAAACGCGCATCCGGAGAAAAGCTGCCGAAATACCATCCTTCTCCCCAGATTACGAAGCGTTCCTTACGGCCCCCCGCATTTTATTCGGAGCGACAAAAGCATTTTTTCTTTAGGGCTAAAAGGGGAGATTTGGGGCGAGTTCCCGGGGCACGGAAGAGAAAGGAGAGGGAAGCGGGGAGCCCGCTGGCGGGGACGGGAGCCGGGCTTGCTCCCGGCACGCCGCGGAGATGCTCACCTCGACCCAGCTGGGATTTTCTTTGCGTTATGATGCATTTGCTAATATGGCCATCTATGCGGTACTCAGCGTGTGTGTGGTTGTGCGTGTGTGTGAGAGAGAGGGAGGGAGACAGAGAGAGAGTGGGTGGTGGTTGAAAATAACAGAGGAACCTTAAGGCGCCTAATTATTCAGAAAGGTTAAAGGTGATGACCTTGACATTTTGGAAGTTCAAAGGCATACACTTATGTTTTTCTTGCTAAAGGGTTTTAAAAAATTTTTCTAGCAATGCCTCCCTCCACTCCCATTTCTCCATTTTTTAATTCTGGGGCCGTTCGTCACTAATTTGCGCAGTTTTGCCTTCGCTGAAAGCAAGTGTAGCGCGAGCCGCTCCGTCCTATTCAAAAAAGCCAAATTCTTTCCCCGCTCCTCGCCTTTATTGCACATTGCGGAAATCTCTTTTTCACCCACCAGAAGGTGTATAATATAACCCAATTAAGCTGTTTAGAACCTCGGGTTTTATGGTGTTGTCTAGACAGTTCAAGGTTTTGTAAACAGCCCAGCCAGGTCACGCAGCATAAAGCGGAGGGGACCTCCGCCGGATCCCTGCCCGCCGGAGGACGCAGGGCCGCCTGCCGCGCCCGCGGGAGCGGAGCGGGAGTTACGCGGCTGCGGAGCGGGTGCGGAGCGGCCGCACCCGGCCAGCCCCGCTCTCCGCACGCCCCGCCGAGAAATCATATTTTAGAGATCCTCCCCTCTGTCTCCAAACTTTTTTTTCCTTCCCTCCCCACCAGTGCCAATTGTTTATAGCTCCCTCTTGTCTCAATCGCTCTGAGCCCTCGTTCTGGCTTACCCTTCACTAGCAAGTAAACAGTCATTGGCCTTCGGGATTCTGGGCTTGTTGGGAGCCTGACCAGTTAAAAAAGCCTTTTTCGTTGTTTATAGTAATTGCAGCACCATCAGAAGTGATGGTCTGCAGACAGCCATGTTTGCTCTGCCTCACACTGAGGGGGGAACAGTGAAGGTTACACATATCTACAAAGGGAGAGTTACAGCTCTAAGCTATTATTTATTTTTAAAATGCATTTAAAATAACCCGGCTTGGCTTCCTCCCGTTATTATTTAATTGAACTTGGCTCTAGCCCGGGAAACGCTAGGATCCTTCGGAGATGGAAATCCATACAGTGCACGGAAGTTATAACCTTAACTTTACTAGAAACCATTTATTCACATGAAAAAGACAGTGGCCCATGCTTTTGGATGACAATAGAAACATATATATATATATTTTATATATAGCGAACGTACATTTACCATCTCTTAAATAAACCGCATTCACTTAAAGGGAGGAAAGTGTTATCCTAGCTCAAAAGCAACAACATGGCCCCCCCGAACTCAATTAATTGTAAGCAAAAACTACCAGACACACTGCAGGTCCATTGCTGGTACTGTGGGAGAGGAAAACAAGCACCTTTGGCGAGAAACACTCGAGAAGGGACAGTTGGATTTACCCTAGTTTCCCCTTATCAGGAATCTGCTGCGCCAAGCCCCGAAATCTCCAGTGGCCATTCAGTGTGGGGAGCTGCACGTGAAAATGAAACTTTGAGTTCCGCAGGGTGGATGTGTCATGTAAACCAATTTACTTTTGCATTCAGATGGCAGGTCAGAGAGACAGATATATTCAATTTTTCCTTCTTTCTTCTTTTTCTCTTTCTCTCTCGATTTTTATTTTTTTTTCTTTTCTTTTTCTTTATCCTTCTTTCTTTCCTTCCTTTTTTTTCTTTTCTTTTTTTTTTTTTTCAAAACAAGGGATTTCCAGTGAAATATTGGAGTCGATCTCTGTTCAGTTTCTTTTCTTTCATCCTTCGATTCTGGAACCAGATTTTAACTTGTCGGTCAGTGAGGTTGAGCATTCTGGACAACTGCAGTCTCTTCTCTTTGTTTATGTACACGTTGAAGAAAAACTCACGTTCCAGTTCTCTTATCTGATATTTGGTATAGGGACACCTCTTTTTCCTTGATCGCTGAGGAATCGCTGAAAATCAAGAAAGAAGAAACTGAGTTATGCTGCTGCTATAAACACACTCAGATGGGAAGAGATCAGAGGCTTTGACAATATCCCATCGCCTGGAAAGCAGCCCTCCAGCAGTTCAGAAAATATTCCTGGGGCTTTTACTCTCCGGGTGCCTTAGCGAAAAAGCGAATATTTCCCAACTTCTCCTTAAAAGAGAGCACTTCGAGCAGTACAGAGAGATATTTAAATGGGCTGGAAATATTCCAAGTTTCTCAAACTCCTCTCCCCCCACCCCCCTCACCAAACAAACGAAGATCTCAGGCTCTAAAACGAAGGCAGCTCCGAGCACTACCTGTGAAACCTCCCTGTCGTGTCCCCCCCCCCGCCAAATCAACAATTTAATAACAATTAATATCCTCTTCCAAGAATACCTTAAGCCCACCTAAATTGGTTTCCTATCGTAAACACGCTTTACAACGGTAAAGGAAATCTTATAGGATATATAAAATCCTTTGGATGCTTATAAAATTGCACATAAAATGCGGCTTGACAAAGTGTTGGCCTTGTACTTTTGCCCCCAATTTACTACTGATACCTACCTGAACTGTTGCTCTTCTCTGCAACAGCCTCACCAGAAGGGGAATCGGCGCTGTTTGCTGTTGTCACTTTCTTTTCTTGGCTGGAAGGTGTTTTACTGCAAGTGCTGTTCTGGGGCTTCAAGTCGCCCTTGTCCGCGTCCCCCTCGCCCTCGGAGTGCTGCTGGTACGGGGGTCCGGGGGCTGTCTCGTAAAACTGGTCGAAGCCTTGCGGCAGGATACCGTTCCTCCCCACCGAGCTGTAGAAGTTGGAGGCAGCAGGAGACGGTCCATGGTGGCTGCACACGGGGTCCGTTTTGAATAACATTTCCGTCCTCCTGTTCGCAGGCTGCAGAAAGTCTCTGTGCATCACCTCTTCAGCTGAGTAATAAGGAGCATAACTGCCCCTATACTGCCATTTGCTGCGCTCTAATCCGTATTCCCTGAATGCTACTTCGCGCACAGGTTGGACATGAGGTAAATTAGAAGAATAAGGAAAAGTCATTTGACAGGAAGACGATTGCGACAAAAAAGAGGGTTTCGTCGAGAAATCTGAGGGTGAGACGTAATAAGCGCACCCTGGCAGATACATATTGGATGCGCTGTGACTGCAATCGTCAAACTCGGTCATGTCTTCCTTTTTGCGATTGCAAGCAACCAGGAGGCTTCAATGCATTGAACAAGATCCATCTATTGCACAAGAGGGTTTGGACAGGATCAACTAAGAAAAAATCCCCACCGTGTGCTGACGTGCAATTCATCTTGATTGATTCTAGTGGTAATTATGTCACGTGACGCAATGTAGAAATGTCCTTATATCTATATCAGCCCTTCGGAAAGGCTCCTAAGAGCTCTCCAAAGAGCCCTCCCAGCACGGAGGGATGAGCGGAACGGGCGGGCGCGCACCCTCGCCTTTTCCCCCCATTCCCCCAGCAGGCGAGGAGGTCCCCGGGGGTGCCGCGGGTGCCCGTTCACCTGGGGCCGCGCCGCCCGGGCACCCGCCGCGGGGCCCCGCGGCGCGCCCCCGCCGCATTGCCGCCGGGGGAGGCGGGAGCGGAGCGAGGGGGGCTCCGTCGAGGAAGGTGCCCCGCGGGGAGCGGGCTTCCACCTCCCCGGGCTCCGTGGCGTGGCCGCTCCCCGATGGCAGGAGCGGTGTCCGCCGGTCGCTGCTCGGCGGATGGGGAGCGGGCGGTGGTTCACTCGGGAGAGCCAAGTCCCAGTTACACGCCCTAGCGCGCGAGGGAGGCTGCCCGCTCGGCTCCAGCAATCCACAGTTGGCACCGAAATCCGTCCCGAAATTCAAAGCACGAGTCCCGATCACCTCGTTTTCCCTCGCTCAAGCCCAAACACCGTGCGCTTGTACAAGGGCGCCAGAGACAAACTGCAATGAGAAACAGGCAAACGGAACACCTCTCAGCAGCGGATTTTATGAAAGGCAGGCACTTTCGGGCTCTTCTGGAAAGAAAAGGGCTAGGGCAGGAAGAGAAGTCTACCAAGCACGGTTTCCTTGGGAAGCAGAGCAGCGCACAAAGTGACCTCTGTTCCCGTGCCTCCAACTCCCACCCAAACGTTCACTTTCATTGGAAGGGAAAAGCAGGGTTGGGAGCAGGCGACACGCACAGCACCCGCCAGCCCCACAGCCGCCCTGCCCTCGAGGGCTCATTTTTGCCAATTTTCTTTTTTTTCTCCTTGAAATATTATTTTACATAGCCGATCACAAACCGGGTCACAAAGGCTGAAAATAGAAGAGGATGAATAATACGCGCCAGCAATAGCCTTATGCTCGAGCAATCCCTCATTCCAGAAACGTTTGCCAGCTCTCTATGGGAATGCCTTTTTCCGCCACTGTACAGCATAGCCCGAGTGGCCCCGCCATATGCCGCTCTCCAAATGAACCCGAAATCCGGCCGAGCTCTGCACGCCAAGCAGGGTCGCCCCGTGCCACCCAGGCGCTCTCCGGGCGCTCCCTCCAGATATCAGGCCCCGGGTGGCTTCCCCAAAGGCGGCCGCCACCCAGCGAGCAGAGAGCCCAGCAGGTAGGGAACCGGCCCCCAGGCACCGGGGGCGACCAGGGGCAGGCCAGGGGGCTCTACGAGGCGCCGCTGCGGGCATCGGGCTCGGCCAGCAGCAGGCTGCGCGCCCCGCGGCCCCGCCGTGCCAGGCGCCTCCTGCGCGCTCCCGGTTCCGCGTTGCGGAGAGGCTCCGGGGGCTGGAGCCCCCCAGCCCGGGCTGCGCCCCGCAGCCTGCCCCAAGCCCCTCCCGCCTCCCCCGGCCCCCCAAAGCGGTCCAGGGCTGCCCCGGAGGCTTCCGCCCCGCGGCCCCGCGTGCCCTCCCGAAAAGCGAAAGACCCAAGCCGGGCAGACAACATGAAGCTCACTCCTTTTTCCCTATCTTTCCTATTCTTTTTCTTTTCTCTGTACCGTATCGTATTTTTTTATAATTTAATTTTATTTTTTTTTCGCTGCCTTGTTGCCTCTCTCTCAAACCGCCTCAAACGCCGCAAATCGCTGCCAGCAGATAAACTCTCGCAAGGTATCACTAGAAACCAAGGCACAAATCCACCATTTCCTCCCTTCATCGGTAACTTCCGAGCCTTCTCGATTTTGCTACAACACATGAACAACCTCCTAAAAATGATGCCTGCGCAGTTAAAATGGCTCCTGTGTCACTTACCACCCTGAGCTTGTAGCAGAGAAGGGCAGGGATCCGTTTGGATTGTGCCCCCAGGTTTCTGATCGCCAAGCTCATCAGGAGAGATGGCTCTGGGAACCTATGAAGCCTCATTTTCTTTATCGTTCAAACAACTAATTACGCCTTAGCCAGAATCCTTCACCTTCCTTTCGATGCAGCAAGCCCAGCATCAATTAAATTTTGGCGCAGGAACCAACCGGTTTCAACTAATTCAAGTTCAAAGACATGGCGACGATTTGTTAATACGAAAACAGCCCTTTTAGGAAACAGACCCTTAAAAAGCGATCTCATTTGTGGAATGGGAGTCCAATATCGCAGCAAAGACCCCGCTGCAATAAGGCAGACATGGGGGTCCCCGCCTGCCAGAACATTTTCGCCCTGGGGTCGGTTCCCAGCCCGGCTCTGAGCATTACGTTCCCCCCCTTTTTTCGCCTTGCTCAGATTAAATAGCATCGACACACAAATGCTCATCATGTACACAGTCAGGCGCATACTTTACCGTTAGGCGTCTTGAAACATCTGCAACCGTTGCCTGGAATTACCAAGTATTCTGGTCCAAGTGACATTTCCAAAAGCCCTCCGTGGAAATTCAGACGACTTGCATAACATTCGGGTTTAAAAATACACCCGGTCCGGCTGGAGAAGATGCGGTATTTTTGTGCCACCCAAGATAAGACACTAACTTGACCTTAACTTTGTTATGGCGCCCCTAGTATCTGGAGAACGTGAACAGACACTGTCTGGCAGCTCTCGTAAAAACTGACTGGAGAAGAGATTCTGAGTCATTTCATTTATTGCCACTACAGTTCTGCAAGAAAGCTTTTCCTCCCTGCCAAACTTTAATTATTTATGCTCTTTTAGGAAGCACAAAGGCATCCAGAGCCATTTCGAACAATCCGAGTTGCGTTTGCAGCCTTATCAAACTCGCCGCAATGGAGAGCTCCCCTCGGAAGGGCTTTATCACGTTTAGGCTGCGGTCGGAATGCGAAGATGTTTATGTTGGAGTAAATAAAGGGACGGACGGTCGCCTGCATGCTGCGGAGGGACGCACGCATGGGCGCAGCCAGCGGGTGCCCGCTGCTCACCCCCGCATCGCAGCCACCCGGGGGCTGGGGGGGCGGATTTCGGAGGAAAGCCGCCCAAAATTCCCCGCCCGGGGGGTTTGGGGTGCGCACGCTGCGGCGGGGCGCATCTCCTGCAGGCGCAGCCGGGGTGCCGCGTCCGGTGGCGGGCACGCGTGTGCACACATGTGCCCGGGGCGGCTGGCGGGGGGGGGGGGCGCGCACGGCCCCGCGTGTGCATGCCCTGCCACACGCGTGCGTGCCTCCCTGCATGCCCGGCACGACTGTCGTCGCCCGCAGCTTGGGATGAGCGGCTGAGACCTGCAGTGTGCGTGCACGCCCGCAGCCGTGCACCGTCTCCTCCCGCGAATGCGTGGCGTCGCGGTGCGGCCCCGCAAACGCGCCCGTCTGGGGGTGCGCGCACACGGCGGCTGTGCCATACATGGAGCGGTGTACATACAGGCACGTACACAGACACGCAATACACGTACTTGTGCATCACATCGCGTTTCAGGTCCCATCTCATCTGTTTTGTAACCTGTTTTCTCCTTTCGAGGGCGATTTAGACTAGAAGCTTTGCGTTAAGCTACCGTCGTGGATCGGATACGTCTAATAAACAATACACGGCATTTCACATCTTTTCACCCCAGGTTCCTCTTCAAATTTCACAGCACACGTGTAATAAAGGGCATGGTTGCACTGGGGCGGGTTGGGACGGGGAAGGACGGTGTACAGAGTCCATTTCTCGAGGACAGCAGCGGACTGAGCGGCACCCCAGGAGGGAACAAGCAAGGGGGCCGTATCTGCTTTGCGCTCGTCTCCTGCCTCGCATCCTTGGGGTTGCCTCCAGATTTGTTAATTAGGGGAACGCCACCCAATGAAGAGCCGTTCATTGTCCGCAATGCGCCAGCTCCCCGCGCAGGGGGTGGACGCCTCGAAGCTTTCGAGGGCCGGCGGGGCGGCGGCCGGCCCTGTGGGGCGAGGCGTGCCCAGAGTGTGCTGCCCCATGCCCGGGGTGCGCTGCCCCGCGCCCCCGCCCCGCAGCCACCCCGGGGCCGCACCGGGCGCTCGTGGCCCCCGCGGAGGGCAAGAAAGGCGCCTCCAAGTTGGGCTCGTTCGCCTTCTCCCTCCCGAAACGCCACCCCAGCGTTACCTTTGGGGCTCTCTGGAAAGCTCTCGGGAAGATGGCTGCGGTGCTGCCCTCCCTGCCATCCGGCATTTACCTCCAACCCAGCCGGACCACTGTGCCCTTAGGAACAGTGCTCGCAAGCAGATGACCGGGTAGGAGTAAAGTTCAAATATGTCTCCTTTATGAAATAATGAGTTTATTGCCTCCAGGAAGGCAATAGTCCTGAATAAATAGGTAGCTTCTTTGTGCCGTTCCTTGTGATTGTTTAGCCTTACTGCATACACCCCGCACAACCATATCTGAGCCTATTTTATACACCAGAAAACAAGGCAGGCTCCGCCAGCGTAATTATTATTACTGCTGGGAGAGGCAGCCCGAGGTTTCGCGTGTGGAAACGCCTCTTCATTAGAAACAGATTTACGTGGAAATTGCGGCCAAAAGACGGTTTGATCTGGAGCTAAAATTCCGTGAGATTTTTTGTCTTTTCTGAAATGTCAGATCGGGGCAGTATCTTGCATTTCCCCTGGCTCGGCAGCTCCGGCCAGTCCCAGTGCTGTGGTGCTGGAGAGGCTGCAGGCTGCAGGCACCGAAAGCCTGTCAGCAAGATGTGGGGAAAATCGATTTCATTCCCGTCCTAAAACAATAATCAGACGGCTTGGGCAATGCTCCCAGCCCCTCTGGTTGGGTTTCTCCTCTGAGGTTTATAACTGGACACACACATGAAAAAAAAAAAAAAAAAAAAAAAAAGCGAAAGCGTTCCCTCTTTCCCTCATAAAAACCTTTGCGGAAATGGCCATGGGGACAGTCTCAGAAAAATAATCAAACACACAGAAACCTTCGGGCTCGCCCCTCTCCTTCTCCTGCAGCACCCCGGGGTGTGAGGGGGCCATGCCCGGCCCCAGCCCCGACCTCGGCCCGCAGCGGCCTCGGCACAGCCCGCTCCCCCCCCTCCCGTTTGCCCGGGGCCGCGCCTGGACAAGGCCAAAGTCAGCGGCGCTGGAAGGGCAGTGCCTGGCCCGGCCACCTGGGGCGGCCACCGGCGAAGGCCGCTGGGGCTGCGGGCCGCGGCCAGGCTCCCCCGGGGCCGGGCGGCTGCGGGAAGTGGGCGGCGGCGGCCCCGCGCCCGGCCCCGGCGGGGAGCGGCGACCCGCCGGCGGGCAGCGGGGGCCCCGCTCCGGCCGTGCCGCCGGCCCCCGTCGGGGCCGAGCCGTCGGGGCGGGCGGCAGCGGCGCGGGGCGCGGGGCCGGTCCTGCAGCCGCGGAGCGAGCGCGCAAATTCCGCGCAGGCCTTGCGCGGGCATCACGTGCCCTCCTTCTGCAGCTGGGCGGGGGGGCGAAGAAGGAATATCTCTCTATATATATGTATTAAAAGGTTTATTTGGTAACCACTTTCTCCGATCTGTGCTCGAACAGGTTATTCCAAACCACAAAACAAGCAAGCGCCGCATGCTCGCCTTCAGAAGCAGGGAACACATGAAGGGACAAGCCAGGATTTACATAGCTGACGTCTTTACTAGGCATTACTCCTTTATTTTATTTTTTTCTGCAAAATGGTGTTTACATACAGTTAAACGACATCGATTTCAGTTTAGCACCGCTCATTCTCCAGGGAAAGGGAGGATAAGAAGCAGGAGAAAATCTATATAAAAGGAGAAAGAAAGGTAAAAGCTGATAATACAGGTTTCCGTGCTGGGCTGGCTTGTTTTCTTCATTTTGGCTAAGAACTCAGCATTTGCCAATTTACACAGGGATCCTACGCGCTTGGAGATTTTGGTTTAAACGGTAAAACAAAAACAAAAACAAAATCACACTTCCCGCATTTCAGCCGCGAATATACTCTACTCTAGGGGTGAACACTCCAGGCACAAGTTCATGCAGGAACGGGCGGACTCTGGTCTAGTACATAGAAAGCGCCTGCTCACGCATTACTACTCTTTTCTTTTTCATTCGTCGGTTCTGAAACCAAATTTTAACTTGCTGATCGCTTAAATTCAGTCTGTTTGATAGTTCTTTCCTCTTCTGTCGGTTAATAAACTCATTGAGGAGAAACTCGTTTTCCAATTCAGCAATTTGTTGTTTTGTGTAAGGTTTCCGTTTCTTTCTTGATCTCCCCTGGGTGGGGCACCAAGGCAAACCTACAACAAACACGTCGATAATTTAGTGGATCACGTCTGTGTATTAAAGAGAATATGCAAAAAGCGGCAAGATAACAGGGCAAAACTAGGTCGGTAAAATCTGGCAAAGCACATCTGACAGCACAATTCCTATCTAGCTCCGAGTCGGATTAAGCGATTACCATTCCGAATGGATTACGGGGGGGTTACAAAACAATTACAGGCATCTCTTAGAAAGCACGTATCGCTAGGTCGCCTCTAACTAAAGCGAGATATTTAAGGCATACCATCCTGCACTGAAGGTCGGAGGCATGACTGGACTGCTGCGGGCTGAACTGTCAGGTTCAAGTTGACCGAATTCTTGATGTCCTCCTTTAGGCTGGAAGTGCAGGAGTTCACTTCAAAAAGAGTAGCCGAGCCATGCAAACTTCTCTGCAGGCTCGAGTGGTCATACTTTACAGGCTTTAAGTTGGCTGCGTGAGTAATAGTTGGGTCATTTGCGAAAGATTGCCTCTGCCTGCATCTTTCCTCTTGTTTGGAGCTCGCATCATGGGCGTAATATTTATTGTTTTCTTCCAGGCACTCTTTGTTGCTGTTGGAGTTGATGTTGATTGGAACAGAGCCGGGGAGGTAAGGCTGCGCCGCGCCGCTGAACGCGTGGCTCTGCGGCTGGGCTGCGCACGAACTTGAGCAAGTCCACGGGATCGAGCTTCTGGGGTAGGAAATGGTGGGCAGAGCCGCCAATTGACTGCCATTAGCCCGCAAATTAGGAAAATAAAAGGAATCTGGAGATTGCAAATTCAAGAGAGAACCAACGTAGCCAGATCTGTAGAGACTGCGATCACACATTTCCAACAAAGGACTTCAGCTGTTCTTACAGCAGTATTTAGTTACAACAGGGAATAAGCGGAAAGCCTGAAACGATTGGACGAAACTTTGCAGACAGGTTCTTCAAAGCCGGTAATTTCAGCACCGCCTCCAGCCACCGAGCCACGGCGTCCCCCCCTCTTTTTTTTTTCCCCCCTTTTCCCCCCCTTTTAAAAAGTCTTATGATAACACTCGAAATATGAAAATACCGGACTTGCAAGGGGGAGGGGAAAACATGCTCTCCGCTTCTATAAAAGTGCCTGGGACCGGCTGGCAAGGCTGCAGCGCTAGCGGAAAGATGAGGGGGAACGAAACATTTGCCAAGGCGCAGCGGAGACCCGGGGGCTCCGGGCGCGGTCCCGAGCCGCGCAGCCCCGCGGACCGGCCGCAGCCGCCGTGCGAGAGCCGCGGAGCGCCGGGGACCGGGGCGGGGATACCCGGTAACCGGGCAGCCGGCGGGCTGCGAGCAGCGAGCCGCGGCTCCTTCCGTCGGGGGCAAGGAGCTGCGGCGGTCCCGGGCACATGCAAGTGCCTGTGCCCCCGTGCAGACGAGTACACCTTGTGCGCGGAGCGCGTAGTTTATCCCTTTTATATCCGCGTTTGTTTTAACTGCCGGCAACATGATATGCATCTGCATATGCTTGCAATTAACATCTTAATTGATCGGATATTACCGGGATTGTCATTCTGGTGCACTAATGACTAGTGGTCTCGAAGGTTTTCCTAGGTCTGCTCGTCTGCCCTTTTTACCCCTTCTACATTTCATCCTCACTCCAAAGCTAGACGAGTTTTCAAGCAACGCTTCTAAAACTGGGGCTTGTTTATTTAATTTTTTAAACAAACAAGAATAACAATAGCCGCGACACAGAATTACTAGAGCAGAACGCCGAGGCTATAAATAAATAAATAAAATCTAAAGGCTGCAAGGAAGAAAACGCCCGCTCTGCTATGCAGCGGAGGGGACGTGAGTGTTGCGGTGGGCAGAGGAGAGCCAGCCTCAGCTCAGTACCTCGCTGCCATCTCCTAAGTCGCATCTCAGGAATTTTTAGCCCCTGAGAAGAAAATTGCCCTTTACGGTCAGCCGTTGGGGGGGGGATATATATAACATAATATATCTCACATTTCTGAGAGCTTAGAGAAGAGCCCACTATCCCCTTATCCCCCTTATTTTTCTCCTAGCTCCGGAGTACGAACAAAACCCTGTCTGAAAGCATCCTCCCGGGACGTAGCTCGTGTCCTTTCCGAGCCGTGCGGGGGACAGGCAGTTCCCTTCCCCGGCGACAAGCCGAGGAGCCGTGCGCTACCCCCCCGCCGCGTCGTTCCCCGCAGAAGCCGGGGAGGCCTCCGGCAGAAGCGGCCGGCCGGAGCCCAGCCGAGGCGCTCGGGACCCGCGGGAAGCTTTGGAGGCCCGGCCGGGCGGTGCTGGCCTCGGCCTCCTCCATCCCCCAGTCCGAGCGAGCCCAGTCTCAAGCAGAGCCCCGGTGCCCGGCCTCCGTCACTTTCATTACCTCGCTTAAAAACTCGAACCTAGTTAACAGGTAGGGTTAATTTTCCCCGTTATTGTCCTGTTAATCATAGTTTTAATCTCGGTTTTATTTCTACGCCGAGATCAGAGACGCTGCTCCGCTTGACATTTTCCTAATCAAATTCATCTCTTTGTTTAATGGGAAATTGGGGTAAATTCTGCGGTAATTTCATTGCCCTGAAAGAAATCTTTAAATGATTGCCCTCCCCTAGGCCACACAGGACCACACAAGCATCGCTGGAGGATATTACTGACCACTGCCTTTAATTTTTATTGTTTGAATTATGTCTACCAATTGAATCTCCCTCTTATTAGCTTATTTGTTTTCTGCTTTTTTTCTCCCCAAGAGGATAGGTAATAGTTTCTTTTCATAATCGCCTTTTACGAAAGAGCTGACTCTGGCTGCTGGTTCTCGGAAAACAGAAGGAACATTTTGTGTTCAAAGACTGTATTTTTGCCCGTAATAAACACGAGGAATGGATGTGAGTTCCCAGTTACCGGAAAGAAAGGTGACACTTCAAACTAACTTTTATGAGGTTAGAGAAAACAGAGCTTTCAATTAATGCTCATCTGTAATTGCTAACTAATGCTGCGAGAAATATGAAAAGCAAAATCTCGAGTAGCTGGAGACACAGCTGAGGAAAGCCATGTTTATGTTTAAGCCTGTAGGGAAAAGACCTGACAAAAACATCTTGTTTCACGGGAGATTTGCTGTCGCTGTGATGCAGATAGCCTCGGACGGACTTTTGCTATTTTTTTTTTAATTTTTATTTTTCCAGCCACAGCCGGCTTCTGGTTTGGAGGGCGGCGTTTTAATGCAGCGGGTGTCCCCCTGTCTGTGTCTTTACAGGAAATATCACTGCTGAGGAACAGAACGACCCGGAGCTCTGCTTTCACACGCTCCTTTCCGCTCTTTTTTTTTTTTTTTTTTTAATAGGCAATGGGATCGGCCTCGACATCAGAGCTGACCACACCGTAATCTCACTGGCGCAGTCCCCCGGCGGAAAGATGCGGGCTGCTCTGCGTGTGACCGCGCAGCCTCCCGTTCCCATCCATCACTCGCAATCGCGGCTGCCTCGGCCAGCCCGGGGCTCCCCGCCTATGCCAGGGGTTGTCCAGGAGATGGCAGGATTGCCTCAAACATGGCTCGGAAATCTCGCTGCCTGACAGCGCCGCGGCTCAATGGCAGCCCCGGCCGCCTTGCAGTGCATCGTCAGCGTGCCACCACGCATCTGCAGCCGACTTTCTCGAGGTGCCTGCGGACTGCCCGAAGCCAGACGCTCTGCCCCGCAGCCCAACCGCCTCGCCCCCTCCTCGGAGCCCCAGCCGGGGGGGGCAGCCCCGGGAACCGACCCCCGCCGCCCCGGCAGCTCGACGGGCGGCGCTGGCCTCGCCGCCCTCCCGGCCTCTTTCGCTGTGTTTCTGCACGTTGTTCCGAGAGGAGCAGGCGGCTCCTCTCCATCTGGTAGCGATTTGCCAGCCCGCCCGGGCTTCCTCCTGCCCTGGGAAGGGGGTCTCGGCCGTGGCACGGCTGCGCCTGCTGGGAGGCCGGGCAGCGGCCAGGGAGGGAAGGGAGGCTCCGGCGGGGCCCGGCCGGGAAAATCGGCGGGTGAAAACTCCTCGGGATTAATGGGGCCGAAGTATGTGTGCTGGGGGAGGTGCCGGGAGAGAGGAAAAGAAGAATTTAGGGAATCTTTCTCCTGCGGAGAAAACAAGGCTGCACCACCAGATCGGGCTCTCGCAGGCACCGGCGCGACGCGGCCCCGGTCCCGGCTTCCCGGAATCAGCGCAGAAAGCGCCGCTTGCAAGGGAACCGAGTGGGAAATCCTCCGGGTCCGGTCGGGGAAAAGAAACCCCTCAAAAGTGGAGAATGTGCGAGCGGAAGAGAAAGGGGAAGGAAGAGGGCGGAGGCGGCGGAAGATAGCTCCCCGGTGGATGCAGCCGGCCGCCGAGCGGCCGGAGAGCAGCGGCCGCGGAGCTCCGCCGGGAGGACGACGAGGGCCGGATTCGGCCCCAGGGGGCACAGAAAGGCCCCGGGCAGCGGCGAGCCCCGCACAGGGCAGGCAGAACCGGGCCGAGGGGGGAGAGGCGAAAGGCAGGGGGCAGCTGCCCCCCGGCTCCTGCCCCGCGTACTTCTCGCCAGCAGCATTTCTTCCTCGAAATTTCTTTTCCCGGCGAAAAGGCCCACTCGGAACGCCTTTCCCTCCTTCAATGAGACCCTCATCCTTTCCTCCTCTCCTCTCCGAAGGGCCCTGAGAAGATCCCACGCAAGCCTGGAGATCGCAAAACGCCCTGCTGCGAAAAGAAGGCGAATTTCGTCCTCTTTTTATATATATCGAAAAGAAATCGTTTTATTAAAGGCGGTTCAGGAACAGTTTGGCAACATCATTAACAGCTGGGAAGTTCAGCCCATATTTCCAAGACAAAGTAAAAGCAGACTTTAAGACAAGAAGGGAAATAAAAATGGTTTATGGAGAAACAGTCTTACTGTATGTCTTACCCACATACACTGGTAATCAAAGTGTTTAGAGCAATAGGATATTATAATAAATAATACTAGTTCGGAACACACACGTTTTAATAATTAAACGAGGCACATTAACAGAGAGGTACCGCTTCTCTCTCCTAGTAGTTGGCTAGCGTGTCTGCCCACCCTGTGTATATCATAACATGCACACTAGGTTTAAAATAACACAAACTCAGCAAAGTCCTAGCCTTTCGGCCCATATAAATTATGGCATCTTTTGAAACTAATCATTTATTGCTTCTGTCATTAACACCCGTTTAGTTTTGCAAATTAAAAGTTAGCAGTTGAGCTTCACTTCTCCGACCAGGAGGGTTTTTTAAACGCCGTGGTGGGAGGAAGCAGAAGAGCCCCGTGCTTGTCCGGGCACACAGGAGAGAGCGGGCCGGGCGCTTTTCGGGCAAGCTGCGCAGATTTACGCACACCTCTCGGGGCCAGCCTCTCCCGGGCCGTGCCGGGACCCCCGGAGGCGCTCCGCTCCGCGGCCGCGGAGCCCCGCGGAGCCCCGCCGAGAGCCGCCGCCTGCGCGGGCCGCGGAGCGCGGAAGCCTCCGGCTGAAAAAAGAAAGCGCAGCCCCAAAAACCTACACGCCTCGCGAGGGAGCCGGGTCTCTGCCCGGTGCCCCCGAGGAGCTCACAGCGGGTTCTCCCCCGAAAAAGCCCCTCGAAACCCGACCGCGCACGTTACCGCTCCGCGCGGTGCACAGCTCTCTCCGGCTGCCGGCGGGCTCCGCGGGGGCTGGAAGCAGCGCGGCGCTGCACGGGTCCCGCTGCGGCTTTCTTGCCTTCTCCGACGGATATTTTTGTCCCTCGGCACGTTTTGAAGTTTACGGTAGCAAATCAAAACTGACACTTTTTGGCACTGGCTGTTGTTCAGAGACAAAAATTACAGACATCCCCCCCCCAAGAGTTAAACATTTAAGAAAGTTATAACTGTAACCGTTCAACATATTTAAATTCGTTTATACTGGCCTAGAGGGAAGAACAGAAAATATAATTAATATTAATATTATTATTAATATTATTTTTTTAAAAAAAGGAAGAAACAGAACTATAAAGTCAAGGTTTGTCAGCGCTCCCTTCGACCGAGAGAAAAACGCTGACGTTCATGGAAATGGAAAACAAGTCACAAAACTTCGCCACCGCTGGAAGGAGAAAAAAAATTAAATATGTTTTCAAGTCTTTCCAAAAGCCTTTAGCTGGTCGTAAATTGAGTTTATATATCCATCACTGTCCGCAACTAATAGATCAAGAAACGTTGTCTTTCAGTTTGGAGACTATTTTCTTATCCTTCACCCTCCTGTTCTGAAACCAAATGGTAACTTGTCTCTCAGACAGGTTTGTGGCTGCGGATATCCTTCGCCTCTTGTCCTTGTTAATGAACTTGTTAATGGCATATTCATTCTCGAGTTCTTTAAGCTGGAGTTTTGTGTACGGCACTCGCTTCTTTCTCCCACGCCGGTAGACACACATATCTGGCTGGTTTAGTGCAACGTCCCCTATTGTAAAAGACATTATGTGAAAAATTAGAATTTTATTACAGGCGTTTAAAGCTTAACTGATACTTGTTGGGCACTGGTTTTCACGGGCAAATAAATAATGCCAGGCTGTTTACAGTTTATTATTATTTACACGGCCACATTATTGCGCGTTAGTAAAGCACCGAAACCTTGATGGACTGTCATCACTTTTCAGGCATGCATCGCTAGCGAGCATGCAGGACGGCGGGGGCACTGGCTCGGGGCTGAGAGCAGGTCGGTCCTGGCAGCGCACAGACATCCCTTTGGTGTGGGTTTGTTTGCATGTGGTTTGTGCCTGCGTGCCCTCGCTACTCGCAGTCTCTTAAGTGCTCTGGGGCCGGGTCAATCGCCAGCCGGAGAAGCGGAGAAGCGCAAGCCTTCAAGCCATCATCGTCCTGCAAACTGCAAACGTAAATACAAACCGAGGCCCCGTTAGGAGAAGCAGAAGAAGGAGCCCGAGGCCGCCCGGCGCCCGCGGGACGGGGACGCGGGGCCCTGCTGCTAAGTGGCCGGGGGGCACCGGGTCTGTCCCGCGGGGCGGAAAGCACGGGGGGAGCTTTCCTCGGGGTGGGTGGGGGGCAAGGAAGAAATCCGCCGTCCCCCCTCTCTCTCTCCGCTCTGTGCGTGGCTGTGCGGCGTGTCCAGCTCGCCAGGCCGCTCCTCAGCCCCGCGGGGGGGAGGGGACGGGCGGGCGGAGGAGTGCGGGGGGGTTCGGCTCAGCCCGGTTCTCTCCCTCTCGTACCTGGAAAGGACGATTTCCAAAAGTGTGAGCTCTGTGTCTGATCTTTGGCACAGTAAACCTGACTATTCCAGCCATTAGCCAGAGTCCAGGACTGATAGCCCTCCATTGATATGTATGTTTCGTGTCTCGGTTCCCCAGAGCCAAACGTTGAGACCATGTCTATGTACCCAGGAACGTGCTGGTAGGGGGTTGTATAGCCCTGGTAGAAGGACACTTCCTTCGCCCTGGAGGAGACTTCATTGGCGGGGACACTCGTGCTGGTCAGACTGGAGACGTCCATGTACTTTTCCACGGGAAAGCCGCCAATGGAGGCATGGGGGGGAGACTTCAGGGCGTTCTGCTGGATCCCAACCCGTGGGACATCCTGCAGCTATAGTATCCATTGCCAAAGTGATACCCATAGCCGAGCGCGGGGGCGGCGGGCGGCGCGCCGGAGCCCGGGCAGTCCTTGGCCGGGGGGTCTGCCCGCGCCGCCGCCCCCGGCCGCTCCCCTCCGCCGCCGTAAGCGAACCCCGAGGCGGCGGCGGCGGCGGCGGCGGCGGCGGCCGCGCGGCCCGTGTGCGCCGCCCCGAAAACGGGCGAGGAGAGAAAATTACGGCACTGCCCGGGGGCGCCGCCGCCGCCACCTCCGCCTCCGCCGCCGCCTCCCCCGCCGCCGCCGCCGCCGCTGGTGTCGCCGCGCAGTCCGTCCATCTCCCAGCTCGCTGCCTTGCTCATGGCCTTGCACATCGCGGGCGGCGGCGCGGTCCCCGGCCGGGCATGGTGCAAATTGTTATTTGCCTCCAACAGGTTGGATCCTGGCGGTACGTTTATAAAAACGAAGTCCACGTTGGGGGGGGGGGGGCGGGGGTGGGGGCGGCCGGCTCCAGATTAGTTTGCCGCAGCCCGGGGGGCTGCTCATAGGCTGCCGGCGGAGCATGTGACCGTCCCGCCGCCCGCACTGCCCCTTTCGCCGCGCAGCCCCCGGCCCGCACCGACGGCGCCCCCCCGACGCCGCGCTCCCGCCCCGCCGCGGCCCCGGCGCTGGGGAGGGGCCGGGCGGGCGGGCGGCGGCGGCGATGCCCCTCCGGGCCGGCCTCGCCCCCGCCGCTTTCATCCCCCCCGCCCGCCTCGCCGCGGCTTCAAAAGGGCCAGCGGTGGACCCTCGATCCTCCGCTGGCCCTTTTCAAGCCGCGCGCCTCGGGGGTCTTCCCTCCCCGGTTGCCCGCAGCCCGGCGACCCTCGGCGTCCCCTCCCCGCGGCACAGCGACACCTCCCCGAGCCTATTGTTGCGGCCGAGGCGGGGGGAGAAGCCGCCACGGCCTCTGCAGCCCATCCTCCGGTCCTCCTCTCTTTCTCTCCTTCCCGGCTTTGTCGTAGGGTCCTACCCGCCTGCCCCACCGAGCGCTCGCCCGTGGCAGACGTCCCCCCCGACCCCTCACCCCTCGTCCCCTTGCTGCCAGCCGGCAGAGCCGCGGGGCGCGAGGCCTGGCGCTCCTTAGCCGTGGCAGCCCGTCCCCTCGCAGCGCCACCCGTGTGGCGGTGAGGCCGCCTGGTCAGGACAGCGGGCCCTAGCGCTGACGGTTGCTCTAGGGTGACTTTCCGACACTGGGGCAAATCCTCCTGCCGTCTCTCGCCGCTGTCCCGCTGAGTCGGGATGGAAGCCGCAGGAGCGCAAGGAGCCGGAAAGGGAGCGCGCTCCGAAGACGAGCCCGGGCCCCCGTGGGCCACGTCCCGCCGCTCCGCGGGCTCTTAACGCGCTCCCTCCCGGGCAGGGAACTGCGAGACTCCGAGAAGGAGGCAGCCGGGGCCGTGCTCGCTGGCCTGGCGGTGGCTCAGACCCGGCAGAGGCGAGGGGGAGCCGCGGTGGAGCCGCGGCCCGTTGCCGGCACCGCGGCCGCCCCGGGCCCGTCCTCCGCAGCCGGCCTGCGGCGGGGCCGAGCAGCGGCAGCCTCCGGGCCCGGGCTTGGTGGAGCTTTGTGGCCGCTGCAGTGACCCCCGGCAGCTTGTGGGAGCGGGGTGAGGAATGGCAGAGAGGGGCCGGCAGTCACAGCAACAACCGGATGGTAAACACAAGTTCACGTTCATTAGCTCTACCCACTTGTAATTGCCGTTAATCTTTCGTAATCAGCCAAGAAGGGGAAGAAGTGAGCCAGGCGTGATTACGTGTCTCGCTCGGATTTACGCCGAGGCAGCATTCAGTTCAGGACACGAAGCCCCGCATAATTAGGAGGAAGGTTTGTCGGGGCACGAGTTTCTCATCCTTTTACGTCCCTGCACGCAGCTTTCTAGTGAAACCATTGCTAACACAGTGAAGTTCTGAGGAACGATGGACTCTGTTTCTCTGGACATCTTTCCAGTTGCACTTCCATCTCCCGTTGTGTTTCCTCTTGCGATGAACTTTTCTCTCCCGTCACGACATTTTTCATCAGGCCGCCGAAAGAAAAAACTCCTAAAGCCCAACGTTTCGGGGCCGTTTGAGCTCCCTGACATCAAAGCAAACCCCGGTGCCGCCGCACGGACGCCCGAGGAGGACGACAGCCCCGCCGAGCCCTCTGCTCCAGCGAGACCCCCTCGGTAGCCGGGGGAGCGGGGCCTTCGGGCGGGTTTACGACCAACAAGTCACTAACGAGCCTTTTTGTGCGAGGTGTAGAAAACAGCACTGCCCTGCGCAAAACAACACCAACAAGCCCGGGAGCCGAGGTCGGAGACCTGAGAGCATCCACGGTGTCCGTGGGGCAGGGCGCGCCCCGCACCCCGGGGGCCGTGCGGCGGCTTCGGCCCGGGCTGCCCGTGGAGGCCGGACCTCCCCCGGCCTCGCTGCGGGACTGCCTCCCTCTGCCCCCCGGGGACTCCGCGGGTGCCCAGCGCTCCCGGAGCTGCAAGGCATGTTCCACTCACACGCTGCACAGGAAACTGCGTAACACCAGAAACTGGGCAGCATCCCTACAGAAAAGTGCTATGCTCTCCTCCCGAAAGAAAAACCCGATTTTATTCTTCTTCTTTTTTTTTTTTTTTCCGTGAAATTATCTAATTTCCCCAAATACTTTTGCTAGGGTCTAGCAGAGTTAGGAATGCACTCAAAGTTTTAGCACTGAATTTTAGTATTGGTTGTCTGTACTTTCCAAGTTGTTTCCCAGGGAAAAAAAAAAAAGACTCATTTTTTATCACCTTCCTTGCTAGGATTTGCCGTTGGTAACTGTAACTTTAGAAATCACTTCTCTTGTGAACGTTTGCTGCAGAACTATACACATTTACACATTTATGCGTAGTCGTCCAGGGAAGCAGAGGATACAAACGAAGAGAAAACTATCCATTTATATTTTCGACAAACTTTCCCCCATACCCACTGCTTTCCGTTGTTATCTTTTAACTTGGGTGAACTTTTAATAGCTAAACAGACGACAGTTTATTTTTTCCTAGTACTTAAATAATAATAATAATAAATAATTAAGCACCAGTTACGATAATGAAAGATTTAACAGCAAGCAGGGGGAAAATTGTCAAACTATTTTTTCCCTCCAAATCCGTGTCATAGTGTCCCATCTCTTTATTTACTTCTGCTTTAAAAAATCCATTCCGAGGGCGAAAAAGTTGTCTCGGTACCCCCTGCACGGCCCCCGCGCAGCGGGTTCACCCCGGCGGGTGCTGAACTTGAGCCTTGGGGTCACGGCCGGCGCTGGCCGCCCTCCGACTCCCCCCTCTGCTGGGAGGCAGCACCGGGGCGACTCCGGCCTGGGACGAGCTCCTCGACCCCGCCGCAGCTGAGGCTGAAGGGAAACACCAGCCGAGTACCTTTCCGACCGCAGTAGCGCTTTAGCTTTTAAATTAAAATCTGTTCGCTCGCAGGGCCGGCCGCAGAGGACTTCCCGCAACCATTAACCCCGCAAAGCCGGAGGGTCGCTGCCCAGGGGTCGTGCCACTCGGGGACGCACTGGGGTCGCCTCCTCCGCCGTCTCCCCGAGGGGCAGGGGCGGACAGCGGGGCCGCGGGCACCCGGCCGAGCCCCCCGACACCGCCCGCTCGGAGCGGCGGGGCCCGGCGGCCTCCGGCGGAGCAGGGCGCAGGCAGCGCCACCGCGCAGCTCCGCGCAGCGCCGCCAGGTGGCGCCGCCGCCCCTGCCGCCGCCCGCCGCGGGCACTGCGCGGGGCGCTCCGCTCCGCCGGGTCCCGGGGCAGCCCCAGTGCCGCCGCCTGCTCGGGCCCCCCAGCCCTAAAAAGCCCAGAGCGGCCACATCTCGGCCGTCCCCATCACCCCCCCGAGCCTGGCACCCGCTCCCCAGGCATCCCGCGGGGCTGGCCCCGGAGGCGCTGCGCGGCCGCGGATGTCCCGGCGGAACTGCGCGCAGCCCCGGGGCCCGGCTGGCAGCCTGCCCCGCCGAGCAGGAGGAAGCAGCTTGCCCTGTCCGTCTTCCCGAGAGCCCCGTGACTGGTTAAATGTTGACCGAGATGCTGTTCGGTTGGCTTAATATGAGCTGCGTTTCAATTAAGTTGTGATTTTTTTTTTCCCCGGCTAACGTGTAATAAAAGAGGACTGAAAATATTCTTTGATGCCTCGAGGAATAACTTTCAAGGTAAAAAGAAAAAGAAGTTTGGCCATAGTCCTGAGCAGCTCTTTAAACTTATAAGAACAACTGAGTAAACAGAGTCTAAAAAAACTTCGCATATTTCGGCAGTCTCTGTAACTTCCTCCCCGTTTGCCCACTAATGTCACTGTGATGCCGGAGGTTCTCTAGGCTGAGCGGCTGGTTTTGACGGACCATAAACAAACGACGAAAGATTTTTCGGTTGTGCTATTGTTTGGGGGAAAAAAATATCCACAAACAAAAACAAAACAAGAAAAACACTGATAAACATTGGTTCAGTAAATACATCTGGTATGCTGGGAATATAAATATCGGATGACTAGTTTATTAGTGGGTTGAAGGTTTAACTGATTAACTGCACGGGGGAACATTTTTCTTGCCCAACATCTTAGTGGAAGATTATTAGGGTCCTTTATGGCATGCTATTTCCCTTGCATAGGAATGTAGCCATGCCTTGAGATACTTCGTACATAAACTAAGGAATCAGAATTATTTAAAAGGTGCAAAACACAAACCAACACTAATAAAGATCATTCACAGCCTCACTTGCGTGTAGCCTGCTCTTCTCACACCGGGACCTTTCAGACAGGCTGCCCCCCAGCAGCACAGCACTAAAAGCGTCCCCCCCCGTTCCCGTGCCGCGGTGACCCCCCAGAGCCCCGGGTCGTGCCGGGCTGGGCTGCGCGCCCCCTCCACCGCGCCGGGGATGTGGCTGCGCCTTCCGAGAGGCCCGGGGAAGATGCTCGCCCTGCTACAGCGTTTAAGAAAACAGACGAGGGCGCCAAACGACAGCAATAAACCCCGCCGCAGGCTTCCGCTCCGCCGGCGCGGCCGGGCCGCCGGGGCCGCGGGCAGCTGCGGGGGGAGCAGGGCCTCCAGCACCCCGGTACCGGCGGCTCTGCCCGCCCCGGTCCGCAGCTCCCCGACACCGGCGCGGTGTGGCCGCGGTGGATGGCAGCCGAGACAGGGGGTAGCCGCGGGGACACCACCGTGCCCGCCCGCGGTGCCGGCAGCGCGGTGCCGGGGTCCCGGTGCCCGGTGCGGGGGCTGCCCGCTGCCCCGCCGCCCCGTCCCACACCGCCGCCGCGCCCGCGGGCAAGGAAAAGTTGATATTTACTTTTGTCTGGTTTTGGGGCTGTAAAACGCAGGACACCACACTGCAGTCTAAATTCACATTTCAAAGGGCTGACATAAAACGCTCATTAATGGAAGGCTGGATTTTGCAAACAACGCCTAGAATGTTTCCTAAATATTTTGTGGAATGTTTAGGGAGACTTTAACACGTTATTAAAAAAAAAAAAAAATCTGACAAGTATCCCATTTTCGAGCTATGAATCATGCGCAAGAGCACAAGAACTTAGGAGATGTGTGTGACTAACATTAGCGGGAACAGCTCTCCTCGAAAAAAATCGACCCCGCTTTTAATCACAGGAAACGTTGGGGTGTTTCTCCGGGCGATCAAACCCTCGGGTTCTCAGGGTCTAAATACTAGATGATGTGGGTGAAAAAAATCACGGAGAGAATAAAGGCTGGGCAGCTACCGAAGAGCACTCCAGAGATGCTAACGACAAAGGATTTATCTTCGTTTAAATGGTTGCCATCAGCGTCATTATTACTAGCAAAGTTATCACTGAAGGGAGACTTTCCGACTGTCACGTCTGCCGAGCGTGGTAGCCCGTGTCCCCTGCAGCTCCCAGACGCTGCACTCCACATCACCCGGAAAAGAGCGGAGGGATGAGCTAACCGAGCCACAGGTAACTTTGGAGACAGGGGGTTGGAGGTGATATCCCGGCTGCTTCCGTGCCTGCAGACAATAAAGCCGCGTATCGCCTATTTCTATGACTTCTGATAATAATACTTTTAAGTGGGGAGACTTTATTGGCGGTGGGGAGGGAAGAAGGAAAGGGCTGGAGAGAGAAACCCGCCGCCAGGATGAGACGGCACGGCGGCGGGGTGTTTTAAATCACGGACGCATTTAATGCCCTTCGGTTCTTCTCTCCGCTAGCAGAGCGTACGAGAGCGAGCATTGTCCCAGAAGGGGAGAAAAATCGCAGGCTAGCTTCGTCGAGAAACGGGATTACAGAAAGTAGGAAGGAGATCGTGTTTAAAGTCGCAACGAAGAAAAGATATTAGAAACGAGGAGTTCTATTTCAGTTTCCAGGAGACTGCTGTAGGTCCGCTTGAACCGGCGTGTGCCGGCAGCAGCGGGCTTATAAAGTCTGTGTAGGGTTCGCGAGTGTGAGGGGTGCATGAGGGTTATGGAGTAATTCCTAAATAAAAGTACTAATGCAGTCGGAAAAATGGGAGGGAAGAGAAAATAGATGTCAGCGGCAGGGGATTCTCGGTCCGTCGCTCCTCTCCCAACGTTTCCTCGCGTTCGCGATCTAAAATCCGCCCTTAGAGATAATAATAAAGAAAAGCGTTATCTAATATTTAGCATGTAGTTCTGTCCGAGGACAAATGAGAAAGAAGCTGCATCATTAGGACCTAAAAGGCAACAAAACAAAAATCAGAGCATAATGATGCACCTAAATGAAGGGGGAAATGTTGCACAGCTCATTTTATTAATCAGACTGTCAATTTCACCCCAGAGGCCAAACCCCAGAGCAATTCAAGCAAGATCTGATCAAGCAAAGGACAAGAGCTTTACTCCTCACTTCTTGTCTTTCTTTCTTTCCACCTGGATATATTTGTCTGCTCAGAAGCCGCCTTCATTATCCACTGACAGGAGCTTGTATTTATTTGCTTATAAACCTGTTACAATAAATGATTATTCGAACAGCGTCATTCGTACCTTAATGACGAGCACTACTTTTTGATGAATGACATTTCGGGCTAGAAAGGATGTATGGGTCATTTTGACCAGTCATTCCCTCGCTTTGGCATCCCACAATTTTTACGCCTCCCTCAAAAAGAGATAATAATATTTAGAGACACTTGCCGGGCTGAATGTGAATTAGCCCCTGCTGCAGCTCATCATTAGTACAGGACCAGCCCTGCAACTTTGACATTTTTTATAAAGCTGAGATGATGGAAAGAATAAGAAAAGAGATGATCCTGATGGAGAGAGGGCTGCACAGCCCTACAGCTGGCAAAAGGCTCTCGAATTTGTCAGACTCAGCTGGAAATGCGGTGCTGGAGGCCCTTGAAAATTCTCAGCACAGTGGTCGCCTCAGCCCGAGACTAACTTCCGCCTCCCTGCACAGCGCGATAGGGGACATCTCCGCCAAAGGCAATTCGAAATAGACACTTTATTCAATCTTCAGCACCCGAGCAGCGAAAGCGCCGTCTCGTCCGAAATCCCGCCGTCGGAAAGCAGGAAGAAATCAGCCTTTATTCGGAAGTTGCTCAAGAGGCAGATATGAACAGTGATGTGGAGGTGGGCTGCTCCGCACTCCGCTCCCCGGCCAGCCTGACTTCCTCCCAGCTGAAGGAAAACAGTAACAAAGGTAACTCTTCGTTTCTCATCTCCATCTAAGCCCTGCGCTTTGCCAACCGGGTTTAAAAAGCCAAGCGAACCCACCGACACCGCCAAAGTTGCTCGCCTCTGCAAACGGCGCTCTCTCTTCTGCCGAGACAGAGCTGGAGGCTGTAAAATATTATTGTGATTGCTGCGCTATCCCGATAGCCGGGACACTGCCCGGGCAGCTCCTCTGCGGGTGCGTGTGTGTGTGTGCGTGCCCAGCTCCATCGGTATGTAGATAGATATCCAGAATAGCTGTGGGCACGAACATCCACCCACCTGGATTTAGGGGAACCTTTCTCCTTATTTTTCCTCGCGCCCTTGGAGCCCTCTGCGTCCCTCAAGCCGTGTATATGTGTGTGTGTATACATACATACATAGATTAAATTAGAGAGAGAGGGAGAAGGGCGAGGAAACTATCCATATTTGTCTGCGTTTGTCCTTCTCTGTGTATATGCAACGTGTCATCCCGTGTCCATTTAAGAGTAACTGGGCATTGTTCACTTTTCCTCTGTTTATAACGGAGGAGCTGGAACAGCCCCGTCTCGTTCCCGCTTTGCGGGGCATGGTGATGGACGATGGCTGTTATTATCGCTGTAACTGGGGCGGGAGGGGGGGGGAGCCAGGTGAGCGGTGGATTTCCTAGGGGCCACAGTGCATGCCTTTTCCCTCAAATGTGCCAAAGAAAGGAAGGGATCCTCGACGGAATGCGCGAGAAAAATTGGCGCTAGGGCTGCTCATACTCGGTTCGTCTCAAACGAAACCGAGCCCCTCCAAGGGCGAAAGGCGAGAGGAGAGCCCAGGGCTCCCGGCAGCCCGGCCGAGCCCCCGCACGCCCTTCCCGGGGCTCGGCGGCTCCCGGCGCTGCCGCTTTGTAGCCACACGAACCGCCCGGTTTGCTCGCAATAAGGCGGCTATGCGACACAAAATAATAAAAAAAATAAAAAAGAAAGAAAGAAAAAAGACCCCCAAAATAGCCCCCCCCCCACCCCTACCCCCCCCCCAAAAAAAAGAAAAAAAAAGAAAGAAAGGAAGAAAAAAGCCCACCCAGACCCAAGCGTATCGATCCTGTGAAGGGCAGCAATTTGTCCGGGTGACAGCTCGCGGGAAGGCCGCGCGGGCCGGGACTGCCCCGGCCGCTTTGACGGTGCGCTCGCCCCGCAGGCTACGCGGAGAGCAGCCCCGCGCCCAGCGCCCCCGCCGCCGCCGCCGCCGCCCCCGCCGCCGGCCTGGGCAGCCTGCACAGCACCAGCGCGCTGGGCGGCTCGGCGGCGGGGGCCGACCAGGTGCGGCGGTACCGCACCGCCTTCACCCGCGAGCAGATCGCCCGCCTGGAGAAGGAGTTTTACCGGGAGAACTACGTGTCGCGGCCGCGGCGCTGCGAGCTGGCCGCCGCCCTCAACCTCCCCGAGACCACCATCAAGGTACGGCGCACCCCGCTCCCCAAACTTGCCGCTTGCCTTGTCTTTATTTTTAGTTTCCTCGGTGGAATTTATTGAGCTAGCGCGTTTCCTAAAGAGAAGAGGGGAGAGAAAATAAACGCAGCTGGTACCCGGGGAGGGGAGGTGGGGGCAGAGGCAGAGGGACGAGCGCGTCAGTACCGGAGGTCACGGTCCTCCGTGGAGGGGGAGGGGAGGGTTCGAAGGGAAAACGTTTGCTGCGGATCGAAGGGATCCTCCCCGGGCACAGGCTCAGCCGGTTGCTTCGGGCGGGCGAGGGACGGAGGCGTCGGTGCCCGCCGGTGCCTCGGCCCGGGAGGCCGGGAGCGGGCCGGGAGCGGGCTGCGGGCTGCGGGCTGGGGGCTGCGGGCTGCGGAGCGGAGCTGAGGCCGCGCTGTGCTTTTGTCCCCGCCAGGTGTGGTTCCAGAACCGGCGCATGAAGGACAAGCGGCAGCGCCTGGCCATGTCGTGGCCCCACCCGGCCGACCCCAGCTTCTACACCTACATGATGACCCACGCGGCCGCCACGGGCAGCCTGCCCTACCCCTTCCACTCGCACGTCCCGCTCCACTACTACCCGCACGTCGGGGTCACCGCCGCCGCCGCCGCTGCCGCCGCCTCGGGCGCCGCCGCCGCGCCCTTCGCCACCTCCATCCGCCCGCTGGACACCTTCCGCGCCCTCTCGCACCCCTACTCGCGCCCGGAGCTGCTCTGCAGCTTCCGACACCCCGGCCTCTACCAGGCGCCGGCCGCCGCCGCCGCCGGCCTCAACAGCAGCGCGGCCGCCTCGGCGGCGGCGGCGGCGGCGGCGGCTGCGGCGGCGGCGGCGGGGTCGGGGCCGCCGGGGGGCTCGGCGCCCTGCTCCTGCCTCAGCTGCCCACAGCAGCCAGACGGCGGCGGCGGCGGCGGCGGCGGCCTCGGCGCTGGGCTCGCGGGGCGCCGCCGCCACCGACTTCCCGTGCACCGCGGCCGCGCAGCGCTCCGAAAGCGGCTTCCTGCCCTACTCGGCCGCCGTGCTCAGCAAGGCCGCCGTCGCCTCGCCGGACCAGCGGGAGGAGGCGCCGCTCACCAGATAACTACCCCGGCCCGCGCCCGGGGCGGGGGGCGTTTTGTAGGGGGGGCGGGAGGGCGGCGGCGGCGGCTCCGGGACGGGGTGCGCCCCGGGCCCGGCCGCCGGTTCCCCCGGCGTGACTGGCGCTGACCGCCCCGTCGCGGCGGGGAGCGGGGCTCGGCGGAGAGGGCGCTCCGCGTCCCTGCGCACCCGCGGAGGCGCCCCTGAGGTGCGCGGAGCGGCCCCGCGCCGCCCGACGGCCGGCTCGGCGGGGCTGCGGGCCGCCGGGGAAGGGGGCCGGCCCGAGGAAGGTGTTTGTGTTCCTTTCTTACATTCTTTCCCCCCCTTTTTATTATTATTATTATTATTGTTTCGGTCTGAGTTGGAATAAATGGGAAATGTCTCGCGTATTTTACGCACGGAAAGCGGTAGCTAACGAGGCTGCTGCGACGGGCCAGTAACGGGAAGGGAGGTGGGAGATTGACAGCATTGGGAGAGGCATTTTTTTAAGCTCGTGCTTTCCAGCTACCACAGCCCACGCTACCTGGGAAATACTTGAATCTCTCTAGGTGTAGGATGTTGTCCTGAAGCATTTACTTTACAGACACTTTGCTAAATTTGATTTTTTTCTCTTAGCGTGTTTCTCTTCTTTGGGTAAAACGGCTCTCGGATTTATTTCTCACACATCTCTGTCGCCTCTTTGCCTCTGAAAAGCCACCGCTGGGTAACTGAGACCTGCTATACCAAACCACTGCTACTGGAGGGACTTCCTTGAACTTGAAGAAAGGCACATCAAAAACCACCAGTGTTACTGCCATGTCAATTTTGATGCTAATAATGTGCAGATTATGACGAAAATTGCCAATCATGTTCTCTGATGGACCTCCTTTGAATGTGGAATTGGAAAAAAGTTCCCCGCACAGAGACCTGCTGTCAAGTACTAACAACCCGCTAAGGGAAGTCATTAGAAGAGACAGATAAGAGACTTGGTACATAAAACATTGTTCTTGGTGCATAGAATGTATGTTATTTAATGTTATATCTGTTACCTGAAGTGATTTCGAACAAGAAAGCCACTTTCTTATCATCTCAATTGCCAATTTTCATTTTGGTAACTTGGACGCCCCGGGTAGACTTTTCTCTGTTAAGTTGATATTCCACCAATGTGAAGAGCCTCATTAAATCAAACCCAGATATTTCCATAATGCTCCCTACAGAGCCACTTCACTCTTCACATAATGAGATTTTTCTGAAGAGTTGAAGCCCTCATCTAACTTGCTATTGCTTGTTTAGGCCCTGTGTGAATGTGAACACACACACACACACACACACGTACGCTCTCTCTCTCTCACACACACAAAAGTCTATTATATATTTCGAAAAAGTGTCCTGAAATACTTCTATTTTTAAGACACTGGATTTTTTTTTTCATATTCTAATAATTAACTTTCAGGAAACGATTTTAAAGGCTATGCTGTTTTGTTCAGTGAACATAAATCGTAGTGTTGTTTTTTTTTTTTTTGTCAAGCGGGACAGATTTCTTGGGCGGGGGTAGGGAAGGGCTAAGGAAGAAAAATCCCAAGGCTTCTGGAGCGGATTCCTGACAAGACGTGTACATTTACGGTTTAGAGAACTTTAAAGTGCGCTAGAAGATACCTAACCCATCAATCTCTCATTTTGTAAAGAACAAATAGCAAGACTACTTATGTAAAAATATTGATTATACCAGCTGTTGTTCACTGAGTTTACATTTAAATTTTTTATTAATATATAATTTAAGGCTAAAGAAACTAGACCAAAACGTAGCACTCTTTTACCAGCTTAACCTTTTCGATTGTTGGAATCATTTGTTACGATCACGCAAGTATTGGATGTATATACGACGATTTTGGCAATAATGTTTACATTTTTCCAAAATATATATATATGTCTATGAAATGATCGATGAGGACGCTGGTTGGTAAAATTAACATAAATTCGTTTTATGTTAGGTCCGTTGGACCTGGTTATTATATGAAACTGTAAATAAAGTCTTTGTGCTTTAAATATTGCTGGCTGTACGAACTCACTGTAAAATATTTTACAAATGTGCAATAATTATAAAGCTTTGTATATTACGTTATTTATTGTGTTTGGTCATGTAAAATAAATGTTATTTAAATCAAAGCGAGGTTATTTGTTTAAGAGGCTGCAAAACATTGCGTACTGATGTTTGTTTTTAAATATGGCATCCAGGGTTATGAGAACTTCTTAAAACAACATATTTAAATGCCTTTTAATACACATATCAGATGGATTAATTCATACTAATCAGTATTTTTACTGCGAATGCTGTGCATTACTCATGTTTATAGCAGATGTGTAATAAGTCCAAACATTGGTTTAACATTAATTGGCTGGCTAAACAGATGTATGTTTACAAATATTCTATAGATATTCTATAAGGAAAACGGCGAAGAGGAATTATTTCGTCCACTCTTTATGCTTTTGTCCGTTTCTGGGCTTCCCATTTAGCCGCGAAAATATTAATCGTCCTTCATTCCGGGAAAGGTGCGCCTTTAATCTCGTGTCGAAAAGGCACCCAACAAAATCCTCGGGCTTTTTTTAGCGCCGAGCGCTCTTTACATTTGTCAGGCAAAATGATGCTGCGACTCTTTCTCGGAACAAAACCTGCAAACGCGGCAAAGATTTTCAAAGCTGTTTCTTCTTTTTTCAACCCCACACCCTTCGCGCTTATCCCAACTGTTCGTATATTTACAGATCGGCCGTAAAATCGATATTTCGATGGAAAAATGCAAGAGTCAATGGTGTGTGCAAAGCAGTCTATTTCTATTCGATTTGAAAACCAAGATGTCCCTTCCACGAAATTTTCTTTCACCAACTGCTCACCCTGGCATTAATTACAACGACGTGGAAACTATTGGGAATACGAAGGCTGCTATCACAAGCCATTTTGGCCCTGTAATTTACCATTATTATTGCATTAGCTCTAAATGATACAAGCTGATACTGTCTTTAATTGCAGTTTGGTTAAATATATACTGGAGTGATCCCTGGGGCTTTTCTTAGATTCCCTTTT